>NC_068430.1:39387276-39739151 GCF_023373465.1 Oncorhynchus keta | reverse complement strand
TATTGTTATTAAGCGCACGCTATGATGCTGGGCTATTTCGTTCCATATTTGTATCAAAATACTTTAATTCCCACTGTATTTTCGTTAACCACTGCAAGTGAAGACAAGACATTCATTTCCCCAGTACTCGATTTTCCACCATTTTGTTTTCTCCTAGCGAATCCTAAAACCGGTTAACAAAACTGTTCCATATCGTTATTTTTTTACTTTGGTTTGCCCCTCAGTCGTGCATCTAGTTAAAGTAGGCGCAGGTATTCTTATTATTTTAGAGGGCAAATCAACAGGAATTAATCTGCATTTGTCTGTTTACATAAACATGCATTTATTCTGCCGCGCCACAAGGTGGCGTATGTTCTACAGACCTTTAGTTATCCGACGGATATAAATATATTTTAAACTACCCCTTTAGCTAGCTAGCTTACCCGAGGCAATTGTTTTGTTTTCAAAAATATTATCGATACTTGCTTTGTTATAGCTTGCTGGGTGCTTCATATTGTAAAGCTACTCACTCTCTCGTCATCATGGACGAGGAATATTACGAAAGGAATATTGGAGACTGGGATGGTCCGGATGGCAATGTAAGCATAATCTTTACAATGTAGCTGGTGAATGTACACTGTTAACCTTACAACAAAAGGGTAGCGTTCAGAGAGCTAGCTCTACATTGTTGCTGACTGTTGATTCATTGCTTGACAGACAAATCGCAAATGTATATGGTGATCGCTACAATCTTAGGATGTTCCTTCCTTGGCTGAAGTGATGTGACTTCCATCTAGCAGGACGACTATGTTGAAGGGGAGAACGATGGGAAAGTTCAGGAGGACTGCCTACAGAAGTTCTCCAGCAGAGATTACATCATGGAGCCTGCTGTCTTCAACACCCTCAAAACGTAAACCCATTATTGAATGTATTTGTGTCTAGTAGTGTATGAAGAGTCAAACCATTTCCTGAAGAGACTTCCGTTTCCACAGATATTTCCAGGCTGGTGGCTCCCCTGAACATGTCATCCAGCTCCTGTCGGAGAACTACTCTGCTGTGGCACAGACTGTCAACCTGCTGGCAGAGTGGCTCATCCAGATGGGTAAACAACACTGGACTGAGCTGCAAATGGCACCCATTTCCCTATGTAGTGGGCTGTTCGGGACCAAGGCCCGGACTCGTCCACAATCACTGAAAATGTGTTTTGGTTTCTCACACTGTTTGAGAGAGAGCCTAAATGACATGTTTCACCCCCCCATCTTTCTGTGTATTTCAGGTGTAGAGCCTGCTCAGGTGCAGGAGCGGGTAGAGAATCACTTGAAAAGTCTCCTGATCAAGCACTTTGACCCCCAGAAGGCAGACTCCATTTTTACTGTAGAGGGAGAGGTGAGATCTCTGTCACCAGTGATAGACAAACTACTAATGCTTTGGACGTAAACGATAGCTGAAAAGTGATCTCCTGATTTCCTGCTGTTTTTTTGTCCCACTCTTACTCTATTTTTTCACTCTTACTGTTGTTTCCCTCAGAGTATAGTCATAACCCTATAGTATACAGAGTAACCCTATCTGTCTGTGTTTGTTCAGACTCCTGCCTGGCTGGAACAGATGATCGCCCACACCACCTGGAGAGACCTTTTCTACAAGCTGGCCGAGGCCCACCCTGACTGTCTGATGCTCAACTTCACTGTCAAAGTACTGATGATCACCCAGCAGTTGATGGAATTATGGGTCAAACAGTGCCATGTTCCTTCTCCTTGCTGACTGTGTGTGTGTGTCCTCAGCTCATTTCAGATGCGGGCTACCAGGGGGAGATCACCAGTGTGTCGACAGCATGCCAGCAGCTGGAGGTGTTCTCCAGGGTCCTAAGGACCTCTCTGGCCACGCTGCTGGATGGAGGAGAGGACAACCTAGAGAAGAACCTGCCAGAATTCGCTGTGAGTCTCACCCAGCCACATGCAGATTCTGGGCCTGTAGAGAAGGAGTGCTGATCTAGGATCAGGTCCCCCTGTCCATATAATTATATTCATTAGGTTGTAAAAAGGCAATACTGATTATAGATCAGCACTCCTACACTGAGTCGCTTTATGAATTATGTTCCCAAGAAAAGATCTAGGCCTATCTATCATTCTCACTCAGAACAAATCCTTGGTTTGATGGTTTTGAAAATGGGATGTATTTGAGGTTTTGATTAATTTGAAAATGATACTACAATCAATATTGCTCTAAGTAATATGGAATTGCATGGACGTGGGTAACACCACATGATGTTACAGGCTACCTGTCTTTTGGCATGAGTGTCTCTGTTGGTTTGGAGCTGAACTGTTCTCTCCTCCTCTTCTGAATTCCACAGAAGATGGTGTGTCACGGGGAGCACACATACCTGTTTGCCCAGGCCATGATGTCCATCATGTCTCAGGAGGAGCAGGGGGGGTCGGCCATGCGCAGGATCGGCCAGGAAGTACAGAAGTCTGCACATCAACGGTATCCTGTCCTCTACATTATTTTGCCAGCATTCACTTATGCTCTTGGCTCTTATAGACAGCAAAGGCCATTGACAAATGTCATCTATCTTGGCAGAATTCCATACTAATTAGAGGAAATGTATATTATTTAATTGAATTGATTCCTACGTTTTGTGAAATGATTTTATTATTATTTGTAAAATCCAGTGTTACAATAAACATTGAGTGAGCAGCTTTGTGGAACAGACAGAAATGATGGTCTCACACTCAAGTGAATGGGATTGTAACTAATTGTATTACAGGCTATATGTTCCTCCGGGAACAAAGTAGTTGAAGTACGTAAGTTAATTTGAGTGTTTTACTGTTCCTTGTGATGTTTTAATGTCAGGGGCCATGATGCCAGTCAGATTACTCTGGCATTGGGCACAGCAGCAGCCTACCCTCGAGCCTGCCAGGCCCTGGGCGCAATGCTGTCCAAAGGGGCACTCAACCCTGCCGACATCACTGTGCTCTTCAAGATGTTCAGCAGCATGGACCCACCTCCCGTAGAGCTGGTTAGTGTGGAGCATCCAGACACTTTATAACCTCTAACCTAGGTTGCACCCCAAATCTCCACCCCGGCACAGCCAGAAGAGGACTGGCCACCAGGTGCTTCTACACCTGCATTGCTTGCTGTTTGGGGTTTTAGGCTGGGTTTCTGTCCAGAACTTTGAGATATCAGCTGATGTACGAAGGGCTATATAGTGCAGTACTTTTTACATTTCTAAATGTATTTTTTTAATCCCCATTTTCGTGATATCCAATTGTTAGTAGTCTTGTCTCATCGCTACAGCTCCCGTATGGGCTCGGGAGAGACGAAGGTTCTCGACCTTCGTCTCTCCAGGAGCCCGTACGGGAGTTGTAGCCATGCACCCTCCGAAACGCAACCCAACCAAGCCGCACTGCTTCTTAACACAGCGCGCCTCCAACCCGGAGTCTCTGGTGTCACAGCTAGCACTGCGATGCAGTGCCTTAGACCACTGCGCCACCCTAGTGCAGTACTTTTGATCAAAAGTGGTGCACTACATATGGAATAAGGTGCTATTCTCCAAGTTCAATGGGGGACTATTTTCAACGGGGGACTATTTTCAACGGCCTTGCATGTTGGACGTGATGACAAACAATATGAGTTAGCAAGATGGCACCATCAGATCTGGAACCAGGCTAGCCTTACCAGAATGCTACATCTGAGAATTACTTGTCTTTCAGCTGTTGATGTTGTCTTTTGAGATGGTGGGTGAAGTATTTCTGTTGTCTCTTCAGATCCGAGTGCCTGCGTTCCTCGACCTGTTCATGCAGTCGCTATTCAAGCCGGGCTCAAAGATCAACCAGGACCATAAACACAAATACATTCACATCCTGGCCTATGCTGCCAGTGTGGTTGAAACATGGAAAAAGGTACCAGAAACAAAAACATCCTTGACATAAATCCCTCATACAAGCAAGTCTATCAGATTCTCTCTCGTTGCTCATACGTAGGTGCAAAATTCAAAATGTTTTTGTTTTTTCCCGGTATGTGAGAATATTTTATTCAATGATGCATGTTTTTGTGTGTTTTTTTTCTTCAAGTAAAAACATCCAGATAACAGTGTCTCTCTTCTCGTCCATCCACAGAACAAGCGAGTGAACATCAACAAGGACGAGCTTAAATCCACCTCCAAGGCCATTGAGACGGTCCATAACCTGTGTTGCAATGAGAATAAAGGAGCCACAGAACTGGTGGCTGAGCTCAGCACCCTGTACCAGTGCATCCGGTGAGCCCAGCTGCCAACCTAATGAACCCATTGGTCTCCTGTATGTAGCTAACAGGATTCCAAGAATGTAATTGATTACCACCGTTGATTGAGACTTCCTTTGGGTGACCATCGTCGCTTTGTCCATTTCCAGGTTCCCAGTTGTTGCCATGGGGGTACTGAAGTGGGTTGATTGGACGGTCTCTGAGCCCCGCTACTTCCAGCTCCAGACAGACCACACCCCTGTCCACCTGGCACTTCTGGACGAGGTAGGTGTTTGTGCTTGTCCTCTGGTTGAGGGAGAATGTTTTTGTTGTGGTATTATGGTAGACTCACTACACATAATAAATGAGCCCCTAATGGCAACCTATTACCTATATAGTGCACTACTATTGCCATATGTGTCTGGTCGAAAGTAGTGCACTACATAGTGAATAGGGTGCCATTTGGGATGCAGACACAGATCGTGCCTTTTAACTGTCATTCTTGGAAATATTTTGGTGGTTAAATACTAGGGCCAGGTTTTTAATCCAATCACCGCTTTTTAGCTATGCATCATTTAATGGCAACGTTACTGCAGAGTAAACGCTGTAGATGTCGGCTCAATCGGAAATGACCTTTTAAACATCAACCGCACTACAACACGGATCTTCTGCGGTCCGGATTGAATCCTCGCCTTGGACTGATACGCAAATTCGGTGTTAAGGACAGAGAGTAATGAGAACATCATGTTTTTATTTCCCAGATCAGCACCTGTCACCAGCTTCTGCACCCACAGGTCCTCCATCTACTGATCAAGCTCTTTGAGACTGAACACTCCCAGCTCGACGTCATGGAGCAGGTGCGTGTGTTTTGTGTTTGTGCGTAGGCTTAATCTGGACCCATGCAACTGTCCGATAGACTTTCAGTGGATGACTTAGCTGACTGTATGGGTGTTGTTGTCCCTGTCAGATGGAACTGAAGAAGACCCTGTTGGACCGTATGGTCCACCTGCTGAGTCGAGGCTACGTGCTGCCTGTAGTCGGATACATCCGCAAGTGCCTGGAGAAGCTCAACACAGACATCTCTCTCATCCGCTACTTTGTAACGGAGGTAAGGCACACTTTGAGCCAGAAACTACTGTCAAAGAGGTCACATTGTAAAGAGAAGTGAAACATTCTAAAGAAACTGTTGGTCTGTCGGTCCAACGTAGTTGCGCTTGAGGAAATGGTAGTGGAATTGAAAATATAAATGTTTATTTTTGCAGGTGTTGGATGTGATTGCCCCTCCGTACACTTCAGACTTTGTCCAGCTGTTCCTGCCCATCCTGGAGAACGACAGCATCGCTGGCACAATACGCACAGAGGGAGAACACGATCCTGTGGCTGAGTTTATAGGTCAGTCATTATACATATTGATTATATGACTGAATATTTTCAATTTGCCCAACTTGAAATATCTTTATGCTCTGTTTCAGCTCACTGCAAATCCAACTTCATCATGATGAACTGAGAATGATGCTGGTGGTCCACCTTGGATGAGGATGTAGTGGGAATACCAGGGAGGGGCAGAAGGCGTGACCTCAGTTATGAGCCAATCATACCTTGACGTGTTGTATGGACTGGTGGAAGAGGAATAGAACAATTTTGAGGCAGACCATTTTCATAGACTGACCTGCGATTTTGCGTTCTCTTCAAATGTGGCGTAAACACATGACTTTGAGAATTAAAAGGATGTTGTAGTGTATCATTGCTTATCACAGTTAATAAGGGTCTGGAGGTTTGAGGATAACTTGTTTTACAATGCAGCTCCATCATTGGTTTCACTGTTTTTTCCATTGGTATGTGCCAAGGTTTCAAAATCCATTTTCTGTTGCATTGTCTTTTGATTTTTATAAATGTTAAAATGACTGCTCAAAAGAAAAATGTTTTCCTAGTTCCCCTTTTCAATTTGACAAGAATCTTGGTTTTATTTGTTTTTCGCACCTAGCAACAGTTAATTGTACAGTGGTATTTATACGACAAGACAATGAGTTTCCACCATGCTGCATCATTTCCTTTGAGGTGGTTCAAGGAAAGTTAATGTATAAAAAACAAGTTTCCATCTGGCCTGGATTCAAACACACCACTTGTGCCAACACATTGCAAAGTGCACGAAGTGATTTTAGTGCCAACTGATTATTTGGATATTGATTTAATTCATAAATTGAACTTGTATTTTCATGATTTTATAAGGGAGAGTCACAACCACCATAAGAATACAGTTGAAATGCCTTAAGGATAGCTTTTCCACTCCCTAATAAATCTTGCTCTTGTGACTGACTGGGTTTGAACCAGGTCTCCTGCAAGGTTACTCATTAAATGTGTGGTTCATCGAACCAACTCGCATTACACCCCCTTTGACCTCAGAACCAATATAACTGACTGGGTTTAATCAGGCCTGCAGAATGCCTGAGACGTCAGTTTAATTGGAGTTCTAACTCAGGTCTCCTGTGTGCCAGACAATGCAAATGTTCAGGTCTCCGATCATTTCTTAGATGGTCAAAGTCACACGACCAATGGCTAAACCCAGTCAGTCACGTTACCTTTGCCGGAGATTTGAACCTAAACATGTCATCGGGTCTCAGGCAAGGTTCTTAAAACAAAAATCACGCTCTTTTGACGAGTAACCTTGCTGGAGCTTGAAGACTTGTTTTGCAGGTGGGTAGTCAAGTGTCGCCCCTTGCGCAATTAAAGCTGAATCAGCGTGAAGTAACTCACTAAGCAGGAAACGTAATGTCCTTACAATGGTGCCACTGGATGTCTCGTTGCACTGGTTTAACCACTGGGGGGGTCGCTGTGGAGTGAGTATGTAGTGGATCTGTGACTCAGCCTAAATTGTCACCCCTTTTATCAATTGAAAAATGCCACTTTCAATAGGAGGGTGGTCACATGTGTTTGTGAAACAGATGTCCTGAGTTTGTATAAGCTGATTCGGTCCTTTTTAAAATTGTCCCTGTGGGCTAACAGTGTCGTGACATACAGGAGACCTGGTTCGAACCCAGACAGTTGCAAGATTAAATGGGGAGTTGAAAGGCTATCCAACTACTCTTATGGAGGACAAATTGCAGTTGACACTCCCTTCTGATCACAGGTTGCGTCAGAGGGAACCAGAACGCACAGCCATGGTCGAGATTCTTAGCTTTCAGGAATGTGGTCAATAGCCTGAATGATTCAAATTCTTAAGAAAATACCAGCGACATACCACAAGTTTCAGAAACCGCTAGAAGAATCTGATTTTGTTCCAGGTTGAATCTTAAATGAATGCAATAGCTTCCATATTGAAACTCAAATTTTATTAAATTTTTAAAAAACAATAAGACCCAGATTAAATAAGTTACATTTAAGTCAATGATTCAACTTGTACATTCAAACAGAAATGTAAATAAACTCTGTCAGCACTGAAATCACACAAGTCAGTGCCTTGATACAATCCTTGAGTTAATTATCACGAACAAAAGACATATGGCATCAGAATTGATGAAGGCTACCCCTGCAAACATTGACAGCAATTTGTTTGCTTACTGGCATTGATCTTTGGCTAATTGTGCAAATCGGCAGTCATACTTGTTCCCAAGGCAAAGCACATGTCTTGTTGCCACAAAACAAAAATGGAATGTATTCCCTTTCCCTGATTTTACAGTTAAAATGTCGATGTAGCCTGAGATTGTCATAGAAAACTGTAGATATGCATAGAATAGACAGCATTGTGTTTAAAATAAACTGGTTGGCTCCACTGCCGGTTGTCTACATGTAGCTCTTGGGAACGATGGGATCTCCATACATGCAGTCTTCCTCCAGGGCCAGGTTGTACTGACTGCCACTTCCTCCCTTGTAGGCACTGGTCACGATCCTCAACCAGCCCTTCTCTCCCTGGCAAGAAAATATAAACTTCCTCAATCTGGAGTGTCAGCTAGATAAATATGCTTGATGGTACATGAGCAACAGAAAAGTCAACTACAGGAAAAGCTATAGGCTAGGTTTGTTGCCGCATCTTGAGCGCAAGGTAATTCTGTAGCAGAACAGGATTCTCTGCTGCAGTTTCCATAGGAGATCACTGCAGACAGATATAAAATGACATGCATGGTGTTCATTTGATAAGCTTACCCAGGGCTCTCCCCAGGAGTTGCGGACGATCCAGAACTCCACACCATTCTCATCCAGGCCCCAGCCGGCAACGGACACAATGTGGTTGATGTAGGGCTCCTGTATATACTCAGAGTACAGGCCTCCTGTGTAGGCGTCCAACTTGTCTGTTGCCATGATCCCACAGCTACCAAGGGGGAAAAAAAGGCTTCTGTATTTAGTTAAAGCGACACCATGTTTGTATGTACGTTTTGAGGGGCAGGAAGGGAAAGGGAATACTTGGACAGAGTTGCATGGCTGCAGTAAGCCAATGAACATTAAGCAGCAACTCCATACAGACAAGCAAAATGAATTGTTCCTTCACTAACTTCCTAAGTCATAGTGCTACTATGGGGTCACTTTGTTTCACGGCAGACATGGGCAAAGTGACACTGTGGTAGGTGCCCGTTTGACTGACTTGGCTCTATTTCTCATGCAAATCCATACACAGTCACGACAGGAGGAGCACATGAGAAGAGAAACAGTCACCACGTTGACCAAGTCCAGTTCCTAACCTGATCGGTCCGCCAGCGTAGATCTCAGCCATCATCTTCTCCCTCCCACTGACAGGTCCGAAGTCTGCGACCTTCCACAGGGTGTAGTTCTGGATGATGTTGCAGACCCCGAATGTGGTGCAGGTTCCACACTGGTTGAACAGTTTGCACGCTGCAAGACAATATGGAGAACATGTTAAATCGGAGAAATGGCAAATGAACCACAATCTTAATTTTGTGATCAAGTCTATAATGGGAAAGACTGCTGAACCAAGTGAAGTGACTGTTCAGCTGAGAGTTAAGATCTTGAGGCCTTACTCTGATCAATGGCCTGGTAGTTGTTGCAGGTCTCGTCAGGGATGCCATGTTTGTTGGCATACTCCCACACCCCAGTGTGATCACCTCCATGACAGGAGCCAGCCTCACCACAGTCCACCACATTTTGGACTGACAGATAAGCAGAGGGCCAGGCTCCCTTCCGCTTGATGTTTATGCGATCTGGGAAGA
This sequence comes from Oncorhynchus keta, assembly GCF_023373465.1. Classification (NCBI taxonomy): domain Eukaryota; kingdom Metazoa; phylum Chordata; class Actinopteri; order Salmoniformes; family Salmonidae; genus Oncorhynchus; species Oncorhynchus keta. Next base: position 39,729,795 of record NC_068430.1, on the reverse strand, counting down.
GGAGCACACCAACAACCAGTTAATTCAATACTTGTTCCAGAATATGCTCAAATGTGTAAGTCAAACTTAGTAAGGACAAGTCTAGGATTCTGAAGTTATTGTATTATGATAAAGGATTACTTGTATGAGCAGGAGGAAATTGCCTTTGCATTTTAAAAACAGATTTACCGGAAACCCAAATGACAGGAAACCATGAAGCTATAACTGCACAGTCAGGTGTTGCCACAAACGTCCCTGCCAGGCCAACCCCCAAATGGGTCAGATGTGTTAAATGCCTGACAGGCAGTCATGTTTGAACAATTGCAATTCCACTTACGTTATAAAATCTAGTTTAAATGACTTTAGATTGGTAAATCTCATCTTGAATGGCTATTACCAAGCTTTGCAACCGTGTACTTATAGAGAATCAAAAATTTGCAGACACCCATAGCCAAATAGAATTTTACAGTCCGATCTTCATCTTGTCCATTTGTACCATGTAAACTGTATGCTTTGTTCATTTCTATGAGCTGTACAAATTAGATGACAGCAGAACGGCGAGCTGGTGGTTAGGCTACCTGCCATGGCGCTGGTGCTTCCGTGTGCCCAGCAGGAGCCACAGTACTGGGGGATGTGCTGGTTGCGGGTAGTACTGACGTAGTTGGTGCCGTTGATGTTCCTCCAGTCCCAGGCCTTGGGGAGCTCATTGGCTTCAAGGAACTCGTAGGGTCGGGGCATCGTCCTGATGAAAGACATGACATCAGGGTACAAGGTGCTCTAGATATCATTATTTTTGGGGGGATAAATTGGTCGTTAGTCTTGTCCGTGCAGGAATTGCAGCGACGGGACTCGGGAGAGGCGAATGTCGAGAGCCATGCATCCTCTAAAACACGAACCCGCCAAGCCGCACTGCTTGCTTAACCTGGAAGCCAGCCACACAAAGACATCAGAGGAAACACCATACAGCTGGCAACCGAAGTCAACATGCATGTGCCCAGCCCACCACAAGGAGTCGCTAGAGACGATGACTGGCCAAACCCTCCCCTAAACCCAGACGATGCAAACTAGGCCAATTTGTGCGCCACCTCATGGATATACCAGTCAGCTGCGACACAGCCTGGGATCGAACCCAGGTCTGTAGTGACCCCTCAAGCACTGATGCAGTGCCTTAAACCGCTGCGCTGCTCGGGAGGCCCTAGATAGCGTTCTAAATGTAGAGTGGCTCAAACTCTGCAAGCATGAAGGAGCTAAGCACTCGAAAGGTCCCATGCAAAACCGGACCAGATTGAGCTTGGCAGAACTGTGAGCACCCAATAGAAAAATGGGATGATAAGCTTTAAACGACAGGTCAAAGTCTGCCCAGACTACAGTCATATCCTAACCACAGACAAGTCAGAAACATTGTCTCCGTCGGCTTTGATTGCTTTAAAACTTAAGCCATGATGCGCCTTCCGTAATACACTGATTAAGTCTTAAAGGGGAGGAACTTGTCAACATTTGAACCATTAACCCGGTTGTACTATGTACAACAAACTCGCTCAGCGACTGACTAATAATATCAATGGCGTGCAGAAGATGCAGGCAAAGTACGCCTGAACAAATCAAGAACACAGAACAAAAAACGATTTAAACCACTAGAGGCACAAAATAAGCATGCGCCTGCTGGCCGCCCTACTTCCCATATCAGATGGCTACGATTATATGAAATAAACTAAAAGTACAACATAAAAACAAAAAAATGCGGTGGAGGAAAAAAAAAATCTAAGTTCATTATACTTTACAATCATGTTGCAACAACTAGTTACTATTTATAGCTCAAGAACAATCACTAGACATATCAAATTTGGTGATGGAAGACATCACGGCTAAAGTTACCTGAATCCATTGTGCTTGTTCAGCTTGGGTCTATAGCATGGCTGCTTCTCGTTAAAATAGCGTCCAGCAAAGACACCCGACACCATAAACACGAATAACAACAGTGACCGAGCCATGTTGAAAAATATTTGTCATATGACTTCTTCGAAACTCGTTGGGATTTTTATACTGTTTCACCACGAACCTGAACAAGGCGTAAACGCGGCGCAGAGTTTTGTGTCATAAGGATTATACTTCCCTGCCATTGATTACTGGTTTTACAGACAGCACGAGGTGGTTTATAGATCAGTGCTAACTGCAGTTCGACCTACGCGAACAACCACGTCGCAAACGCCATCCCGTGATTAGTGACTCATTACATACAGTACACTACACACAGGAACAGCTGAATTGATTTTGTTTTACAAACATTGCACCTTTTAATTAATTAACCACCCAAACACTGCCCTTGGCTTCAATCATAATCCTTTCAAAAAGTTACATTTTGGGTGGGGGGGTAATATTCCCGAATGGGCATAACATGGGCAGAACTTGCACTTGCAACATCCAGAAAGTGACGCATTGGTATGCTACAATTTGAGGCTTGCCAAAATATGACATTTACATTTTACAGGCTTGCATGTTTCATTGCAAGTTTCATTCAAGAGAGCTATTGATACAATGTTAACAATTTTACAGGCTTGCCTGCATCAATGTGGCCAGCGATCTAAGGCACTGCATCTCAGTGCTAGAGGTGTCACAACAGACCCTGGTCCGATTCCAGGCTGTATCACAACTGGCGCACAATTGGCCCAGCGTCGTCCGGGTTAGGGTTTTTCGGGTGTAGGCCGTCATTGTAAATAAGAATTTGTTCTTAACTGACTTGCCTAGTTAAATAATGGTTAAATAAATAATAATAACCTGTGGCATTCAAATGTTGCTCCATGCAAATGATCCGTGGTGAAAAAAGTACCCAATTGTCTTACTTCAGTAAAAGTCATGATACTTTAATAGCAAATGACTCAAGTAAAAGTAACCCAGTAAAATACTACTAGAGTAAAAGTCTATAAGTATTTGGTTTTAAATATACTTAAGTATAAAAAGTAAAAGTATAAATAATTTCAAATGCCTTACATAAAGTAAACCAGACTGCACCATTCTCTTGTTTTTTAGCCAGGGCATACTCCAACACTCAGACATAATTTACAAACAAAGCATGTGTGTTTAGTAAGTCTGCCAGATCAGAGGCAATAGGGAAGAACCGGGAATGTTCTCTTGATAAGTGTGTGAAGTGGACCAATTTCCTGTCCTGCTAAGCATTCAAAATGTAATGAGTACTTTTGGGTTTCAGGGAAAATTTATGAAGTAAAAAGTGAATTAATATATTTAATGTAGTGAAGTAAAAGTTGTCAAAAATATAAATAGTAAAGTACAGATACCCCCAAAATGACTTAAGTAGTACTTTAAAATATTTCTACTTAAGAACTTTAAATATATATGGTGCGTTCCTTTGTCTAGGCATTGCTGACAGATCTTACAACACTTGGATAGGTTTTACATGTCAGCTAAACACAATACAGCAATCTGTCAAGTCGATGACAGTCAATGTGCTAGGCAACCATTGGTTGATGCTTTCAACAACTGACCAGTGGAACACAACCACAGCTTGCTTGCTACTTATAAAAGTATTCCACATTACCAGGCAAGGTTGTCAACTTTTGTATTTCATGCAGCATATAAGATTGCTTAATGTTTAATTCCAAGAAAAGCAGAAGACAAATTTCCATATCATGTGGACTAATAAAGTTATAGACCCCCTTCAGCACCCAGCTGTGCCCTGGACCACATATGTGAATTGATCGCCCCCCCCCCATCTATCTTCAGAGTTCGTACTGTTAGGTTACCTAAACTGGGACATGCTTAACACCCCGGCAGTCCTACAATCTAAGCTAGATGCCCTCAATCTCACATAAATTATCAAGGAACCTACCAGGTACAACCCTAAATCCGTAACCATGGGCACCCTCTTAGATATCATCCTGACCAACTTGCCCTCTAAATACACCTCTGCTGTCTTCAACCAGGAACTCAGCGATCACTGCCTCATTGTCTGCGTACGTAATGGGTCCGCGGTCAAACGACCACCCCTCATCACTGTCAAACGCTCCCTAAAACACTTCAGCGAGCAGGCCTTTCTAATCGACCTGGCCCGGGTATCGTGGAAGGATTTTGACCTCATCCCATCAGTAGAGGATGCCTGGTTGCTCTTCACAAGTGCTTTCCTCACCATCTTATATAAGCATGCCCCGTTAAAAAAATGTAGAACTAAGAACAGATATAGCCCTTGGTTCACCCCAGACTTGACTTCCCTTGACCAGCACAAAAACATCCTGTGGCGTTCTGCATTAGCATCGAATAGCCCCCCCGATATGCCACTTTCCAGGGAAGAGGAACCAATATACTCAGTCAGTTAGGAAAGCTAAGGCTGGCTTTATCAAACAGAAATTTGCTTCCTGTAACACTAATTCCAAAAAGTTTTGGGACACTAAAGTCCATGGAGAATAAGAGCACCTCCTCCCAGCTGCCCACTGCACTGAGGATAGGAAACACTATCACCAGATAAATCTACAGTAATCGATCATTTCAATAAGCATTCTTCTTCGGCTGGCCATGCTTTCCACCTGGCTACCCCTACCCCTGCCAACATTTCAGCAACCCCCTGCAGCAACTTGCCCAAGGCCCCCCCGCTTATCCTTCACCCAAATCCAGACAGCTGATGTTCTGAAAGAGCTGCAAAATCTGGATCCTACAAATCAACCGGGCTAGACAATCTGGACCCTCTCTTTTTAAAATTATCAGCCGAAATTGTTGCAACCTCTATTACTAGCCTATTCAATCTCTCTTTCATATTGTCTGAGATCCCCAAAGATTGGAAAGCTGCCGCGGTCATCCCCCTCTTCAAAGGGGGAGACACTCTAGACCCAAACTGTTGTAGACCTATATCCATCCTTCACTGCCTTTCTAAGGTCTTCGAAAGCCAAGTTAACAAACAGATCACTGACCATTTCGAATCCCACCGTACCTTCTCCACTATGCAATCTGGATTCCAAGCTGGTCATGGGTGCACCTCAGCCATGCTCAAGGTCCGAAACGATATCATAACCGCCATCGATAAAAGACAGTACTGTGCAGCTGTATTCATCGACCTGACCAAGGCTTTCGACTCTGTCAATCACCGCATTCTTATCGGCAGACTCAATAGCCTTGGCTTCTCAAATGACTGCCTCGCCTGGTTCACCAACGACTTCTCAGATAGAGTTCAATGTGTCAAATCGGAGGGCATGTTGTCTGGACCTCTGGCAGTCTCTATGGGGGTGCCACAGGGTTCAATTTTGGGGCCGACTCTTTTCTCTGTGTATATCAATGATGTCGCTCTTGCTGCTGGTGATTCTCTGATCCACCTCTACGCAGACGACACCATTCTGTATACATATGTATGTATGTATGTATGTATGTATGTATGTATGTATGTATGTATGTATGTATGTATATATATATATATATATATTTCTGTATACATCTGGCTCTTCTTTCGACACTGTGCTAACAAACCTCCAAACGAGCTTCAACGCCATACAACACTCCTTCCATGGCCTCCAACTGCTTTTAAATGCTAGTAAAACTAAGTGCATGCTCTTCAACCGATTGCTGCCGGCAGCCTCCCACCCAACTAGCATCACTACTCTGGACGGTTCTGACCTAGAATATGTGGACAACTACAAATACCTAGGTGTCTGGTTAGACTGTACTCTCCTTCCAGACTCACATTAAGCATCTCCAATCTAAAAATGAAATCTAGGATCTGCTTCCTATTTCGCAACAAAGCCTCCTTCACTCATGCTGCCAAACATACCCTCGTAAAACTGACTATCCTACCGATCCTCGATTTCTGCGATGTCATTTACAAAATAGCCACCAACAAACTGGATGTAGTCTATTACAGTGCCATCTGTTTTGTCACCAAAGCCCCATATACTACCCCCCATTGCGACCTGTATGCTCTCGTTAGCTGACCCTCGCTGCATACTCGTCACCAAACCCACTGGCTCCAGGTCATCTAGAAGTCTTTGCTAGGTAAAGCCAAGCCTTATCTCAGCTCACTGATCACCATAGCAACACCCACCCATAGCAAGTGCTCCAGCAGGTATATTTCACTGGTCTTCCCCAAAGCCAACACTTCCTTTGGCCACTTTTCCTTCCAGTTCTCTGCTGCCAATAACTGTAACGAATTGCAGAAATCACTGAAGCTGGAGTCTTATATCTCCCTCTATAACTTTAAGCATCAGCTGTCAGATCACTGTACCTGTACACAGCCCATCTGTATATAGCACTCCCAACTACCTCATCCCCATATTATTACTTACCCTCTTGCACCTCAGTATCTCTACTTGCACATCATTAATAATACAATTGTAATTATTTCACCTCTATGGCCTATTTATTGCCTACTTCCCTACTCATCTACATTTGCACACAGTGTATAGATTTTTCTTATTTTTTTTTTCCTATTGTGCTATTGACTGTACGTTTGTTAATGTGCAACTCTGCAGAGTTGTTTTTGTCACTCTGCTTTGCTTTATCTTGGCCAGGTCGCAGTTGTAAATGAGAACTTGTTCTCAACTGGCCTACCTGGTTCAATAAAGGTGAAAACAAATACATATATGTCCTATTCCAAATATTCAGCTTTACTATTCACATGGGTTATTCCCAATGTCCAGAATGAGAAGTTGGCCATCAGTGGCTAGGCTATGGCTAAAAACCAAAGTATGTGTTTGCCTGATACCTAAACAAGCTAATTTGCTCAAGGACATTGAAACAGAAAAATAAACCATCACTTACCACACAGGATCAAATACCTTATTCAGTTACTTAACCATTTAAGGCTGTATTTTGATTTTATTATAGCTATGGTTAATTTTTGAGAATTGACTAAATTAAAGACAGTCAATTAAATACAACATGAACAAATTTGAGAGAAATTCTAGCCACCTGCTCTTTTTCCCAAAAAATGTCACTCCATTGTGAATGAGTCAAATAAAAATTGAGGATTGGAAATGCTTTCTAGGTGTTCAGTGTATGTCAGTGTAAAGAGTGGAGGTGGGTGGGTCCAGAGGTGTCTGTTTGGAGGTTTTACACCAGTCTCCTCCACTTGCAGTCGCGCTCCATCGGGTCCCTGGATGCGGCATTCATGGTAGCGGCCCCCAGAGGAGACACAAGGTTGAGCATGGGGTCGTCTGAGGCCTGGCCGAACAGAGCCATGAGCAGAGCCACGCCAAAGTAGGTATTGCGCTCACCCTGCAGAGTGTGAGGGAGGGAAAGAGCGAGAGAGAGGACAGGTTACACCATGACTCAACTATATTTGGGCTCCCAGCCCCCATTCCCTTAGCTCCTACACATTTCTTCACCGATCTGTAAGCGCTAGATTGATAAGCTATACATATGAAGATCCTTTGTTTATACAAGTCAGTCAAGATCTGTGAGGGGCTGAAATTAATTTAATATAGCATGTCTAGTTTATACTTTGTAAATATTAATTGAAACTTTAAGGAGCTGTTTCCAGACACATTAAGCCTAATGCTGGACTATAAAGCATTTTCAGTGAGGATTCTCCATTGGGTTTGCTTTTTAGTTCATGACTAGGTTTAATCTGTGTCTCGGAAATCACCCCTACTAAACTCAAATATCCAGTCACTTACAGCATGGACAGGGGAGGCTATGTCCACATGGACCCAGACCCCAGGCCAGTCAAAACCCAGGTGAGAGCCGATAGAGGCCGGCACAGGAGCTCGTGGCGTTCTTCCTGTCATTTCACAGACACAGCAAAGACATCCATTTACATTTGAGTAATTTAGCAGACACTCTTATCCAGGAACACAAGGAACACAATTGCTTTTTAAATCGATGGCAATTTAAAGACACCGTGACGAGATCCTGAGGCCCAAAGTCGTGCCATTCATCTGCCGCCATCACCTCATGTTTCAGCATGATAATGCACAGCCCCATGTCGCAAGGATCTGTACATAATTCCTGGAAGCTGATAATTTTCCAGATCCTCCATGGCCTGCATACTCACAAGACATGTGACCAATTGAGCATGTTTGGGATGCTCTGTATTAATGTGTGACAGAGTGTTCCAGTTCCTACCAAAATCCAGCAACTTCGCACAGCCATTGAAGAGGAGTGGGACAACATTCCACAATCAACAGCTTGATAAACTTTATGCAAAGCAGACTGACTGGTTTTCTGATCCACACCCAAACTTTTTTTTTAAAGGTATCTGTGACCAACAGATGCATTTCTGTATTCCCAGTCATGTGAAGTCCATAGATGAAGGCCTAATGAATTTATTTCAATTGACCGATGTCCTTACATGAACTGTAACTCAAAAAAATCTTAGAAATTGTTGCATGTTTCATTTATATTCCGTATAGATTTAAACCTTTTCTGGTCAGCAACAAAAATCAGCCCCAATTTTGTGCTGATCAGACCTCAGCGACAAATGTTTCACTTGCAATTAGCTAATTCATTAGCTAGCACAAAAAAAGACAATATGGTGCATCATGTGGTGTTTTCAGAATAAGCCGAATCAGCACATCATGAGGGTTACCACAGGATGTGGTGCCGTCATCACCAGCACGAGGTGTGTTTTGAGTTAGAAAATGACTGTTCTAAGGAAAATCTCTTTTTGTAGGCCTAACAATTTTGTGTGATTAACACCATCCACTTGTGTGAGACACCCTTGATAAGTTGTTTTGTTTTGTTCCTCAGAGAATGTGGGGGAGTTTGTCTTGGGCTAAAGATAAATGTCAGTGAGTGCAAAGATCAATGGAAAGTAAAACTTTTTCATTACTAGGTATTATGTCTGTCACAAGCCCTGTTAACCTTTGCTCTGATTGAAGTGCAGTGAATGTAAAACAGTCCCAACTGGCTTTTATGAGTGTTTCAACAATGTACATGTGATGACTTGACTTTCTTGGGCTAACATTTATTACCAAACCATCACTTCCGAACATTTTTTGGACTAAGTCTTATAGAAATACAAATACATCAAATATTAGAGGCCTAAATCTATTATATAATTGCAAAATGATATCCCTCTTGCTGCAAAATGACAATAAGTGATTAAAGAAGTGTGGGGCATCAAAGTAATGTAGGCGAGTGTTGTTGCCAAAGCTGCACTGTTGTGGCTTTAGAGGCCACCCGTCACACACCTGTGCCCCTGTCAGAGTGGCCATATCCAGGATGATGTCAGCAGAGAGGTCCTTGCTGGCATACACCACACCATCAGAGAGCACTAGCCTGCCTTCAGCATCAGTGTTGTTGATCTCCACTGTCCTTTGTGAGAAAGTTAGCAAAACAAGAGTGGGAAAAAAATGTATTTCAGGCCATAAATTCCTCAATCAGAAAGGCAGCAAAAAGAACAAAAGGCTATTGAAACCATAAATTAACCAAACAACAAACTAAATGTAAGCCAATAATGAATCCTTGCTCAAATGCCAGCTAATTGTTTCTTTCCCACACAAAAGCCCATCAGAAGGAAAAACTCTACTTACCTCCATCAGGTTGCCATCATATTAGCCCGGTTCCCATTACCTTGCCTAACCGGTTTACATGCTCCCCCAATGGCTACTCTTTCCAGAGTAGAGCGTGTGGATGTCATCTGGCCGTGTGGCAGTGGGTCCGACTGCATTCTCCGCCAGGCAGAATACGGCATGGAGATTGTCCTTGAAGCCCTGAAATAAAGACACATTTCAACTTTTCAACAGCTCTAACCAAACTTTCAGTACATGTTCCAATAGGGTGTCTCCTAACAGGACCTTATGTTTCAAATAAGAACTTGACTTGAAAGAGTAAGCAGGGGTAGTAGGTACAGTAGGCCTCACCTGATTGACAGTAGCTTTGAAAGCTCCTAAAATGGCTGCTGCCTCACCACAGTCTCTTTCATCCCAGGCATGTTGGTCTTGATGCAACAGAAAAGTACATTCAACCTTTACAACATTGTAATTTAATACTTATTTGGCTGGAAACTCCCCAACATCCATTGAATTGGACAAAATAATCACATTAATGACCCGTTCCAAATGGCACTCTAATTCCCTTTACACATAGGGCTCTGTTCAAAAGTAGTGCACTACGGGGAATATGGTGCTATTTGGGATGCAAACCCAACTGACCAGCAATAAGCATACCTTTATACCTTTCCCTTGATGCGGAGACCTCCAGTGTCATACACGATGCCCTTGCCCACCCATACAATAGTCTGGGTGGCACCATCTGGTTTGTGACTCAGGACTGCCAGGGCAGGAGGGTTCACCACTGTCTTGCCCACTCCATAGATCTCTGAAGGCCCAAACAATCCAAAGTGATTGAGTTGATGATCACAGAAACTAATATTGTGTTATCAGTCAGAGAACCATGATGAGTGTATGTGTATCATGACAACTCATAAACCAGAATACACACTTTGTTCCAATGTGGAAAAACTAATTTAATTTGACATTCCTTTTTGCCAAAATCTCTTGGGTCCCATTAAATCAGATTGTTTTGTTGAGAAAGTAACAAAGCTGAATAGAAACATTGTATATTCAAAGACAAAACGTAGAGGACAACCACCAAACAAACATACAGAGCTGTATGCCCCCTTTCTAATTTGCTCAACTTTTGCATATTATTATTTTTATACGGAATGTTATCAGATCTTCAATCCAAACCTATATTAGATAAAGGGAACCTGCGTGAACAGATAACACAACAATTACATACTTAATTTAATAAACTAAATTATGCAACACACAATGCCCCTGTGTGAAAAAGAAATTGCCCCCTTACACTAAATAACTGGTTGTACCACCTTTAGCTGCAATGACTCCAACCAAACACTTCCCGTAGTTGTTGATCAGTATCTCACGTCGCTGTGGAGGAATTTTGGTCCACATGCAGAATTGCTTTAACTCAGTGGCATTTGTGGATTTTCAAGCATGAATTGCTCGTTCCAAGTCCTGCCACAACGTCTCACAACGTCTCAAAAATCGCTGCAGCTGTACATAGTCCATCGGTAAATAGCCCACCCAATTTACCTACCTCATCCCCATACTGTTTTTATTTATTTACTTTTCTGCTCTTTTGCACACCAGTATCTCTACCTGCACATGACCATCTGATCATTTATCACTCCAGTGTTAATCTGCTAAATTGTAATTATTAGCCTACGCTTATAAGCCTATGCTTATTGCACACAATGTATATAGACTTTTTGACTTGTTTATTGTTTACTCCCTGTGTAACTCTGTGTTGTCTGTTCACACTGCTATGCTTTATCTTGGCCAGGTCGCAGTTGTAAATGAGAACTTGTTCTCAACTAGCCTACCTGGTTAAATAAAGGTGAAAAAAACCAAATTGGGATAAGGTCAACATTTGATTGATGTAGACTTGATTGTGTGTTTTGGATCATTGTCTTGCTGCATGACCCTCTTTTTCGTATCGTCTGAGATTCCCAAAGATTGGAAAGCTGCCACGGTCATCCCCCTCTTCAAAGAGGGTGACACTCTAGACCCGAACTGCTACAGACCTATATCTATCCTACCTTGTCTTTCTAAGGTCTTCGAAAGCCAAGTTAACAAACAGATTACTGACCATTTCGAATCCCACCATACATTCTCCGCATTGCAATCTGGTTTCAGAGCTGGTCATGGGTGCACCTCAGCCACCCTCAAGGTTCTAAACGACATCATAACCGCCATCGATAAGAGACATTACTGTGCAGCCGTATTCATCGACCTGGCCAAGGCTTTCAACTCTGTCAATCACAACATTCTTATTGGCAGACTCGACAGCCTTGGTTTTTCAAATGATTGCCTCGCCTGGTTTACCAACTACTTCTCTGATAGAGTTCAGTGTGTCAAATCGGAGGGACTGTTGTCCGGACCTCTGACAGTCTCTATCGGTGTGCCACAGGGTTCAATTCTCGGGCCGACTCTCTTTTCTGTATACATCAATGATGTTGCTCTTGCTGCTGGTGATTCTCTGATCCACCTCTACGCAGACGACACCATTCTGTATAATCCTGGCCTCTCCTTGGACACTGTGTTATCTAACCTCCAGACGAGCTTCAATGCCATACAACTCTCCTTCCGTGGCCTCCAACTGCTCTTAAACGCAAGTAAAACTAAATGCATGCTATTCAATCGATCACTGCCCGCACCTGCTCGCCTGTCCAGCATCACTACTCTGGACGGCTCTGACTTAGAATACGTGGACAACAACAAATACCTGGGTATCTGGTTAGACTGTAAACTCTCCTTCCAGACTCACATTAAGCATCTCTAATCCAAAATTAAATCTAGAATCCGCTTCCTATATCGCAATAAAGCATCCTTCACTCATGCTGCCAAACATACCCTCCTACCGATCCTCGACTTCGGTGATGTCATCTATAAAATAGCCTCCAACACTTTACTCAACAAACTGGATGCAGTCTATCACAGTGCCATCTGTTTTGTCACCAAAGCCCACCATGGTGTGACAAAACTACCCACCATTGCGACCTGTACGCTCTCGTTGGTTGGCCCTCGCTTCATACTCGTCGCCAAATCCACTGGCTACAGGTTATCTACAAGTCTCTGCTAGGTAAAGCCCCGCCTTATATCAGCTCACTGGTCACCATAGCAGCACTCACTCGTAGCACGCGCTCCAGCAGGTATATCTCACTGGTCACCCCCAAAGCCAATTCCTCCTTTGGTCGTCTTTCCTTCCAGTTCTCTGCTGCCCATGACTGGAACGAATTGCAAAAATCTCTGAAGCTGGAGACTCACATCTCCCTCACTAGCTTTAAGCACCAGCTGTCAGAGCAGCTTACAGATCACTGCACCTGTACATAGCCCATCTGTAAACAGCCCATCTATCTACCTACCTCATCTCCATAATGGTATTTATTTATTTATTTTGCTCCTTTGCACCCCAGTGTCTCTACCTGCACATTCATCTTCTGCCGATCTACCATTCTAGTATTTAATTGCTATATTGTAATTACTTCGCCACCATGGCCTATTTATTTCCTTAACTTACCTCATTTGCACTCACTGTATATAGACTTTTTGTTTTCTTTTGTTCTACTGTATTATTGACTGTATGTTTTGTTTATTCTATGTGTAACTCTGTGTTGTTGTATGTGTCGAATTGCTACGCTTTATCTTGGCCAGGTCGCAGTTGCAAATGAGAACTAGTTCTCAACTAGCCTACCTGCTTAAATAAAGGTGAAATAAAATAAATAAAAAATCCCCAAACCATCACACTACCACCACGCTGACCGTTGGTATGAGGTTTTTACTGTGGAATGTAGTGTTTGGTTTTCACCAAAAATAATGGAACCCATGTCATCCAAAAAGTGATACTTTTGAATTATATTCTCATAGGAAATTCTTCCAAGAGTCTTGATGATCATCCAGGTGCTTTTTGGAAAACATGAGCCAACTTTTTGGATGACAAGGGTCCCATTATGCAAATACTTTTTCATGGCAATGTACCAAGAAAACTCCATAAGGGAAGTGGAAGAAAGCATGTGGTCCACACGTGACCTGATACATACAGTACATATTCATGTTGTTGTTTAAAAACTTCACAAGAGTACAGCCAGTTTGGAAAAGTATTTTATAACTGGCCCACACATTAGTCTGTGTGATTGCAAGCAAATAACCCAACAGATTAGAGTTCCAATCCATAGCTAAAATGGCTTCAAATGGAAGCATAACACATAGCCAAGGCTTTGGATGCATGGCCATTATAACAAGCCTTCTCCTGATACAGTACCTCCAAATCCTTTCTGTTTCATTTCCTCTCCACGAATTATGACAGGAGTAATGTCCAGTTCTGTCCCTACTGCCTTAATCTCCTGAAGACAAAAAGACATACCCAGTCAAATAGAGTATATTTGGTTTAAAATAAGTTGTTAGTTAGAGTTAGACTCCAAAGTCAGCTGGTTGGACCAAACATTAATTAATGTCACGAGGAGTAATAGCAAGCTTAGTCGTTGCCTGGGGTCCAGGTGCTGAATATCTAAATACACCACCTGGAACATGAGAGTATTTGTTCCTCTCAGATTTTCTACAAGCCAGAATGTTGAATACAATTATTTTAACTTACTCTGCGCTGTTGGTCCTTCAGTTGCTTGAAATTTGAGATACAATATCCACAGGAAAGTATTGTTTAACCAACCTTTTAAAGCATCGGTACTGAAGTTAACATTTCTATCATCTGGCACACATGTAAAAGCATATAAACACCTGCAGTATACATGGTTCACGTGTGTCTGTCTTGTGCACGTACCTTCAGTGATGAACTAAAGAAAAACAATTGCGGCCAGCAATTGTGAAGTCACTCAGAAAAATGAATCAAGTCAGTAAAAAGAGTTGTAAAATAACGAATTGTTCACAAACTGAACATCACTAATCTTGATTGCCACACACATAGACCTGTGTTTTGAAGTCGGTTTAATAATAACGTTACTTTCCTGTGGATAGTTTGTCAAAAATTGACCAACTGAGGGACCAGCACCACGGACAATCGGCAGAGTAAGTTTAAATAATATTGTATTCAATATTCGTGACAAACAAGGGACATTTAGAATGTTTATATGTAAAATGTGCAGAGCCTTGTCTACATAATGTGAAGACATCGCCACATTTCGTGACTAGGTTAGTCGGGGACATGCGACTTGGCACATGAACATGTTGAGAAGGTTGGAACATGCTAGCTAGCTAATACAGCAAGACTGACTTTCCCTCAGGCCGGCTTCCTCTATTAAAATGGGGGAAAAGTTGAATATTACATTTGACATTTTTTTATTTTGTCAGGGATCAAGGAATTAGTCAATATGGTTGGTTGGAGAATAGAGATGGCATGTTACAAACTAACAGTGGTTTTGACCCGTGGCGGCAGGTGAGAATTTTTTTTTTCATGAGCATGGCCTTATTTTCTATTAGGCCTACAGTAAATATTGGATGACTGTCATTCATATTCCATTCACCCAGTTCAATGTACCATCGACAAGATTTAGGCTACTACATGATAGGCTACCCGAATTTGCCCTATAAACATCACAAGGTTGCTACAACCTATCCTACAAATTAAAGTTTATAACGTAGGTGTACAGGTCAAGAGACAAGTTGGAGGAATAAAGGTGACAGACATTCAATACCACCTTGCACACTCTTACCTGCATCTAGCTTATCTGGACTGCAATAATTTAATTCCGTTTGCTTCCATTTAAGAAAAGTTTGGCAATAGAATCAGTGGAATGAATACACCCCTGATCCCCGCACACACAGTTCACTTTCATAGCAGCCATATACAGCTTCATCACTTTGCTTGTTGTATAAATTCCTTCTTGCATCAACGCACTCTCCGCCTTTTAGCTTTTCCCTTCGCTTGTGGACTTCAGTGCACAACACGAGCGGTTTGTGACCAGGCGCAAAAAACTCTCCAAGCCTAACCTTCTTATCATAACCGCTACACAGCCTACATCATTGTCAACATATTAACGTTGTCAACAAACTAGAACTAACACGTTAGTAAATGCACAATCCAATCCATGTATGCAATCACACAGTACAGCAAGCAGTTTAGCAGTTGTCCCGGTGGCAATACATTTATAAAACCGAAAGCTTACCTTGACTAGGAAGAGTTGCAGTGTTGGATAGATAGCCAGCTAGTTAAAAAGAAGGAAACAAAAGCCTACTCAACAACCTGACTCTCTGTTTGAGTCATGTTGTTGAGTAGGCTAAATTAGCTAAGTAAGTGAAAGGTAAACTAAGAAACTATTTACAACATATAGCTAGCTCCATCACTCTGCTGCATCTCCTTAATTTAAAAA
Source organism: Oncorhynchus keta (assembly GCF_023373465.1). Lineage (NCBI taxonomy): Eukaryota > Metazoa > Chordata > Actinopteri > Salmoniformes > Salmonidae > Oncorhynchus > Oncorhynchus keta. The sequence continues at coordinate 39,714,035 of NC_068430.1, read as the reverse complement.
AAAGAAGGTATTTATGCACTGCAGTGCTAGTTGGTTGTAGCTTTTTATTTTTTTATATATTTGTTTACCTTTATTTAACTAGGCAAGTCAGTTAAGAACAAATTCTTATTTTCAATGACGGGCTAGGAACAGTGGGCAGACAGTGGGCAGACGGGCAGAACGACTGATTTGTACCTTGTCAGCTCAGGGATTTAAACGTGCAACCTTTCAGTTACTAGTCCAACTCTCTAACCACTAGGCTACCCTGCCGCCCCATGCTTATGCTTTCAGTACAAGATGTATTCTCTGATCATTTGATTGGGTGAACAAGATGTTAATTCATACTGCAATAGCTCTGATAGGTTGGAGGGCGTCTTTCCGGAAGTGGTCGTAATTACTGTGTAAGTCTATGGAAGGGGGTGAGAACCATGAGCCTCCTAGGTTTTGTATTGAAGTCAATGTACCCAGAGGACAGAAAATAGCTGTCCTCTGGTTTATACCATGGTGCTACCCTAGATGGTTCTGTTGAGGTTACTGTAGACCATTGCTAAACAGTGTTTTAATCAGTTATTTGGAGACATTAATATATTATAGTTTTATCTAAAAATGATAACTTTTTTAATGTTTCACAATTTTTATTAAAATTCAGAGTTGGATGGTCCTCCCCTTCCTCTGAGGAGCTTCCATTGGTTTAGACCAGAATGCTTCTTTCCAACGCTCTACATTCATTTTGCATAAAGTAGAGCAGAGTTCCGCTTTTGCTACCGCTCTGCTTGCAGGGTTCTAATGCTCATTTTCTCATCGCGTGACCTCATTGAAAATGAATGGGAGCAGAACTTCTGCCGAATTCGTTGTCGGTGAAAACCCACTTTTCTAGCATTACTTGATTTGTGGTAGATAAGCTAGTTTGCGAGCTATCTAACCATTTAACTATTTCACAAAATACCGAGCGTAAAAGTAAACATTGTCATAGTATAATTACTAGGTAGAAAAAAAGTTACTGATACAGGTTAGCCAGCTAGCTTTGGTGAGTGCTTGTCGGAGAACTCCAGCGCCGCTCAGTTCAGCGCGAGCAGCCCTGCTTTTTTATTTTCTCACCTTTACGCTGACACCTGGCTGCAATTTCCCCATGACTTGAGTCCAGGTTGCTTGCTGCAGGTTATTCAGTTGACCGGGCGATTTTGGGGCTCCGAGTCTCCGGCAGAAACTTTGAATTCGAGCACCACATTCGCCACCTTTGGACAAAGCGACGGATTGATGCACTTTATCGTACATCCTGCTTTTCATAGAGAAGTGTCACAGCTGAGGTTGAATTAGATGCCTTTTCCATATTTTTGTATAGTAACGTTAGTCTTTCCATGTAGTCTTTTCCACTTTGATTGTACGGGGGAAATGACCAAAACGTACTGATTTCAGAAATCTATTTCACACACTATCTAACCCTAAACTAAGTTTTCTTGGATCTCTAAAACTGCTGCTACAAACCTAATGCAATGTATATATTTTTTTGACTGCTAATATCCACAATCGTTAAAAAAAAACAAGCTAATATACCACAAGGACATAGCAGGGGGTTTTCCACACAACACGAGCAATGCTGATTTACCATTGACGTGTGTCTGTATAACCAAAGATTATGTAAGGAATAATCAACGGAGGGGCTTATGAGTTCTATGGGGAATAATAAACGACGTGCAACTGCCCTTTTAACAGAGTTGCATTATTTTACAGAGAACGCATAGAGCCCGGAGATGATTCTCTTTCATACCATGGCTATAATTTAACATTAGCCACTAGACGTGTGTTTACTAGATGGCGACAGTAGTTGCCGTGTTTTCCAAACAGACTTGCTAACCAAACCATCAGTCCTCGCTTGCTATTATGTAAATCGAATTCAACAATCAATACTGTTTTAAATTAGACTTTTGCTTTCAAAAGCTGCTCAAAGTAGTGTGAGAAAAAGGTACTCAATTTTTAATTGATTTTGTAGTGGAATGGGCAAAGTCATTTCTGAGATCAAGGCTTGATCACAATTTTCATCCCCATACTTTAGGCCAAAGACACAATGTAGGCTACTCAATACATCTTTGTCATATTAGACAAAAAACGTTGAAATTTTATACAATTTAAATTAAAAATAAATAATTATAATTTCATATTATACAGGAGACCTTCACAGCCATGAAACCAAACCCATCAGTCTTTTGATATGTGCAAACTGTGAGGGATAAAAGACAAGAACAAACTGAACTGATGTGTTAGTTAGCGATATCGGACAATAGAAGGTCATGAAACAAAAGAAAGCAGTCATCAAGTGATCTAAATGTGCAAATTCATTAAAGACACTACTCTTGGTAGAGACATGATGGTCAACTACAGCTCTTAACCCAAAAGGTTGTTTTTGGTATTCAATGAATCAGCTATTGTAGTTTTTCAGCCACTGAGATGCAAACCAGGTCATTTCTCTCTAAAAAAGTAACCATGATAAAGTGAAAAATCAAATGCAAAAATGACCAGGGTCGTGTAGAATCGCCACGAGACACAAATGTACCTTGTTCATAGACATTCAATATTCTTCTAGTTGACTAGTTGAGTTGTCAGGATTCTTCTCTTGAAAACAGACATTGGAGGGCAGGGCTTACAGCTATAGCTTACAATAAAACTGGACATATGATGCTTACGCTCACACAAGCAAACCACTTATTTGCTTGAAAAACAAGCAAAATGTGTGGCCATGACAATTAATCAGTAGTCTTCCACAAGGGAATTTAAGGAGTGTTTTTTTCTGTGTTTGTTTGCAACAGGAACCATGACAGATGGAGGGTACGGTCATGTTTAAGAGGGTATTGGGGCGGACAGTGGCCATGTGTGCAGGCCAGTTGAAAAGTGAAATAGGAACTCTCCCTGGCTGTCCTCTCTTAGGGATCATGCATTCAATACATCTTCATGAGCCATACAGAGAGAGATTCGGGAAGGGTGATTGGAAAGTTGGGACAGATTGTACTTTAAACGATACTGACAGACACCCCTCACACAAGCACACATAGATGCACACCAAACATACACACAGACATACCAAAAGCAAAGGAATGCATCACTAGAACTTGGTCCCAAAGAGAATAAGTATTAGAACAACAACTATAACAGTAAGAATTAAAATAACCAGCATCTTTCGGTTTTTCTTCTGATACTGTTCAGCCTGCAAGAAAACAAAGAGAGAAAATGTTTTAACTAAGTTTGTTGGCAAGATAATATCGTTCCCTTTTTTGTGGACATAATCAACAATTGGGCTGAAACATCAACAATTCTTAACATTGTGTCCTCACCTTTTGTAACTGTTTTAACCCCTCGTCTGTTTTGACACACGATTGCTCCACATTGAAGTCAATTCTGTCAAGTACTGTGCCCTGATATTGGAGAAAGAAAATCAGATTGAAGACAAAGTCATATTTTTGTTTTAATTAGTTTGATAGTGATGTAAAGCAGATATTATTCATATTACTGCAGTCAAATGAAATTATGGATAAATGGACTGTATAGCTTAAACTTTATTTTCATATAATTGTCGTGTTTCCAAACACTGAAAATGGTTTCCCTCACAGACCTGTTCCACCACCATTCCTGCCAGGTCTCGGAAAATCTCATTCAGGTCGGTGATGGACTGGACTATCTGTCGGACCTCTCTCTCACGTTCCTCCACCATCACTGTGTTCTGCTCTACCAGGACCAGCTGGTCATCTGTAAACCCCTGGGTGAGATCAGAGATATGGGCTCAGCGAGATATAACTTTGCATCCCAAAATGGTGCCATATTCCCTTCATAGTGAACTACTTTTTTTTTTTCATTTTCCTTTTTGTGGTATCCAATTGTTAGTAGTTACTATCTTGTCTCATCGCTACAACTCCCGTACGGACTCGAGGACGAAGGTCGAAAGCCATGCGTCCTCCGAAACACAATCCAACCAAGCCGCACTGCTTCTTAACACAGCGCGCATCCAACCCGGAAGCCAGCCGCACCAATGTGTCGGAGGAAACACCGTGCACCTGGCCACTTGGTTAGCGTGCACTGCGCCCGGCCCGCCACAGGTGTCGCTAGTGCGCAATGAGACAAGGATATCTCTAGTGTAAATAATAGTGTGATATTTATAATGCAAAGTATGTCAACATTTTGGTGGCTATCCAAATAAATCATGTGGTATCAGATGAGTATTGTAAAAATGTAAAGGTGTTACATTGCGATAAAGCACAACACCCATTGATTTTCATTAGGCTTCAAGTCAACTTATTGGAACTCACATTCTTGTTACATTTAGCAAAAACAAGACATTTGTCTATGCATTACTATGTTAATTTAACCAGGATATTATATTTTTCCTGAGAGATATGCATGAACACCTATGCTGATCAGGTAAATGTCAAAATACACTGTCAGTTCCAAGCTCACCATTTCATATAGTGCCAGGTCTTCATCCTCCTCCATTAGAGGACCAGAGTCAAAAAAGTGTTTGGATCTCTCCTCACGATTCTTCATGCCTGTAACAGAAAGCACCAACATTATGACAATAAAAGAGACATATGATATGAGGGTGGACGTGAAAACAAAGATACATGTGGAGAGTGTTTGTGTAAGGAGAGAGAGAAGTGAGGGATGGAAGACTTGAAACGAATAGAAAGAAAACAATTCAGAAAAGATAGTTGCGAGGTATAGGAGTAAATACTGAGTGAGTGCTTACGTTTCAGATAGCTGGACTGCGTGTGTCTGAAGTTGGTGGAGAGCTCTTGCAGGCTCCCTGCCAATGAGGACACCACATTTCTCAGCAGCCTCTCCTCCTGCTCTGTGCAGTGGCCACAGCGAGTCTGCAGACCTGTCACTGCACGCTGACACCGGTGGAACATCTACACAGACAAAGGAGAGAGCAATACATCTTTGCCATAAGACAAAAGACCGTTGTACAATTTAAATTCTAAATAAATAATTATCAACAAAGACCCAAGAAAATGAGAGCACGGAGAAAAGCTCACTGAAAAATATTTTTCTTATTCTACTATATAACAAGAATGGCCAATAATTGTTGGCATACAGTATTACATCAGAAGGCTCTATTTTACCGTAGCCCCTTATAAAAGCCACAAACGTTAACATGTACAAGAAGTCTTAAATATGATCAGATCATACTAACAAATTAATATTCATAACAATAAGTTGGGAACTCATAATTGTCATACTTGAGTAAAAGTAAAGATACCTTAATAGAAAATGACTCAATAAAAGTCACCCAGTAAAATACTACTTGAGTAAAAGTTTACAAGTATTTGGTTTTAAATATACTTGTATCAAAAGTAAATGCAATTGCTAAAATATACTCAATTATCGAGAGTAAAAGTATAAATCATTTCAAAGTCCTTATATTAAGCTAACCAGACAGCACAATTGTTATTATTTTTACGGACGGAGCACACTCAGACATAATTTACAAATTAAGCATTTGTGTTTAGTGAGTCCGTCAGATCAGGGGCAGTAGGTATGACCAAGGATGTTCACTTGATAAGAGTGTGAATTGGACAATTTTCCTGGCCTGCTAACAATTCCAAATGTAAGAAGTTCTTCAGGGAAAATGTATGGAGTAAAAAGTACATTATTTTCTTTAGGAATGTAGTGGAGTAAAAGTTGTCAAAAATATAAATACTGTAGTAAAGTGAAGTACAGATACCCCAAAAAGTATTTGTACTCAAGTACTTCACACCACTGCATAGGCATTGGCTTTTCCAGAAGGCCATTTATGAGGTGTGTCACCTTTTGCCTCAGCAGGTTTCCTATGTAGTAATAATAAATGTGACTTCTCTTTAAAGTTCTTTCAATGTGGTTTCTTTCAAATGGGGTTTATTGTATAGAATGTGGTTTCTTTCAAATGGGGTTTATTGCATAGAATGTGGTTTCTTTCAATGGGGTTTCTTGTTTTCCTCAGTGAGTTTCCTATGTAATAACAGTTATAATTGTAGTAGTGACCTCTCTTCAAAGTTCTTTCAATGAGGTTTCTTGTATAGACTCCCATCTCTGTCACTGACCTACCTGTGTGATCTCCTGAGTGGTGATCTCTATGGCATGCTCCTCTTCACTGCTGTCATCGAGGGTAGGGCGGTTCATGTGCTTGTCATGGAGGGCGGCCAGCTCCTTCATTTTCTGCCGGACCCGTGTGATTTCATACTGAATCTGATAGCCCAAGCAACCACAGGATTTACACATGAGAGGTACGAGAAAACCGAAAGATCCAAAGTTCCAAATAAGAAATCTATTTTAAAGAAAGACGAGTGAGATTGGATTTAGGAATCTTATATAGACTAATACCTATTAGGCCTACATTTTCTAAAGTATCTAGCTTAATACTTTCATTGTTTGTGATGGTGAAATTAAACATTTGAAGTCTGCTGCTTTGAGAAGAGACTAGTAATAAACATAATAATACACTTTTCATACGGAAGTAGTTAAGAGCATGTAATTGTTTCTTACCTCAACGACTCCATCTACCCACTTGGGCGGCAGTCTCTTGGTGACTCCGACGGCAGCTTCTGGGTCCAGACTGATCCCTGAGACCAAGGCCATGCGGTCATCAGCCAACTGACAGTAAAACCATACACATTACACAGTTATCACTACCCATTTGAAACATTGTTTGCAGACTTTCCAACCAATACAAAGCATGGTTTATTACTTTTTCTTCTGTGTGACAGTTTGGATATGCGGAAATTAGACAGTACCTCATCAAGCTCCTAATGTGATTGGCAGACCCCAGCGAAGTCCCATCCAATGAGGAGAGGGAGAGGTGAGATGAAGTAAGACAGCAGTGACAGTAAGTGAGACCCAGACAAAAAGCAGTGATCAGCTTCACACAGAGACATTTTGCATGCACTCACAGACACTGTTTAAAGAGGGATCATACACTTTGCAAAATGTCTCATTTTTAGTCACCAGATTGTCTGAAAAAAAGTCTAATGAATTTTATGTCAATCAATTGAGGTTCTTCAAACCTGTGAAATCCCCCTTTAAAATGTATCTGAGAAATCTATAAAAATTGTGAGGAACAAATCATTGGATATGCAATAAAAAATATAAAAAATTCCTGTGATATATTAATGTATATATACACACACACAAACACGGTCGGAATAATGCTGTGAAATTGTAAAAAATTATGTGTAAGAGCTGTTTGAAAAGACCGCCTGGAATGTCAGCCTGTTTTGAAGGGATGGAGCTTTGGCCTGCCTGGGGACATCACACCAATAATGTTTGTAGCATGTATTGTGCTGCTACGAAGTTGTGTTGTTGCCATGTTGTGTTATTTCCATGTTGCCATGTGTTTCTACCATGCTGTGTTTTCATGTGTTGCTGTCATGCTATGTTGCGGTCTTAGGTCTCTCTTTATGAAATGTTTTGGTGTCTCATTGTGATGTGTATTTTCATTAGTCTGCCGACAAACATCCAGAGCTTCCCGAAGACTCTGTGTATGTGCAGATCACGTTCTGCGTATGTGCTCACTCAGTAGCCAGTTTATTAGGTACACTAGTACTGGGCCAGAACCACCTTTGCCTCCAGAACAGCTTGAATTCTCCGGGCAATGAAGCATTGCTCAATTGGTATCAAGGGACCTAACGTGTGCCAGGAAAACATTCCCCACACCATTACACCACTGCCACCAGCCTGTACTGTAGACACCAGGCAGGGTGGGGCCATGGACTCTTGCCGCTTACGCCTAATCCTGACTCTGACATCAACATGATGCAACAGGAACCGGGATTCGTCAAACTAGGCAATGTTTTTCCACTCCTCAATTGTCAGGTATTGATGACTGCGTGCCCACTGGAGCCACTTCTTGTTTTTTAGCTGATAGGAGTCGAACCCGGTGTGGGTGTCTGCTGCAATAGTCCATTTGTGACAAGGGCCGACGAGATATGGGTTCTGCACACCACCATTGTACTGCGCCATTATTTGCCTGTTTTGTGGTCCGCCTTTTAGCTTGCACGATTCTTGCCATTGTCCTACGACCTCTCATCAACGAGCTGTTTTCGTCCACAGGACCACCACTGACTGGATGTTTGTCGCACCATTCTCTGTAAACCCGAGACACTGTCGTGCATGAAAAGCCCAGTTCCTGAGATACTGGGACTGGCGCGCCTGGCACCGACGTTCATACCACGCTCAAAATCACTTAGAATGGGCAAAACAAGTGATCTAACACTCAATCGAACAGTAACTGACTGCCTTGATGCCCGCTTTATATAGCAAGCCACGACCACAATACTCACTTTCTGTAGGAGCAAACCATTTTCGTGAACAGGGTGCTGTACCTAATAAATTCTCTACACGCAGAGAACAGGCTACTCAGGCGAATGGTGCTTGTTTATTAAAGTTAGATCAAGCTGAATCAATGTCTGCAAGACCTCACAATATTCTACATAACAGAACCAAATATAATAGCACAACGTTACCGTAAGACAAAAACACCACAGCATTTAATTGTGAATGATAATTCTTCAAGTTTTACCCATAGTAACCAACCATCAGATCTCAATCAGTATAATGGGGATTTGAATTTTGACCTTGAGTTATATAGTGTTGTTTTGAATGATGTACACTGAGCAAATTTGAGAGAACATGTTGTTAAACTGTAGCATAGCCTACCTGTGTATTTTGCCGCACATGGTTGAGTTTCGGCCTCATGAGAAAAAACAATTGTGTTTTTGTCTTACAGTAACATTACATTGTGCCATTACATTTTGGTTCTGTTATATGATCTTGCAGACATTGAGTGAGCTTGATCTAACTTCCCCCTAGTAGCCTGTTCTCCGCACAGGGGTGCGTTCGAGCGGATCACTTTTGTCAAGACGTTGACCAACGTTGGTCTCCGCCTTTCAAAGTGTGTTGCGTTATGCGTATAAAAAAACGTTGCCACTACATGTCGACTGCATGAACTACACAAAAATCATGTGATCAAAAGTCATGCCGTTTTTGATTAAGTCAGATTCAAGTCGCTGCAGTGACTCCTCACCAACTGCACCATGCAGCCATCACTTGCGTTGTGGGAGGAACTATTTGTCAACCAATCATTTGGGGTGTTTTTGTTTGACCCACGAGAACGTGGCCAAAGATGTGACTGAAACAGGAATCAACTTTTCCTCGATACTAAAGCTACAGGGGATACAAATGAAAGTGATATTTGAGACCTCTTTAACCAATTAATTGTACACGTTAGGTTTTCAGTTTGTGATATGGGGGTATAGAAAAGTGTATTTGGACATTTATAAAGAAAAACTTGTATAAACAATGTTGATCTGAGCCTTGCTGTTGAAAAACCACTATAGTGTCCGACTTTCGGCTGTCGCAGATTCATATCCCCTGACTTCACTTGCCGACAGTTGGATCCACAGCCACTCTGAATTAGTTACAGGGATACTTCAGGATTTTGGCAATGAAGCCATTTATCTACTTCCCCTGAGTCAGATGAAATCATAGATATCATGTCTCTGCATCCAGTATGAAGGAAGTTAGAGGTAGTTTCGCAAACCAATGCTAACTAGCATTAGAGCAATGACTGGATGTCTATGGTATCTACTACTGTAGCATGCTAGCAGTTATCATAGACTTCTAGTCATTGCGCTAACTCTAGTTAGCAACTTCCTTCAAACTGCACGCAGAGACATACAAATGGTATCCACGAGTAATCTAGGTAAGTAGATGCCAATAACAAACAGCTAGTTTGTAGTTTTCCCCCTCCCCACTCAGACCACTCCCAGACAGTTCTAGAAAAATCTTGCTTGAGAAATGATTCAAGTTTGTTTTCAATTTAAATTGTAAAAAAATAATCACTGTAAGGTACTTAATTGTTTCCCATAAATTATTTGAGATAAAAATAGCTGCATTGGACATTGAACTCCCTGAGATCAATTCCAAAATGGCGACCATAATAGTAAGGCACAACGGAGGGTAGTGCGTACAGCCCAGTACATCACTGGGGCCAAGCTTCCTGCCATCCAGGACCTATATACTAGGCGACGTCAGAGGAAGGCCCAAAACAAATGTCAAAAACTCCAGCCACCCAAGTCATAGAATGTTCTCTCTGCAACCGCAAAGGAAGCGGTACTGGAGTGCCAAGTCTAGGTCCAAAAGGCCCCTTAACAGCTTCTACCCCCAAGCCATAAGACTGCCGAACAACTCATCAAATGGACACCCCCCACCTTTGTTTTTACACTGCTGCTACTCGCTGTTTATTAACTATGCATAATCACTTTATCCTTACATACATGAACAAATTACTCACTAACCTGTACCCGCGCACATCGACTCAGTACTGGTGCCTCCTGTATATAGCCTCGTTATTGTTATTTATTGTGTTACTTTAAATTTTTGTTTATTTTTTACTTTTGGTTATTTAGTAAATATTTACTTAACTCTTTCTTGAACTGCATGGTTGGTTAAGGGTTAAGGGTTAAGTAAGCATTTCACGGTAAGGTCTACCTACACCTGTTGTATTCGGCGCATGTAGGCTCCAGAGTGGCGTAGCGGTCGAAGGCACTGCATCTCAGTGCTAGAGGCGTCACTACAGACCCTGGTTCGATCCTGGGCCATGATCAGGAGTCCCATAGGGCGGTGCACAATTGGCCCAGCGTCGTCTGGGTTAGGGGAGGGTTTGGCCGGGGTAGTCCGTCATTCTAAAATAAGCATTTATTCTTAACTGACTTGCCTAGTTACATTAAGGTTAAATAAAATAAATGTGACAAATAAAATTTGATTAGTAGCAACCTATTGAGGTAAAGACGCTCATCTTCAGGAGCTAGGCCTACATACAGTGGGTCAGTGAAGTGTGACATGAGTGTGTGTGAAGGCAAAGATATAGGGCTAGCCTATGTCCCCGATCCCCAAATGATTAGCCTAACCACAGAACCATTTCATATAGGCCCAGAGAAAGGAAAGATGCAGGACAACAATTAGTATTATAAAGAGGATTTTGATATGCAGATCACTCAGCATGAGCATGCAGATTGCAGTACGCCATACAAGAGACACAGTGACAAAAACAAGCACCTCAGAGATATCCATCAGATAAACTCAAAGCCTAGTAACCACCGGATTTGCTCTTTGATCCAAACAAACATTTGATAGTTGGTGCTATCAGTGCCAAAAATAACCTATCCAAGCTACTATCCACAATCAGGTGAATTTTTCAAAGTCTGGTTTGAGATCTACTATGAAGCTGCTTCACACAATAACCGTCCCAGAGTCAAAACACCTACAAGCCCAGAAGGAGGGTGAATGAATGAGCAACTGAAAGGGAAAACCACAAACAATATAGAGTTTTGAAACTATACAAAGGAAATTAGGCTACAAGATATAATAGACTTACATAGAAAGTATTTGTAAAAGACCTAGCATCCTGGTCAATGATGAAAAATAAAATATATACAGTACCAGTCAAGGGTTTGTCTTTATTTTTACATTGTAGAATAATAGACATCAAAACTATTAAATAACACATATGGAATTGTGTAGTAACCAAAAAAAGTGTTAAACAAATCTAAATATATTTTATATTTGAGATTCTTCAAAGTAGCCACCCTTTGCCTTGATGACAGCTTTACACACTCTTGGCATTCTCTCAACCAGCTTCACCTGGAATGCTTTTCCAACAGTCTTGAACACTTGATGGCTGCTTTTCCTTCACTCTGCGGTCCAACTCATCCTAAACCATCTCAATTGGGTTTAGGTCAGGTGATTGTATAGGCCAGATCATCTGATGCAACACTCCATCACTCTCCTTGGTCAAATATCCCTTACACAGCCTGGAGGTGCGTTGGGTCATTGTCCTGTTGAAAAACAAATGATAGTCCCACTAAGCGCAAACCAGATGGGATTACGTATAGCATCAGAATGCTGTGGTAGACATGCTGGTTAAGTGTGCCTTGAATTCTAAATAAATCACAGACAGTGTAACCAGCAAAGCAACCCTACACCATCCCACCTCCTCCTCCATGCTTCACGGTGGGAACTACACATGCGGATATCATCCGTTCACCTATTCTGCGTCTCACAAAGACACAGAGGTTGGAATCCAAAAATCTCAAATTTGGACTCATCAGACCGAAGGACAGATTTTCGCAGGTATAATGCCCATTGCTTGTGTTTCTTGTCCCAAGCAAGTCTCTCCTTACTGGTGTCCTTTAGTAGTGGTTTCTTTGCAGCAATTCGACCATGAAGGCCTGATTCACAGTCTCCTCTGAACAGTTGATGTTGAGATGTGTCTGTTACTTGAACTCTGTGAAGCATTTATTTGGGCTGCAATTTCTGAGGCTGGTAACTCTAAACGTATCCTCTGCAGCAGAGGTAACTCTGGGTCTTCCTTTCCTGTGGTGGTCTTCATGAGAGCCAGTTTCATCATAGCACTTGATGGTTTTTGTGACTGCACTTGAAGAAATGTTCTTGACAAAGTTCTTGCCATTTTCCGGATTGACTGACCTTCATGTCTTAAACTAATGATGGACTGTCGTTTCTCTTTGCTTATTTGAGCTGTTCTTGCCATACTATGGACTTGGTATTTTACCAAATAGGGCTATCTTCTGTATATCAACCCTACCTTGTCACAACCCAACTGATTGGTTCAAACGCATTAAAGGATAGAAAGAAATTCCACAAATCAACTTAACAAAGCACACGTGTTAATCGAAATGCATTCCAGGTGAGTTGTTTAACACTTATTTTGGTTACTACATGATTCTACATGTGTTATTTAATAGTTTTGATGTCTTCAATATTATTCTACAATGTAGAAAATAGTACATATAAAGAAAACCCTTGAATGAGTAGGTATCCACACTTTTGACTGGTACTTTATTTCAGTGCAGAATGTATGAAATTAAACAATGACCAACAGTGCAAACTAGGTATTCCAAAAATTCTAGCATACAAATATCTTAGTAACAGCCATATTGATCTAAAGAGCATTAAATAAGTTTTAAAAGAACAGTTTACCAAGCACAGGATCAACTAAATCTATAACTGAAACAACAGCACCATCAAGCCTAATCGAGAGGTTGAGGCATGCAATTCACTAAGGCAAAAGGGCAAATACAAAACCCACACACTATCAACAAACACCTCATGAAATGTAACATGTACATTGTTACATTTGACCATCTGTATAACAAAAGACAAGCCAAGTCATTCCAGCATGCACTGTTGTTGTGACTTATTAAGTATTGAACATTGCCCCTAAAAATGCATTTCATGTTCTACCTTGATCTTTTACTTAGTTGCTTACTCTGACAAATGCATTCCTTCAATTGACTATCATGGCAAAGGAAAATGCACGCTCTTTGATGATTGGTAGCAAACGGAGCTGGTCCACTATTTTGGCAAGACAGGAAATGCAAGTCGAGGGCATCAGTACTCCAAATGCATACCTCTAACATGACTCAATGCAAATGTACGCATCTAGCTTGACAGCTATACGCAGCCAACATCAGGTTAATGTTGGGTAGATAGCTAACTAGCGAGTGACTAAGGAATATATGTAATCAAGTTACGGCTAACATATGAATGTGTTAACTATCATAACACACAAATCAAATGTCAAATCCAGACGATTAACGTTAGACTCACCGCAGCATTGCTACGTGTACTCAGAGTACGACGGGGGTCGTAAGTACTCACTTGCTCAGCCAATATCTGCCGATTTTGGATGGCATTGTTCCGCATTAATAAGAAGGCATCAGTCAGGCGCCTAGTCGCCATGATTAATTTACACACGAATGATGTACAGCTATCAAATAACAACCAGTGGCAACGACGAGAACCTAGCTAGCTAACGTTAACTTACTAGTAAGTTACAATACAAGGAAAGTTAGCTAACGTGAGCTAGCCAGCAAAACAGCAGGCACACTCGCCGACCGGCTAATCGAGGGGTTCTTCCGTTTTCTATCTTCACAATAACATGTACTTTGTTATCTGTAGCTTTCACGAAATGAACAAATAAAATCATAAAATACGACCATTACGGTTTGTTTTCAATGAAAAGTGGAAAGGATAGAGCGGGTCGGTGGTAAAAGAACGGCCTTCTCTAGCTACGTGGAATGGGTGCGTTCGTACATTCACTCAGGCTCTCTCGTCCGAGTGTGCTAGAGCGCAGAATAAGTGACGAATTTTACCAATGTTGAATAGGGCCGCTGTCACTAAATGTCGTCAAAAAAAATGTAATTAAATTGTTGCCAGCAGCACAGTCACCAACGCTCTGGATAACATGAAAACAACCTAACCAGCTCTGTTAGGGCGGATAAATGGTCAGAGTGAGGTGTTCGCTCATTTGTGTCTGGAAGAAGCTAGCTAACGTTAATTTGTATGCTTGCCTGCCGTTAAGTGGCCAGAACGCTCGGATCAACCCTACTCCTCGGCCAGAACGCTCGGATCAACCCTACTCCTCTGTCAGAGCGTCCAATGTGCGCTCTGAACACTCCGAGAGCGAAACGCTCAGCGTTTATGAACGGACAACGCTCGGAATATACGAGGGCCCATGGGCACTCTGGTACTCCAGATTGAATTTACGAACGCACCCGTAAATACACAGTAAACCCAGAGGCGCAACAATCGGGAGTCTTCCGGGAATGCTTGCGAAACTGGCCAAGCAGACCAGGGCGGGGTTTGAGGTTTGAGAAGTCAATGAGAGAAGTGAAAAATTATTCCTTAGTTGTTAATTTTCTCGAAATCTAAAAGCACAACCTATATTGAAGACAATGTGTTAAGTAGTTGAACATGTTATTACTCAAACTTTGGGAAAGTGACAAACTGACACGTTTTTATTTGAGTCAAAAAGTAATTTATACCGAAAGACTGTCTTTCATTTTGACCGCTTGCACATGCGCAGTTTGGCTCGAGACGACCGTTAGACCCGATGACGTGTTTCTGCGTATGAGTTTAGCTTGCAAACGTCGCCATGACATCGCCTACAAGTGTGATCGGGGGTTTCTATTGGATAAATCTATCTTCATACTGTACTGTCTTTGGCAAGATCGAATCAACACTTTTATAATAAAAGTCCTCCTTTTAATTGAAGACCTCTATAAAGATCATTGTTTTTTTAACCTCAATAAAACTACATCTAATCATCATTGATATTCATATTTTGTTATATTTTCATATAATTAACTGTTATATTTATAAAATAAATACATGAAAACGAGAACATACATTTTTGTTTTTTTCCGGGTCAATCCGACCCTAGCGTTCCAGTCCACAGATATTTTGGAAGGAGAGTTCAAATAATGAATATAATAATAAAGGATTCATTATATGTAGTTCTGGAATACATAGTATTATATGGTAATACACTCATTGCCATTTATAACTGAGGAATATATTCGTTTTTAAAGAGAAAATCTATTTCACGCACGTCAGTATTGGCGCTACCCAATCAGCAACCTTCCCATTGGAAGGTGTAGCTCGCGTGCTTCCATGAATGCGTAGCGAATGGCTGAGGATAAACTACATAATCAGTCTAACAATTTGTATTTACAATGGCAGTAAATGGAGAGGAAGAGATATTAATGTTCTCTGTAGACGGTTTATTTGCTGATTCATTGTCTGATGATAACGTATACAAATTAATCGGTCAAGAGTTAAAGATCAGCCAGGTGTTCAGCGCCAACCCCAACCCAACCGTGTACAAATGTATCGGTCAAGAGTTAAATATAAGCCAGGTGTTCAGCGCCTGTTCACGATTTACTCCATTATTACAGTGACTGGCTTAAGTTTTTCTTTTCAGAACATGATAAATAAAGCTTTGTTGATTAGTTGTGCATTTTGTACAGTAGTCTTGTGCAAAGACTGCAATGAGATTTATACTGTATTTACCGTACTGTTTGTTACATAGGCGCTTCATCTATGCCGCTATTTTGAGGAAAACACACTCAACCTGAAGGGAAAGCGCAGAGACTGGTATTTTTGGCATTTTGGCAGCAGGATTGGGTACTATGTTGGTTAATTCTTTGTCCATCCAGTAGAGGTCGGTAATGATGTTCAGTAGCAGCCACTGTTATTTAATTCGCCCGAATCATAATTGTAAAACATTTTAATATCCGTTAATATATTTTTAATAGCCCTTCATATGACACTGTTCCATCATGTCACAAACATTAGCCTACAAATGCGCTTTTTTGAGACTTTGAAACACTAAAAATAGGTATAAATCACATTAATTTATGGGTTATTTACCTCATATTTCCCACTCTTACAGGATCGAATGTGACCTTGACAAACCTCCCCCTTGCTGTCCCTTAACTGCAAAGCAATGTCTCAGCAAACATGCCATCTTCCGGCTGGCCTTCTTATGCCCCCTCCGTCCTCTCCCTCTCCTGGGTCCAGGACCAGGACAGCTTCCCTTCAAACTGGGACCCTGGTGCTGGGTGCAGATATTGTGTACCTGTCTGAGACTTACCCCCTCCTTCTGGACACACTGGCTCACCTGAGCAAGGACAGGACTGTGACGTACCTCTCATCCAAGATGCGA
The DNA here is from genome assembly GCF_023373465.1 of Oncorhynchus keta. Taxonomy (NCBI): domain Eukaryota; kingdom Metazoa; phylum Chordata; class Actinopteri; order Salmoniformes; family Salmonidae; genus Oncorhynchus; species Oncorhynchus keta. The sequence continues at coordinate 39,697,510 of NC_068430.1, read as the reverse complement.
GGAGATCACGGGACACCTAGCTGCTACTGAGACACTCTGCCTCCGTAGAAGGTTCCATGTAGAGCTTTTGCACCGCTACCCCACACAGAACATCAACATCTACCGCGCTACTCAGAGAGGGAAGTAGTAACCACAATGAGACTGGATAGGGTTGGGAGACTGTGATGAACAGTTGAATAGGTTGAGACCTGGAGGGGAATAACACAACAGTGAATCCTCTGGTCAAGAGGGAGTCTTCTAGACATCTAGAAGACTAGTATTTTACTGCCAGAACACGTATACCCTGATACATTACTATGGTCAGATAGAAAAGGAAGAACATGCAAAACTTTTTGTATGCGCTGGATACCAAAGGAGAGACTTTTGAATAGACATTAAAGAGCAACGGCTCCTCACTCAATTTTGAGTATTCCCAACTGTTATTTTACACAAATATACACCAATATGTGTACATGTTGAAGTAAGAAACAGAGATAAAATAATACTTTGTGAGCAGTAAAAGCAGTGCACAGATACTTTTCCTGTCTTTGCCAGGTTACTGCAGTCAAATCATGTGAAGTTGTGTTTGATCCAGTTTGATGAAGTGCTCTATTGTAGAGGTCGAAGGGGTTGTTGATTACTGGTTAAAATATTGTTTATACCATGACCATCCACTTGCAGAACGTTTTTGTCAACATCGACAGATTCTGCCCCCCCCCCCTCTGCCTGTACATACTTCATCCCCGCTCTTCTGCTCTCTGCTGATGTGCAGAGTTTCTGTTCAGAAAAGAAAAGCCTGTTTGTTCCGCTGGAGAGTTTCAAAGAAAGAGAGACCGGCGGTCTTCCCCCCTCCATCTCTCTCTTTGCTATAGCACTCCCGACAAAACAACAGATCCCTATCTATATTCAGAGTCTGCTCTCCACCAGCGATCCACAGAGTCCCCACACTAGAAACTGTCATTCACTGAGTGTGTAATAATCCTTTGATCAACATTGATATAGACCTTAATTGTAACGATAATGCCCAATGCAGGTTGGACGAGAAGTAACTTATGGTACAACATAAAATACAATGTTATATGCATTACTTTAAAATGCTTTATTGTGCCTGTAAGATACATTTATATTTTTGGAATTATCAAATGATTGATTTGGCAGCAAAACTTCAAAGAAATAAAGTAAATTAAATGTTTTTTAAAATGTTGCAACGTAATATCCTTGTCTGCTTTGTCGGTATAATTGATTACTTGTTGTTATGCTTCTTACAGTGCTTTTTTACTTTGTTTTGTAATGTCAGTCACGATAACTAACTTATGGTACAACATAAAATACAATGTTATATGCATTACTTTAAAATGCTTATTGTGCCTGTGTAACAGTATAACTTTAGACCGTCCCCTCGCCCATACCCGGGCGCGAACCAGGGACCCTCTGCACACATCAACAACTGACACCCACGAAGCATCGTTACCCATCGCTCCACAAAAGCCGCGGCCCTTGCAGAGCAAGGGGAACTACTACTTCAAGGTCTCAGAGCAAGTGACGTCACCGATTGAAACGCTATTTAGCGCGCACCACCGCTAACTAGCTAGCCGTTTCACATCCGTTACACCTGTAAGATAAATTCATATTTTATATGCATTACTTTAAGCACATCAACAAAGTGAAGCATGTCAACCATCAGTGTCATTTCAGCATTGTACAAGCTAACATGACAATCAAGTTATTTCAAATCAAATCTTGTTGGTCACATACACATGGTTAGCAGATGTAAATGCGAGCGTAGCGAAATGCTTGTGCTTCTAGTTCTGAAAGAAGGACATCATTGGAAAGATATCATCTTGTATAGTGTCATCCTCAAATCTTCCACCCCTGCAGTCCCTAATCCTCAATCTGACCCCCATGCTTTCAGTTAGTCAGTCCCAATAAATTCATGGTGGACAGCCTTTGTCACCCCCAAACAATTGACTTCAGCCAAAAAACGCTGAAGTAAGCGTTTGGGAGCAACCGTTGTTTTTTGAACTACTATGCCACATTGGTATGTACAGACACAGTCCATTTTCCCACTTCTCTCATCCTTCTAGCTGTCAGTCTACAGAAGGTGACTGAGTGGGGGATATTTGTTTTGACCAGGAGACTGTGCCTTTTAAAAGACTTTAATTAAAGAATTCCCTTGTGATGTTTTGACTGGGAAAGTTGGATGTGCACAAGAGGAGGAAGGCCTCTCTGGCGCTGACAGGGGAGTGAGGGTGTGTGGCATGAGGAGGGGGGGCTCAGTATCATTCTCTTTTTAAACAAGCTGCCCGGTTGGCGTGGACAGCATCAGACCATACTCTAACAGCAAGGACCTTCATCCAGACGCACTGACCAGCGGTATGTGTGATGTGACAGTCGTTGGATTATTATGTGCTATAACTATATTTTTAGTTCATATTTATACAAACCCACACTTGTTGACATTTGAATGCAAGTCTGGACTATAAAAGTGTAGTTTTCAATAGTGAAACTGCATCTCATTTGATGAAACAGAGAAAACATATTTTTCAAAATTCTAAGAGCTATTCTGTAGTCAAAAAGGCATACATTAGGGATAAAATATTAACATAATTTTTTCCTTCTACGATAATTTCAGAAGTCAGAAGTCAGTCCATGGTTTCAAACCTTGTGTGATGGAGTTCTGGTCTGGGAGTCAGGGGCAAACGCCCCTGTATGCCAAATTTGGGACTGTTCCTGGACGAAACTTTGCACATGCGTGAGTTCAGTTCACTTTAAGCTGTTTCAAAGTGATAGTGTGTTTGTCTCTGTGAGAAACATTAACAAATAGCTATAGTCTGTTTAGATTGTTTTGATGTCTCTTTGTTCGCGAACATAAGCAGGGCAGAATGTTCATAATCCTAAACAAAAGAAACCTGCTTGCAGTAAGTAGTATCACATAAAGATCATGTAAATAAGGTTGTTTGTATTCATACAAAAATACATTTGATTTACAAGTAAAGATGGATTAACCAGAATTGACTATATTATGCAACATGTTCTTTATTGTTTATATGGGTTATTAGATGTCCTTGTAACATGTTACTACACTGTGTCCTGCAATGCTTGTTATGGGGGTAATCTCCATGTTTTATTTTCTATATCCACAGATATCAGGACAAGCATCAGGCAGCAGATTTTCAACCGTACCTTTGTGAGCGGCAAGACCGGGCCAGGGAGCCCAGCTGTTGGACAGTACCAGGTTCTAGGACCGGAGGGGTCCTACAGGACTATACCAACGGGACTGATCAAGATCTGTCACCCTCTGCCCCTCATTTCCCCTTTGCTCTAGACAGCCAGCCTCGACAGCTTCACGGTTTGAGGGACTATCAGGCTCAAGAGAAAAGAGAGAGAGAATGGCTGGTGGGAGAGGCTCATAGAGCAGCAGCTAGGGAGAGGGAAAGGGAGTGTGAGAGGAGGATGCAGAGGGAGGTGTTGCAGAGGAGGTGGGAGCCCTGTAGTCCTGTCCACTACAGGAGGGAGCCAGCCAAGAGGAGTTTGAGCAACACTAGCTATCGGGAGCTGGAGGCCTGGGCGGCACGTTACAGCCACTCACTCCCCAGGAAGAGACGCCTGGAGGCAGGGCTATGGGGAGCCCAGGGGCCGCAGGAGAGTGAGAGAGTGCTGGAGAAAGATTCATGGGGCAACAGAGGTGGAACAGAACACAGAGCAAGTGCAATACATCTGGGGGGACTTCTTCAGCCGAGAGAATGGGGACAGTGGGAGAGAAGGGACACACAGAAAACTATGTCCCACTACTTGTCTCAGCCTGTCATTCCTGATACAACATACCCATCAGACACCAAGGAGAATGAGACAAGCTACCAGAAGAGGGTGTTTAGTCAACCTCCAGGCTACATTCCACCTCCGCCTTATAACGCCCCACATAACATTTCACCAGTAATGCAACATGCTGATAAATATACCACTAAAAAAGCAGCGGCTTCTGTGTACGCAGGGTGGAATCAGGGAGCTAGCAGACACATATACTGCACACTGCCTTCTCCAAGGAAGCAAGACAACTCTGTACTAGACTTTCATAGCGAGAGGGGAGGGGGAGATAGGTTTACAAAAGAGGATTGGAAGCAGAGGACCTGGTCTGATCCTGGAGGGCAAAGGCAGCAAGGACATGCTGTAGTTGGTCAATGGACAGGTTCTTCTGCCCATCCACAGAACATCCGATCTGATAGCCTCTCACCTCTGCTGCAGTCTCCACAACAGCCTCAGACGTCCAACATCTGTGAGATGGCCAACCTCAGTGCCACCATGGACAGGAAAGTCAGCCTAAAGAAAAGCAGAGGAGGGGAGACCATATTTTGCTTGGTGTCTCGCATGGGTGGAGCGGAAGGGTTGTCAAGTTCTACTGAAGAACCACTGAAAACCCTTTCCCTGCCTCTCTTCACCACCTCACCTCGGACAACTGTGTCAAACAGTGAGGTAGACAGGGTATCTAGAGGCCTAGAGGAGTGTGGTGACATTAATGAATCGCATAAGCTTGCAGATGAAGTTGATTCAGCTGTGCCATCACTCCAGCATGAGTCCAGTGCTCCAGCCCAGACCCCTGCCTACAAAAGAGACAGCAATTTCAAACCTAAACTGAAGGGGGTACTAGAATGGATGGGAAGTGAGCAGGTAGCAGCCCACAGGGAGGAGCTTCTCAGGGCCATTCAGAGCCGACCAAGGCTTCAAGGAGAAGAAAGAGACCGTCAAAGCCTACCCAGTACGACGGACATTGAAGTTGCTTTGCCAGAAGGCACCCAGGTTAGTGCTTCATCCCCTGTATCCAGGAGAAAAGGGATGCAGACATTGGCTCCTGTGTCAGTCAAGTATCCCTTATGGAGGGAGCCCAGTTACATGGGCGGAGTCAAGAGTGACAATCCCTCACCTTGCTATTTGAAGGGTACTTGGAAGGAGGGCGAACCAGGTAAGGATCTGAATGATGATCATACAGAAAATAGCCCTGATGATGGCAATCATCCCCTTGATGTTGAAGTGAGGCGTTTGGAGTTCAAGAGAGACACAGAGTCTGACGGAAGCAGTGGTCTTCTCGTCATCGACGCAACTTGTGTTGTAGTCAGAGTGGAGTTCATTTTCCCCCCTAAAAAAGAACATGTCCAGTATTTGTGCTCACCATCTCCTAGTGACCCAGCTGAGCCTGGTCTAGACCCAAGCTCCCCTATCGACCTTAACCCAATACATAACCAAGTCAAGGAAGATACTTCACCTGAACAGAGCACTGATATATCAGCCCAGGTCTGCCCCCTGTTAGATAGTGAAGAGCCTGTGATTGATTTTAAAAAGCTATATGTAGAAGAGCAGGTGGATAAAGATCAACATACTTACTCTGACACACCTTTCACTGAAACATACTTACCTCAGCAGAGAGAGGACACAAGCCAACTCCCTGAATCGCTCTCGCTCTCACCCTCAACTTCAATTACTGACAGTAAGACATTGGAGGAGCGTGCTGAAAGGATTTTGGGGATCCCTCTTCTGAGCTGTAGTGTTCTGGATCAAACAGAGGAGGATGAGTCGCCACAGCCAAACAATGACTCCCTTGAGGGCCTTCCCATGATTACTCTGGAGGAGTCAGTGTCAGAAAGATCACCTGAGATTGTTCAAGCCAAAGATGACATTTCAGTTGCAGAGGCTGGTGTCACTTTAGATGCCCAGTCTTCACCAGACATAATTGTGGAGCCCAAGATGGAGGTGAGAGAACAGACATGCGGTTTCTCAGTGCAGTATTCCAGTGATGGTCTGCCTGACATACAGATAATGTATTCGCAGAAGACAGATACCACAAATGTGCCCCCATTCAAACACTGCGTTCCGGTCAGCCCGGAGGCAGGTGAAATTGGTGATGCTGGTTTTTCCCCACCCATCTCTCAGTGCCTCAGCCCACAGCGAAGTTACCCTGATTCTCCCCCACACTCACCTTTAAATATGAATTCCCCCTCTAATTCAAGATCCTCATCTCCCTCTCATCACTTCTTGACTATACCCTCCCAGTTTACTTCTCAATCTGCTCCTCCTGAATCTAACACAGATCCCCTCTGTCTTCCTGAGGAAGTGACACTCTCTAAATCAGACATAAGCTTACCCCTTCACCCTGATCCCTCTCCCTCGGTCCCACTCTCCCCCTCTAGATCTCCCTCTCTCTCAATCCCCCTCTCCCCCTCTAGATCTCCCTCTCTCTCAGTCCCACTCTCCCCCTCTCGATCTCCCCCATCCTCTCTCTCAGTCCCCCTCTCTCCCTCTAGATCTCCCCCTCCCTCTCTCTCAGTCCCACTCTCCCACTTTAGATCTCCCCCTCCCTCTCCCTCAGTCCCACGCTCCCACTTTAGATCTCCCCCTCCCTCTCTCTCAGTCTCCCTCTCCCCCTCTAGATCTCCCCCCCCCTCTCCCTCAGTCCCGCTCTCCGACTTTAGATCTCCCCCTCCCTCTCTTTCAATCCCACTCTCCCCCTCCAGATCTCCCTCTCCCTCAGTCCCACTCTCCCCCTACAGATCCCCTCCCCCTCCAGGCCCCTCCTCTAGACCCCAGAGTCCAGAGATACTGGTCAAGTCCTTTACCCCTGTCCTGTCCTCATCTTCCACACCAACCATACATAGAGAGGGGCCTGAATACCCCAAGTCCCTCTGGGATGCAGTGAAATGCATCCGGAAGCACACAGCACCTGATTCAGAGAATGAGGAGGAGGAGGGAGGTGAGCTGTGGGATCCAGAGAGTGCGGGTGAGGATGGTGCTCCACTAAATGAAGAGTTTGATTTGGGCATGGGGAATATGTTGTTCCAGAGTAGTGATAACCTGAGACAGGGGATCATGTTCAGCTCTGGGGGAAGTTCCCTTGAAGTAGCAAATGACTTAGAGGTGCAAAGGGATCACAAAGAGGAACACATTTTGGTAACAGATGAAAAATGCAGTGAGAAGGAGCCCAGCAGGCCGGCTGAAGATGACACGTTCTCCTGCAGCAGCACAGACAGCCGCGGCTCAGGGGAAACGGTCATCATGGGGGCCGAGGGATTGTCTGACTCTGACTCTGAGACAGAGACTGAGACTGATGAGGAGACAGATTGTGAAGCTGAGCACCGTGTTACAGAGGGAGAGGAACGGAGCTGCACTGTGAGGCCAGAAAGCTATGTTGTAGTGGAGGAGGAGCGAGAAGATGAGAGAGATGGGGAGGTGAGGGACCCAGCTGAGCTTTGTCAAAAGGAAGGCTATCTGTCTGAGATACAGGCGACAACACAACAAATTGAGGACAGGGATATGGTAAACTGTCAGAAAGCAGGGGAAGTCCGAAGCTCTGAGGGGGAGGAGAGCAGAGGTTTGGTCAATGCAACCACATCTGAAAGGTTCTCTGGTGGGGCTATGGTTGATGAGGGTCAGTGTGGATGCGTGACAGTAGAGGGGCTAGAGGAGAGTGATAATGGGCAACACCATAACAATGGTGAAGGAGTTTACAGTAGTCAATGCACTGAGGTGGTGGAAAGGGTTGAGGAAATGTGTAGCAGCAATGTGACATCAGAAATGATGGATGATAAATCCTGTGACTCATCCTTAATGGAGGAGTCCTCTCAGGAAGATATTCCCTGTCAGTCAAGTCAATAAGTAGCGCTGCAAGTGGTATATCATGCTATCAGAGCATGAACTTGAACTTGCATACTTGAAAATGAGCTAATTTACATTTTAAATTCATTCAGAACCTTATATTGACATTGAGGACACGTCTATGTGTGTGGGATCTGACTTTTTATAGACATACAGGATTTTAAATAGTAGAACATGGGTATTTAATTTATTAAAGGGCATTTTGCAAGACCGCCGAGATTTGTTGTATGGCAGGGTGTAGTTATTGCCAAAGCATCTCTCAATGGGTCCAATCTGTTTGCTGTGTTTTTCATTAATATTCATGCTGTGGGATTATTGGTTTAGAGATGTGTGTTTTGAATTGTGCATTTTTGACATACTCTGACATAATTTTGCTTCAATAATTGTGCTGTTTTAATTTAAAATGATGTAATAAATGAACCATACTTTAGTCAGTGTAAAACATGTTTTTTCAACATCCACAATTTGTTTATTGGTTTTGGTCGCCTTTTTAAGTATTGGCATGTCCTCTTCATGATTTACATGACACAACAATAAACAACTCATTTGGCCTACTTTAAGCAAGGTGTCTTAAATATTTAATGAACAATTCATTCATATATGACAGAGATTACATTTCCATTTTGTAGAAATGAGTAAAACACACTGGAATTATTATCATAGATTTAAATGTATGCTACCATTTACTTTACAACTATTGAGGTTTGATAACTAATCTATGCAAACCTTCCTTGAATTAGTCCTACATGATGCCGATATTTTCTTACAAACCTTATTTATAAACTTTACAAATGCATTTCTATACAATTTGTGCATCATGTGAAAACGAAAGATATATTGAACATTTTCATTTACTGTTCCATGTTTTATTTATCTAATATTTGTTCTTCTGTCTTGTACAGAATACTATCTTAGTAGCAGTTAGATATTTATGTGCCATCAATACTTGGCAACTTTTTTTTGTTTGTTGCAAAAAAAGCTATATAGTTCGCTACCTAGATGTTATTAGCAACATACCCTTATATTACCAGATCCTCTTCTCCTTCAGCCAGTGGAGGTCTTAATTTAAGCCCTTATCATTTCTACCATCTACAGTATATGGACGAGGTCAAATCTATTTCAATTCATGGTGTCAGAATGCACTGCTGTATTAAAACAATTCAGAACTAACTTGACATGTTCTGTTGCAGATTCAAATCCAGATCAACTCTTTACAGAATATATCCATAATCATGAATGAATAAGCATATTTATTTGACAAGAATGTACCTAGTCACCCGTCAATCACATCAAACACCTGAACTTTACCAATTACATTGTTTTAAAGAAATCAAAATAGTAAACAATGCATACATATGCCTTTTATTCATAACATACAAACATCTGCATTTAAGTAAACATTCAATTATGTATTCATCAATGCCACAGACCTGGGACATCAAAGAGCACCATATGAACTATTATTACTATCCAAGAGCACACAGATTCTTATGCTTTTCCATTTTAGGAATTAGACCAGCACAAATAAAACAAAATGTAAAACAATGTTAGGTTCTAATTTTGAGTAAATAACTCAAGGACACCAGAGAAGCTTAACCAAGTTTAATTCTCCCCAAAGGCTCGATAAAGCTGTAACTCAGACAAAAAACATTTCACACAAGCACTGATATTGAACCCTTTCTCCTAGACTGAGTCTCCTCCTCCACAACTGAACAGTCAATGCATCTCTGTTGCTAGACAGAACCTTGGTGATATCTGTTCTTCCTCACTTCATCTAACCTGACCTCTACCCCAAAGTGCTCACTCCTCCACAACTCAAGGCTGACATGGTTATTGACACCAGACTGTGTCTCTCCTCCTCCCAGAGGATCCCTGGTGGCAAACAATAACATATCCTGACATAATGTAAACGTTTCACATTACCCTCTCTCCCTCAGCGACATTGTTAGTTTCTAAGAACTCCACCCATCTCCCCTTATCAAATGCCTGCCACATGTAATCGCTTCCCTGCACTCAACACATTCCAAGCTTAGTTGCTCACACTATATACCTTACTCCTATAACCCTTAACCTCTGGTGTAGACCCTCTAAACCTGAGCACTCCATCAGTGACATGAATAAGTATATTTTCATATTCTCAGAACCCAACAACAGCATTATGGTGATTTTGGTGGCTGAGTTACAAAATGAGAAACTGGATGTGTAATGTAGGTTTTATATACACTGAAGAAGAATATAAACGCAACATGTAAAGTCTTGGTCCCATGTTTCATGAGCTGAAATAAAAGATACCAGAATTCTTTCCATACACACAAAAAACGTATTTCTCTCAAATTCCTTTGCCAAGATAATTCATCCACCTAACAGGTGTGGCGTATCAAGAAGCTGATTAAACAGCATGATCATTACACAGGTGCACGCTGTGCTGGGGACAATAAAAGGCCACTCTAAAATGTGCAGTTTTGTCTCACAGCACAATGCCACAGCTGTCTTTGAGGGAGCGTGCAATTGGCATTCTGACTGCAGGAATGTCCACCAGAACTGTTGGCCAAAAATGTAATGTTAATTTCTCTACCATAAGCCACCTCCAACGTCGTTTTAGAGAATTTGACAGTACGTCCAACCGGCCTCACAACCGGAGACCATGTGTAACATCGCCAGCCCAGGACCTCCACCTCTGGCTTCTTCACTTGTGGGATCGTCTGCGACCAGCCACTCGGACAGCTGATGAAACCGCAGAATATTTCTGTCTGTAATAAAGCCCTTTTGAGGGGTAAAATTAATTCTGACTCCCCAGTGGGGGAAAGTGACTCACAGGTCCACACATGGCTGCACCCCTGCCCAGTCATGTGAAATCCATAGATTAGGGACTAATGAATTACAGAGTGCAGTGATGTGTCCTATAAGGAACATTGGCCCAGTTGGAGTGAGATTTTTGGAGAGAATTGGATCCTTGACTTCTGGAAGATCCATATGTGGTGTCAGGTTGGTTGGGTAATGTTGGGTCGTTGAAAGTGACTGAAATTGGAATCGTGTCCATTTTTGTTGCGTTTCTCCGCACCAAACGACTGGGGACAAGAACTGTGACTTGTTGAAATGACTGGAGGGGCGTTAAGTATTGAGAAGGTTCAACTGAATTGATGAAAATGTATATAAATCTGAATTCAACAACATTTGGATGGATCCTATAGCCTTCTTAGATTCAACAACAACGAAGAAATGATCAGCAGACAAATAAGAATGACTAAAAACAGAGTACACAGAAATACATATTAGATACTGTTAATAACAGTATTGCGGCAAAAAGTACAGATGGCTTTCCCATACAATTATTTTCAACATTTATGGGACAAAAATGCACACAAATGACAACACATATATCACTCAATTCAGTACTTCCTACTTCCATTTACCAAACAGTTATTTCAGTTATATTAAAACCAGGAACATCTGCAGAGTTCCCTGCTCATTATAAACCCATAAGTTTAATAAATTGTGACAATAAAATAATAAGCAATAGAACAGCAAAAGTCTTACCAGACTTGATACATATAAATCAAATAGGTTTATACAAAATATACACTTAAAAACAAATACAAGAAAATGTTTCAGTTTAATACAATATGAAAAAGATGGAGATTCATCAATAATGGCTGTTTATGCCGAAAAGGCGTTCAACCGTCTTGAATGGCCTTTTCTACTCAAAACTTTGGAAGCTTTCAACTTCCCAGCTAAAATAATACATTAAATAAACATATTATATAAATCTGCTAATATACAGTACCTGACTAATACTGATAATATTTTCATAATATTTTCATAATACTCTAAAATCTCAGGATATAAAATGTACGTGAAAAAATGAACGCTACAGACAATTTCTTGATGACGCTCCCCGAGTAACCATTGTGCATTTTTTTTTTTTTTTCATTTCCAATTAGGCTCTCAGCCTAACAGTCAGAACAAGACTGTTGGACTGATGGTTTCATTATTGCAATAATTAATCAATATTAAATAAAGATGATTGTTTCAGGAAATGACCAAGTCTCTCTCAGTACTGAATTTCCACGACAGATGTCAAGACTGGAGAGATAACATTCATATATTAGCCATTTCTGAGACTCGCTTAGATAATTCATTTGATGATACATCACTGGCAATACAAGGATATAACATTTATAGGAGAGACATAAATGCTTATGGGGGAGGAGTTGCTGTATATATTCAGAGCCATATCCCTGTAATGCTTAGAGAAGATCGCCTCACGGGTGGCGCAGTGGTTAAGGGCACTGTACTGCAGCGCCAGCTGTGCCACCAGAGACGCTGGGTTTGCGCCCAGGCTCTGTCGTAACAGGCTGCGACCGGGAGGTCCGTGGGGCGACGCACAATTGGCATAGCGTCGCCCGGGTTAGGGAGGGTTTGGCCGGGAGGGATATCCTTGTCTCATCGCACACCAGCGACTCCTGTGGCGGGCCGGGCTCACACATTGGTGCGGCTGGCTTCCGGGTTGGATGCGCGCTGTGTTAAGAAGCAGTGCGGCTTGGTTGGGTTGTATATCGCAGAACGCATGACTTTCAAACCTTCATCTCTCCCGAGCCCGTATGGGAGTTGTAGCAATGAGACAAGATAGTAGCTACTAACAATTGGATACCACAAAATTGGGGAGAAAAGGGGGGTAAAATAAAAAATAACAAAAAATGCTTAGAGAAGATCATATATCAAGTGTTATTGAAGTGTTGTGGTTGCAGGTTCACTTGGCCTTTTCTTTTGGGTTGTTGCTATAGGCTAATATGTGTGAAATGCTTGATGTATGTGATGTAAACAGAGAGGTTACTTTCATGGACAAAGAATATTGACTGGTTTTCATCAAGCTGTCCGCTCAAGAGGAAGCTTCTTACTCTAACCAGTGCCTGTAATCTGTTTCAGGTTATTCATCAACCTATCAGGGTGTTTACAAGAACTACAGGAACAAGATCATCCACATGTATCGATCACATTTTTACTAATGCTGTAGAACTTTGTTCTAAAGCTATATCCGTACTCATTTGATGCAGTGATCATAATATAGGGGTGATATCCAGGAAAGCCACAGTTCCAACAGCCGGGCCTAAAATAGTGTATAAGATTTGGTTGTGTTTGTGGATGATGTTAAAAATATTTGTTGGTCTGATGTGATTAATGAGGAGCATCCAGACGCTGCACTTGATGAATTTATGAAATTGCTTCTTCCAATTAATGATCATTATTAATTATTGACCTGTTAAGAAACTGACTGTTAGAGCTGTTAAGGCTCCATGGATTGATGAGGAATTAAAAAACTGTATGGTTGAAAGAGATGGGATAAAATGAGTGGCTAATAAGTCAGGCTGTACATCTGACTGGCTTACTTACTGCAAATTGAGAAATTATGTGACTAAACTCAACAAAAATAAGAATAAACTTTATTGTGAAGCCAAGATTAATGGTATAAAGAATTATGGAAAAAAGTAATTTCGCTACCAAGAGTGGTAAAGCGGCCTTTACTGTTTCTAACAGCAGACCTATAAGCTTGCTGCAAGCTCTTAGCAAACTGTTGGGAAAAATTGTGTTTGACCAAATACAATGCTATTTCTTTGTAAACAAATTAACAGACTTTCAGCATGCTTATAGAGAAGGGCACTCAACATGTACCGCACTGACACAAATGACTGATGAGTGTTAAGGGAATTTTTATCTATAATGACTAATTATGTATACATTTCAATCAGGATATACTAATCAGAATACTATTATGTTACTGTATATGTACTAATCAAAATACTAAATGTATATGTATGCATTTTCTTATCTGATCCCAGTACTGAAGTGAATGTGGTCAAGAGTTTAGTAACAATGACGGTCTGTTCCTTGGTACAAATGAATCAGACTGGCTAGAATGCTTATCTACACAAGAAAACCTTGACTCGTAAATTATATTAAATTGGTAGGGAGACGGATGTGGGAAGGCTTGAGACACAGCCTTGGTACTGGAACGGAGATGGAACGGGGTAGTGTTAGAACTAATGACGGCATTTTAGGTTTATAACCTGTGGTAACCTGTATTGTGGCAGTACTCTCTTGAATAAAGTCTGTTACTTGACTTTTAAGATCGGGCTCTGTCCATTCCTATAAAATAAGGGTCTTACAAATCCTTATGAATTGACAGAGTGTTTAATTTTAATTGGGAATTAAAACAGAGGAATCAAATTCCTTCAACAGAGTGGTTGAAAGAAATTGATAATAAGAAGATAGTGGGAGTTGTACTGTTAGATTTCAGTGCAGCCTTTGATATTATTGAACATAACCTGTTGTTGAAAAAACTTAAGTGCTATGGCTTTTCAACCTCTGCCATATCGTGGATTTAGAGCTATCTATCTAATAGAACTCAAAGGGTTTTCTATAATGGAAGCATCTCTAATGTCAAACATGGAACGTGTGGTGTACCGCAGGGCAGCTCTCTAGACTCTCTACTCTTTTCTATTTTCACCAATGGTCTGCCACTGGCATTAAACAAAGCATGTGTGTGTCCATGTATGCTGATGATTCAACCATATTTGCATCAGCAATCACAGCTAATGAAGTCACTGAAACCCTTAACAAAGAGGTGCAGTCTGTTTTGGAATGGATGGCCGGTAATAAACTGGTTCTGAACATCTCTAAAACTAAGAGCATTGTATTTGGTACAAATCATTCCTTAACTGCTAGATCTCAGTTGAATATGGTAATGAATGGTGTGACTGTTGTAAACTGTCATGGTCAAAATATATAGATTCAATGGTTGCAAAGATGGGGAGAGGTCTAGCCGTAATAAAGAAATGCTCTGCTTTTTTGACACCACACTCCAAAAAGCAAGTTCTGCAGGCTCTAGTTTTGCCTAATCTTGATTATTGTCCAGTCGTGTTGTCCAGTGCTACAAGGAAATACCTAGTTAAGCTGCAGTTGGCCCAGAACAGAGCGGCACATTTTGCTCTTATTTGTAATCAGGGGGCTAATATTAATACTATGCATGCCAGTCTCTCTTGGCTAGGAGTTGAGGAGAGACTGTCTACATCACGTCTTATTTTTATAAGAAACATTAATGTGTTTAAAATTCCAAATTGTTTGCATAGTCAACACACAGCTCTGACACACAAACTTATCCCACCAGACATGCCACCAGGGGTCTTTTCATAGTCCCCAAATCCAGAACAAATTCAAGAAAATGTACAGTATTATATAGAGCCCTTATTGCATGGAACATCCTTCCATCTCATATTGCTCAAATAAACAGCAAACATGGTTTCAATAAATAAATAAAGCAACACCTAGATAGTTTGTGTGTATGCATTGAAATGTATGTAGTTATGTCCTTGAGCTGTTCTTGTCTAATGATGTTCTGTATTATGTCATTCTGTATTATGTTTCATGTTTGTGTGGACCCCAGGAAGAGTAGCTGCTGCTTTTGCAACAGCTAATGGGGATCCTAATAAAAGACCAAATGAGCAAGGCAAAGGCAACAAGCCTGATATGGAGATGGTGCAGAGATGGCAGGAGCAGTGGAATAGGCATGTATTTCAAGTACAGAGGAAGGTTGGGGAAAGTAGAACGGCAGGAAGGGACAGAAGAGAGGAGCCGATTTTTTACAAAATTAAAGGTGAGACCCAGCCGGTTGAATAAGATCTGAAATGTGATCGAAAAGCATCCAACAGGAAAGTGTTATTCTTGCCATTAAACAGGTACAGTGGAGCATGTATTGCTACAGTGTGACCAGTTTCAGAGGGAAAGAGACACTGAGATCTAGTATGAGGGAAAAGGGGATACAGGAAATTAGTTTAATTAGAATATTGAGTAGAATGTTATTATATATAGTCTCAAATATTTGATATTTTTAAGAGCAACGGGGCTGGCAGATAGGATTTAGTTTCTCACTGTCTCTGGACCGCACTCCAGTACAGTAGGTGGCAGTAATGTACCATAACGTTGGATGCCAACTACTGATAAACCCCACCGAAGAAGAAGTTGTGTTACTGGCTCAGTGGTGTCACTGCACTTGCTTGTGTCGACATCTAACGTTAGCTATGTGTTATTTAATGTAATGACATTTACACGACCATACTTTTTACACGCAATATTCAGGTAAGAAGGCGCATTTATTATTTATTCCAGTGGTTGTTTTACTTGTGAACTGTGCAGCTATTTAACCGGCTAATTGCTTGCCAGATAGGTCAAAGTTAGCTGGCTAGCTAGTTAACGTTAACTGTCAATAAAAAAACGAAAGTCACGATAACATCTTTGCTTCACTGCTTTATGGTAACGTTACTCATTTGATGTCTACTTTCTGGTCATTTTAAGTAGCTGCCAACCATAGAAATGTCTAGACTTTCTGGCTCCCTTCCTAATCCAGTTGACCACACTTGCTTGCTATTTAACGTTAGTTGTTTTTGACTGGGTCTCAATGTCAAAGTGAGCCCATGTGGTCAAACAGTTTACAGGAAATAAATATAGTCTAGTCCAAGTAGCCTAATGTTACCGTTACTCCTTAAAGTGGAACTGACAGCCTTTTAACTACGTTGCAGATATGAAACACAATCATAATATCAGTAAAAAAAAAAAAAAAATCGAATTCCCAGTTTATGATTAAAAACTAACTTCATAAGATTTTTAAAAAAATAGGTTTTATTTAACGCTATTCCATGACATGTATATTGGGTGCGTTCATACTCTGATTTCAGAGCACTCTTGTCTGAGTGTACATATTATACACATTTGCAAAATGTAAAAAGTCAAGGGGTCTGAATACTTTCCAAATGCACTGTATTTGCAGAAATTCATTCGGGTGTATTTTGTGGCTTTTGGCGAATGCATTCCAATGATCAGAAGTCGCGCTATTGCTACTGCCTGTGAACACAGTCCAATTCAAAGGAAATGATGGCAGGCCCGTGTGACAAATGCCTTATTTGCCTATAACCCTATTGCAGCTTTGATTGGCTATGGGTCACCGGTCTGTGTAGACTTCTGTCCTTGAAAATATGTTTTTATTAGGTTTTATTGACTAATTCTATGAATTTATGAAAAGATGAAAATGACCATATCTAAGTGCTCGCTTGTCAGAAATTGTACAAAAAAAGTGTCATATTCTTCCTGGCGGTGTATATGACCAGATTTGAATAATATTTAATGTTGCTAAATCGTTGTCAGTTCCAGTTTAAGGTCCAAAGACCTTAAGTCATTTTCAGAAGTAGACTGGCTCTGGCAGCCAATACAGCATCTAAACGTGAATCGGTTCTTCATTGCGATACAGTTCTTGAAATATAAAGCCTTTTACTTTCATATCACAAATACAAAACACACTTACTGTACACTGTTTTAACCGGCTTTATCACAGCTGCAGCCAACAGTATTTTTCTTCTGTTACCTGCGCTAATTATCTGTCTACAGTCTGTTTTCTGTAAACACATGCTGTAACATGGATAAATGCCCATGTGGGAATACTAACTCTAACCCTATAACGGTGTGTCTCAATTTAATGTATTTAAAAAAAAAATATCACTGTGATATGAAAGATGAGGGCCTTATGCTTCCAAAAACGTAATGTAAGCGATGTGTGTTAATGTTCAGACAGTGTCGGCGCTATTTACAAAACTCCACCGTACAAAATACTCCTTTGTCCAATGACTCTTATGTGTACTATAATGGAACTGAGAGTCATGATCAAGGGCTAGTCTCGTGTATGCAGTGTAGGTTGCAGGTTCAAACATATACCTTACATAACTTCACTGTTTGAAATACTGCTAGTTCATTTTAATCTTCTCAATGGAGTAGTGTGGATATAGGTACAGTGGCATATCCCATCCTTGCATTGAGGTATGTTTTCTGACCCATATCTCACACCAGCACCACAGTGTCTTAATGTAACCATGATTGCGTTCTGACCTCAGTGTAAACTATCATAACGGAATGGTCAATATATTTTGGCAAGGCCTATAGCCTAGTATAACATTTTAAACAACTTTATAAGATGTGCTAAAGTTGCTACGCTGTTCATTCAGCCCTCTGAGGCATTTCTAGGTCAAACTGTTCCTTGTCTTGTGAGGAATGTAGCCTAAAGATTTGTGCTTCAGTCCTAATTTAGGCTGTTGTACCTTTTAAAAGAGATTGTGTGTGTGCAAGGTCCTTGTTCCGTTAGGGAGGTGACAGATATGGAGTGAGCTGTTTTTTACAGATTAGGTCTGGTAGAGAGAGAGGAGGGGGGCGAGCAGAACTGCTTCCACTCTGTTCTCTCTCTTCTGCCCTCATTCTTCTCAGTATCATGCGTCTGTTCTTGGGAAGAATGAATGACCGGGACTGGTAATTTGACAATTTTGACTGAGTAGTCCTGTACACAGGTGCTATACAATTTAATTTGATTCACATTAATTGGGGTGTAAGTCCAAGGTTGACAATGGATAAGGAGTCGTTCCATGTCATTTCAGCATGCCATGACACCCACCATCTCAGATTGTTCTGAAGTTGTTTCTGTAGTTAGAACCAACCAAAATAAAGCATTCTTGAAACATTATTTTGTTGAAATTTAATTTGATCTCAGAGAAATTAAGAATTGCACACATTGGCCATTTTTTATTTATAGGATTCAGATAATATTAAATAATTATATTACCTAACATCTGATTTGGGACCAAACTTATTCCTACCCATTAGGGCTGACCACATTTAGTCGATTGTTTGGACGATAGGCTGCTGGTCAAGCATGATTTTTTTTTTTTTTTTGTCGAGCAGTGGCAAATAAATTATTTTTATATATGGCACACAAGTCACCTGTCTGAGTGGACTAATTCATTATGGAGGCGTCAGGGATGGCACACCAGTATCACCAGTAGTAACCTACATTTACCGTTAAATTAACACAATTTATCATCTAGAATGTTTGTTTGGTTATTTCTGTTGATACATTCAGCATACACTGAATGAAAATATAAATGCAACATGCATAGTGTTGGTCCCATGTTTCATGAGCTGAGATAAAAGAAAAAGCTTATTTCTCTCAAATGTTCTGTACAAATTTGTTTAAATCCATGTTAGAGAGCATTTCTACTTTACCAAGATATGCCACACCTGTCAGTTGGATGGATTATCAAGAAGCTAATTAAAAAGCATAATCATTACAGATATGCACCTTGTGCTGGGGACAATAAAAGGCCACTCTAAAACGTGCAGTTTGTCAGGCGCCACAATGCCACAGATGTCTCAAGTTTTGAGGGAGCGTACATTTGGTATGCTGACTGCAGGAATGTCCACATGGAGCTGTTGCCAGATAATTGAATGTTAATTTCTCTACCATAAGCTGCCTCCAATGTCATTTTTAGGGAATTTGGCACTACGTCCAACCAGCCTCACAACCACAGAGACCACGTGTCTGGCGTGTTGTGTGCGCGCAAGTGGTTTAATGATGTCAACGTTATGGTATGGGCAGGCATAAGCTAAGGACAACGAACACAATTGTATTTTATCGGTGGCTATATGAATGCCCAAAAATACCTTGACGAGATCCTGAAGCCCATTTCTTTTTTGTCAATTTATTTGTTGTCTTTTGTTTTGAGCACTCCTGTCAATTTTGATTAAGGGCACTCACCTGATTATGCGTAGAAGGAGACCTAGGCTGCCTGGCCTGCATGCAAATTTAGGCCCCAAAATTTGCCCATTTGGGGATCTGATACTATTTCTGATTGTCTTAACTCAGCATCACTTTGGAGCTTCTCAAAGTAAGTTTTTCTTCGCCTCAAACAGCAAGTAAATTATGTCTATTTTTACATCCATTGAGAATGACAATAGTTCCTCAACTGTTTCCAGCTCTATCCCTTGCAATAACCACTCACCATGAAAGGGGAAACAAATGTGATGCTCTGATCCGGTGGAAATTTCATAAAATAGGCCTACCTGATTACCCATTCTCCTTGCGCAAATAGCCTACATTTGTGTCTCTGTCTGTCTGGAGCTCACTGGCATGGGAAACAATGTTGCAAGTTTGCTAGCACTAATTTAGGGCCTGACCAAGTTAATAGTTGAAACATATTACAGCCTTATTCTAAAATGGATTCAATTGTTTTTTTATTTTTTATCTCTCAATCTACAATACCCCATAATGACAGAGCAAAACGTTATTTAAAAAAAAAAATGTTGGCAAATAAATAATAACTTTTATCATATTTGCATAAGTATTTGGTCCTATATTCAGTACTTTTTTGAAACACCTTACAACCTCGAGTCTTCTCGGGTATGACACTACAAGCTTGGCACACTTGTATTTGTGGAGTTTCTCCCGTTCTTCTCTGCAGAGCCTTTCAAGCTCTGTCAGGTTGGATGGAGAGTGTCGCTACACAACTATTTTCAGGTCTCTCCCGAGATGTTCGATTGGGTTCAAGTCCGGGCTCTGGGCTAGGCCACTTCAGGACATTGAGACTTGTCCTGAAGTCACTCCTGGATTGTCTTTGCTGGGTGTCCTGTTGGAAGGTGAACCTTTGCCCCAGTCTGAGGTGCTGAGTGCTCTGGAGCAGGTTTTCATCAAGAATCTCTTGGTACTTTGCTCTGTTCAGCTTTCCCTCGATCCTGACTAGTCTCCCAGTCCACGTCGCCGAAAAATATCCCCACAGCATGATGCTGCCACCACCATGCTTCACCATAGGGATGGTGCCAGGTTTCCTTCAGACGTGACGCTTGGCATTCAGGCAAAACAAAGCATGATTCGTTGACAATTATAATCCAAGCCCAACCTTATTTGTTGTCTTTTGTTTTGAGCACTCCTGTCAGTGTGACACACTGAGGTTCCAAACTCAGTTTTAGACTAGACTGACTTTGATAAAAATGATCCTATTTACACTTTGTAGTCAATTTTGACACCAGAATAAATGTTTGACTCGTCAATCCCACAGACCGTTTTCAAAGGGATTAGTTTATTTTTAGGGGCAGTCGCTCTTTACAACTGAATTCATGAGAATCACCCTGCTCCCTTAGGGGGCTATCCCTATGCAATTCTCATATGAATACTTTTCCTATAAGCCCAAAATATTGATTAAGAAATGGGCGAGGGACTACAATGTTGGGACTACAATGTTGTAATAACCTTAATAAAATAAATAATTGCATGGAAGTCTCGTTTTAAAAAAAAATGAAATGATCAGGAAACAGCTCTATCTATTGTGATTAGTGACATTTACCATTAAACCCAACACAACCCAAAACCATTAAAATTGCAAATCAATACACAGTGTGTTTGGGACTTTTACCATTGATGATCATTACAGACCATACCATTGAATCCATTAGAACTGCTGTAGCCTAATGGTTTGTTTGTTCAACAGGAATGGTCTAACAATAACTAATCCAGACCTTTCTTGAAGAGAGAACAACACACAAAGGGGTGGTTTCCTGGACACAGATTAAGCATAAAAGACCAACAAACTGATTTGCTTTCATGGAGGACTGGCTTGAATTGTGAGGATGACCACACCATTTTTTTTCATCATGAGGCAAATCTATTGGTTTTCTGCACAAAGTTGCAAATAATATGTTGTGATCTATTTAATTAACACGAGACCTGCAAAATATATAAAAGACTGGCGGTATTGCGGGAACAGCTGCATTTAGTGAACAAAACCTGGGGTTTCCGCACTACTTCATGGTAAACAATATAAGTGACTTCAATTATTCTCTCTGAACAGGGAACACATTACATAGAATGGAGAAGCAATACTACAAGCCGCAGCTTCATACTACTGGTCAAACATAGTGTATTCAGACCCCATCCCCTTTTCCAAGTTTTGTAACATTATTATACATTATTTTTTCCTCATCAATCTAAACACAATACACCATGATAAAGTGAAAACTAATTCATAAAAATAAACAGACACCACCTTTTTTTACATATGTATTCGGACCCTTTGCTATGAGACTATAAATTGAGTTCCAATGCATGCTGTTTCCATTGATCATCCTTGATGTTTCTACAACTTGGAGTCCACCTATGTTAAATTCAATTGATTGAACATGATTTGGAAAGACACACACACCTTCCAGAAGGAGAACCATCTCTGCAGCATTCCACCAATCAGGCCTTTATGGTAGAGTGGCCAGATGGAAGCCACTCATCAGTAAAAGGTACTCTACAGCCCGCTTGGAGTTTGCCAATAGGCACCTGAAGGACTCTGACCTTGAGAAACAAGATTCTCTGTTCTGAGGAAACCAATATTGAAATCTTTGAACAATGACAACTTTTTCAACTTAATGTAATACATAAATAAAATCAATTGAGTCTCAAATAAATGATGAAACATGCCCAATTTGGTTTAAATAATGCGAAAACAGTGTTGGAGAAGAAAGTAAAAGTGCAATATGTGCCATGTAAAAAAGATCATGTTTAAGTTCCTTGCCCAGAACATGAGAACATTTGAAAGCTGGTGGTAAAGTATTCCCTGTTCTTCAATATTCTCATTTAAGAAGTTTTAGGTTGTATATATTATAGGAATTATGACGCGTAGGCTATTTCGCTCTATATACCATTTGTATTTCATATACCTTTGACTATTGGATGTTCTAATAGACACTTTAGTATTGCCAGCCTAATCTAAGGAGTTGATAGGCTTGAAGTCATATACAGCACTGTGATTCAAGAGTTGCTAAGAGCAGCTGGCAAACGCAATAAAGTTTGAATGAATGCTTAAGAGCCTGCTGCTGCCTGCCACCACTCAGTCAGACCGCTCTATCAAATATCAAATCATAGACTTAATATAATAAACACAGAAATACGAGCCTTTGGTCATTAATATGATCAAATCCGGAAACTATTATTTCAAAAACAAAACGTTGATTCTTTAGGTAAAATACAGAATCGTTCCTTATTTTATCGAACGGGTGGCATCCCTAAGTCTAAATATATTTAGCAACATTGCACAACCTTCAATGTTATGTCATAATTATGTAAAATTCTGGCAAATTAGTTCGCAATGAGCCAGGCGCCCCCAAACTGTTGCATATACCCTGACTCTGTGTGCAATGAACCCAAGAGAAGTGACACAATTTCCCAAGTTAATATTGCCTGCTAACATGAATTTCTTTTAACTAAATTTGCAGGTTAAAAAAAAATAATTCTGTGTATTGATTTTTCTGATAAGGTAAAATGTTTCTGTTTCTGTGTCCATATGATAAGGTAAATATATCCAATGCAAAGAAAATCTACATTTAAATGGTATTAATATTAATTTGCAGAAGTCGGAAGTTGACAAACACCTTAGCCAAATACATTTAAACTCAGTTTTTCACAATTCCTAGTAGAGAATAATAGTAGAGAACATTATTTAGTTCAGCTTTTATTTCTTTCATCACATTTCCAGTGAGTCAGAAGTTTACATACACTGAATTAGTATTTGGTAGCATTTAAATTGCCTTTAAATTGTTTAACTTGAGCCAAACATTTCTGGTAGCCTTCCACATGCTTCCCACAATAATTTGGGCTCCTGACAGAGCTGGTGTAACTGAGTCAGGTTTGTAGGCCTCCTTGATTGCTCACACTTTTTCAGTTTTGCCCACACTTCTATAGGGTTGAGGTCAGGGCTTTGTGATCGCCACTCCAATACCTTGACTTTGTTGTCCTTAAGCTATTTTGCCACAACTTTGGAAGTATGCTTGGGGTCATTGTCCATTTGGAAGACCCATTTGCGACCAAGCTTTAACTTCCTGACTGATGTTTTGAGATGTTGCTTCGATATATCCACATTTTCCCTCCTCATGAAGCCATCTATTTTGTGAAGTGCACCAGTCCCTCCTGCGGCAAAGTACCTCCACAACATGAAACTGCCACCCCCGTGCTTCACGGTTGTGATGGTGTTCTTCGGCTTGCAAGCCTCCCCCCTTTTCCTCCAAACAGGGTCATTATGGCTTCATCAGACCAGAGGACATTTCTCCAAAAAGTACGATCTTTGTCCCATGTGCATTTGCAAACCGTAGTCTGGCTTTTTTATGGCGGTTTTGGAGCAGTGGCTTCTTCCTTGCTGAGCGGCCTTGCGGGTTATGTCGATATAGGACTTGTTTTACTGTGGATAGAGATACTTTTGTACCTGTTGCCTCCAGCATCTTCACAAGGTCTTCTGCTGTTATCCTGGGATTGATTTGCACTTTTCGCACTAAAGTCTGTTCATCTCTAGGAGACAGAATGAGTCTCCTTCCTGAGCGGAATGACGGCTGCGTGGTCCCATGGTGTTTATACTTGCGTACTGTTGTTTATACAGATGAAGGTGGTACCTTCAGGCATTTGGAAATTGCTCCCAAGGATGAACCAGACTTGTGGAGGTCAACAATTTCTTTTGAGTTCTTCGCTGATTTCTTTGGATTTTTCCCATAATGTCAAGCAAAGAGGCACTGAGTTTGGTAGGGTAGGCCTTCAAATACATCCATAGGTACACCTCCAATTGACTCAAATTAGGTCAATTAGCCTATCAGAAGCTTCTAGAGCCATGACATAATTTTCTGGAATTTTCCAAGCTGTTTAAAGGCACAGTCAAATTAGTGTATGTAAACTTCTAACCCACTGGAATTGTGATACACTGAATTATAAGTGAGTGAAATAATCTGTCTGTAAACAGTTGTTGCAAAAATTACTTCTGTCGTGCACAAAGTAGATGTCCTAACCAACTTGCCAAAACTATAGTTTGTTAAACAAGACATTTGTGGAGTGGTAAAAAAAAACAAATCCCACGGAAAGTTTCCACCTGTGAATAGTCCACAAAATGTGCAACATTATTCAAGTGCCAGTTTTGTCACAATCACCCAGCACTTGTGGGGACTGTTCAAGGAGAGTTGGGCTGAAGCGTTAGGTTGCAATTAGGACAAAGTGAATTCCTTTCCTGGAGGACTGGCTTGATTTGTGAGGATGACCACACACTCTATTGGTTTTCTACCCAAAGTTGCAATGAAAATGTTGTTATCTATTTAAACACAAGAAACCAGCTAAATGGATTTAAGAGTTTGGTGGTATAGCAGGAACAGCGGCATCTAGTGGTCTGAATTTGGTACTTTCCCACTACTTTATGTTAAATAATGCAAACGTCGATGACCTAATTTCTCTGAACATGCGAAAAATAAAGTAAAAAATCACCAGATTCACAGGGAATACATTACATGGTACTGTATGTAGAAGCAATACTCCAAGCCACAGCTTCTTACTACTTGTCAAAAGTCAAGAACTGATACTGTATAATCCTACAGGTTTTTAGTTTGTGATTGGCATGAGGGGTCTGAGTGGCTTTTGTGTTGTTTTTTTCCCCTCATGTCTTACTCACTGGTAGGAAGAAGTTTGGTCCAAATCGGATATATTATCTGAATCCTCTAAATTTAAAATGGGCTATTTGGTTTCAACGAATTAGCTTAATTTCTCAGGGTTCAAATTCTATTTCTGCAAAACCTTTCATGAGTGCTAATCGTGTCGATCTGAGATGGTGGTTGTCAAAAATCTCTCATGATTTTTGAGGTGGAACGACCCAAGGGTCTTCTGATATCTCTTGTATGGGCATTTGTAAAGCTGTACTGTGTAAATGAGGTCAGGAGGTTTTTGTTGACTTCACATTGAGGGAAGTACTGAATAAGATGTATTCTAACCATGGTGACCATATTGAGGTCAATTCAAGGCTTTTGTTATGTTCTCACTATTAGGCTAATATGAGGGAAGTGGTCATGTGCATTTCTTGCAGAGTCATTTTTGCTGTTGCAGAACTAGTTACTAAGCATCAATATCAGTTGTCTCCTGTCATAGCTTATCGATAGCTTTAAGAGTGCTTATTTCCCATTGTTATGAAAAACTTTGGAGGTTACTTTTGTTTAGTTTATCCTAACTCCTCAAATCCTCAATTTTCTATAGCGCGCCTGCTCTTCTCAGGCAAAGCAGTATTAAGTCTAGAAATGGTGGAAGGAAACTGAACTCTAACCGTTCACAAACATGGATCCTTCTGTGATTTAGTGGCTGACTAGAATGAATGATACCCACAATGACCAGAGTTGAATTGGTCAGGATTTTAAGACTAGATAGTTTAAAAAAACTCTAAATAAGAGTGTTACTGGTCTCTGCAGTGTTTGAAATTATATTTTTCTTAATATTTTTGTTTTAATTTCAGTTGTCTGTTTCCAGACAGATCTCCAGTCCCTGCGTTTACAGAGCTCCCCCTCCTCTCGGGCCCCCCTTTAACCTCACTCCACCCTGATGAAGACAGCGTGGGAAGCAGACCAGGAAGGTAACTTATGATAACAGAAGCACGACACACTCACTCCTACGCCTTACTGTGGTCAGCTCAGCACACATGGTGCACTATAGGCCCTATGCCTGCCTACACAATACATAGAATTGTAGAATTGCTTTACTAAAACTCATTTATTGTTAACATTTCGGTCCAAGACCTTTTTTACAAGACAATGTGAGATTCACACATTGTTCTAGAATATAGAAATGCTTTTGCAAAAACGTCCTGCACTACAAAGAGAAGCTTGGTAGTGGGAGTGATAACTCTCTTCTAAAGTGCACACAATAGATTCACTTACAGTGCCTTCAGAAAGTATTCACACCACTTGACTTTTTCCACATTTTGTTGTTACAGCCTGAATTTAAAAATTATTCTATTTTGATTGGCCTACATACATTACCCCATAATGTCAAAGTGGAAAAGCTAAAATGTCTTGAGTCAAGTATTCAACCCCATTTGTTATGGCAAGCACCTCTTGTGACTAGAGGGCAGTATTTTCATTTTTGGAAAAATAACATTCCCAAAGTAAATGGGATATTTTGTCAGGACAAGATGCTAGAATATGCATATAATTTACAGTTTAGCATAGAAAACACTCTAAAGTTTCCAAAACTGTAAAAATATTGTCTGTGAGTATAACAGAACTGATATTGCAGGCGAAAGCCTGAGAAAAATCCAATCCGGAAGTGCCTCATGTTTTGAAAGCTCTGCGTTCCAATGCGTCCCTATTGAGCAGTGAATGGGCTATCAACCAGATTACTTCTTCTACGTATTCCCCAAGGTGTCTACAGCAATGTGACATAGTTTTACGCCTTTATGTCGAAGAATACCCGTAAGCGGCTACATTGTGTAAGTGGTCACCTGATGGCTCTCAGAGTGATTCTCGCGTAAAATACAGAGGTAGCCATTTTTCCAATCGGTCCTACTGAAAAAACAATTGTCTCTGTGGATATATTATCGAATAGATATTTGAAAAACACCTTGAGGATAGATTATAAACATATTGGAATATTTTTCAGTGTTGTCGTGACCGCAATTTCCGGTCGATTTCTCAGCCAAACGTGAAGAACAGGAGCGGAGCTATTTCACCTACAAAAATATAATTTTTGGAAAAAAGGAACATTGGCTATCTAACTGTCTCATGAGTGAAAACATCCGAAGCTCATCAAAGGTAAACGATTTAATTTGATTGCTTTTCTGATTTTCGTGACCAAGTTACCTGTTGCTAGCTGGACATAATGCTATGCTAGGCTATCGATAAACTTACACAAATGCTTGTCTTGCTTTGGCTGTAAAGCATATTTTGAAAATCTGAGATGACAGGGTGATTAACAAAAGGCTAAGCTGTGTCTCAATATATTTCACTTGTGATCTTCATGAATAGGAATATTTTCTAGTAATATTTATGTCCGTTGCGTTATGCTAATGAGTGTCAGTCGATGATTACGCTCCCGGATCCGGGATGGGGTGTCACGGGATGAGGTTAAGTAAGTTCAGGTGTACACATTTGCTTAACAAGTCACATATTAAGATGCATGAATTCTGTGTTCAATAATAGTGTTTAACATGATTTTTGCATGACTTTGTCATCTCTACCCTACACATACATTTATCTGTAAGGTCCCTCAGCTGATCAGTGAATTTCAGACACAGATTCAACCACAAACACCAGGGAAGATTTCCAAATGCCTTGCAAAGAAGGGCACCTATTGGTAGATGGGTAAAAAAAAGAAGCAGACATTGAATATCCCTTTGAGCATGGTGACGTTATTAATTACACTTTTCATTACACCCAGTCACTACAAAGATACAGGTGTCCTTCCTAACTCAGTTGCCGGAGAGGAAGGAAACAGCTCAGTGATTTCACTGTGAGGTCAATGGTGATTTTTAAAATATGCTGAACAAAAATATAATCGGAACATGTGTTGATCCCATGTTTAATAAGCTGAAATTAAAGATCCCAGAAATGTTCCATATGCACTAAAAAACGTATTTATCTCAAATTCTGTGCAAAAATGTGTTTACATCCTTGTTAGTGAGCATTTTCCCTTTTCCAAGATAATCCATCCACCTGACAGGTGTGGCATATCAAGAAGCTGATTAAACAGCATGGTCATTACACAGGTGCACCTTGTGCTCGGGACAATAAAAGGCCACTCTAAAATGCACAGTTTTGTCATACAACACAATGCCGTCGATGTTTTGAGGGAGTGTGCAATTGCCATGCTGACTGAAGGAATGTCCACCAGAGTTGTTGCTAGAGAATATAATGTTAATTTCTCTACCATAAGCCACCTCCAAAGTTGTTTTTGAGAATTTGACAGTACATCCAACCAGCTTCACAGCTGCAGACCACGTGTAACAACACCAACCCAGGACCTCCACACCCGGCTTCTTCACCTGCGGGATCATCTGAGACCAGCCACCCGGGTAGCTCATGAAACAGGAGTATTTATGTCTGTAATAAAGTCATTTTGAATAGCTGGGCCTGGCTCCCCAGTGGGTGGGCCTATGCCCACCCATTGCTGCACCCCTGACCAGTTATGTGAAATCCATAGATTAGGGTCTAATTTCACTCTTTCAATTGACTGATTTCCTTTATAAAAACTCTTACTCAGTAATATTGTTCGCGTTTTATATTTAGTTCATTATACAATTTACAAAAATCACAATTTACAAAAATACACCTTATGTTACAAGTATAAGTACTGTAATTACATGCATGTGTTTTCAAAAGTCAAATGTGGAATTAAGCATAAGGTGTGTTTTGGAAAAAGTACTTTCATCAAGGTCTTTCTAGGTAATATTGGTATTAGGATGTGTGGTTCAAATGTATTTTAGATGTATATATTGAATGGGATCTAATGGACAAATGGCATAACATGATATTACATTTACATTTAAGTCATGCCTATAAATTATCGAAATATGTTGTATATGGACCGAAAACTCTCTTGGGATCAATAAAACAGTATAAGTAAGTGCTAAAACAGGTACACATGTCAAAATGGGGTATCCTCATTTAAGTTGTGTGCTTACTCTTTTCTGAAACACAAACTCCAGATTGTGGCTTTGAGTAAATTAAATGGGGTTTATATTAGAGGTCGACCGATTTAATCGGAATGGCAGATTAATTAGGGCCGATTTCAAGTTTTCATAACAATCGGAAATGGGTATTTTTGGACACCAATTTGGCCGATTGAAAACATTTTTAAATTAATTTTAACACCTTTTATTTATCCTTTATTTAACTAGGCAAGTCAGTTAAGAACACATTCATATTTTCAATGATGACCTAGGAACGGTGGGTTAGCTGTCTTGTTCAGGGGCAGAATGACAGATTTTTACCTTGTCAGCTCGGGGGATTCGATCTTGCAACCTTACAGTTAACTAGTCCAACGCTCTAACCACCTGATTACATTGCACTCCACGAGGAGACTGCCTGTTACGCGAATGCAGTAAGAAGCCAAGGTAAGTTGCTAGCTAGCATTAAACTTGTCTTATCAATAAATCATAAGCACTAGTTATAACTACACATGGTTGATTATATTACTAGTTTATCTAGCGTGTCCTGCGTCGCATATAACCGATGCGGTGCGTATTCGCGAAAAAAGGACTGTCTTGCTCCAATGTGTACCTAACCATAAACATCAATGCCTTTCTTAAAATCAATACACAGAAGTATATGTTTTTAAACCTGCATATTTTGCTAAAAGAAATCCAGGTTAGCAGGCAATATTAATCAGGTGAAATTGTGTCACTTCTCTTGCGTTCATTGCACGCAGAGTCGGTGTATATGCAACAGTTTGGGCCGCCTAATTTGCCAGAATGTTACGTAATTATGACATAACATTGAAGGTTGTGCAATGTAACAGAAATATTTAGACTTATGGATGCCACCTGTTAGATAAAATACGGAACTGTTCCGTATTTCACCGAAATAATAAACATATTGTTTTCGAGATGATGGTTTCTGGATTCGTCCATATTAATGACCTAAGGCTTGTATTTCTGTGTGTTATTATGTTATAACTGAGTCTGATTTTATAGAGCAGTCTGACTGAGTGATGGTAGGCACCAGCAGGCTCGTAAGCACTTTCGTGCATTTTGCCAGCAGCTCGTCGCTGTGCTTCAAGCATTGAGCTGTTTCAACTCCCGAGATGAGGCTGGTGTAACTGATGTGAAATGGCTAGCTAGTTAGCAGGGTGTGCACTATAGCGTTTCAAACGTCACTCGCTCTGAGACTTGGAGTGGTTGTTCCCCTTGCTCTGCAAGGCTTTTGTGGAGCGATGGGTAACGCTGCTTCGAGGGTGGCTGTTGTCGATGTGTTCCTGGTTCGAGTCATGACTGCAGTCAAATTCCACTTGACCGTTTAGTCATGGTAATTCGGATTGTCCAAGCTCTGATGCTGCTGATGGTCATTAGTACCCTACCAAACATGCTAACTGCCTGGTACTCAGCACTCTATTGTCCCTCTAATCACTCTGACATGAAAATGAAAATGAACCGTGGGAAGAGTGTCCTCCATTCGCTATTTAAATGCCTACAGTAAATTACTTTTTTTTTCTGCCCCTGTTTTCGAGACCCGGTGCATGATAATCGTCTATTCTAAATCAAAACAAATTTCACATATACTAAATAATATATGTCAAGACCAGATAAATCAAAAAGTTGAATTGGTGGCAATATTAGCTGAAAACTTGTGAATTATATATGATCAATTGTGTGAGATGCCCAGCTTAAGGCAAGAAACAGCCATGCATTTGCAACTTTTTAAAATCATTGTCGCACACCTCATGTAGCCTTGCCCATAGGCCTATAAGGTTTGTATCACAACTAAAGTGGCCAAATTTATGGTCACTTTTGAGAATGGTGTTTTCCTGCTAATGGAACAAATGCGCATATAGCCTACTGCCGTGTACGCATTTCTGCACTAATAATGTGAAGAAATAGTCAAATAGTTTCTCAACATTTTAACTTCTTGGATATAGGGGGCGCTCTTTTAATTTATGGATAAAAAAACGTTCTCGTTTTAAACAAGATATTTTGTCACAAAAAGATGCTCGACTATGCATATAATTGACAGCTTTGGAAAGAAAACACTGACGTTTCCAAAACTGCAAAGATATTGTCTGAGTGCCACAGAACTAATGCTTCAGGCGAAACCAAGATGAAATTTCATACAGGAAGTGCCCCAGATTTTAAATGTGCTGTGTTCCAATGTCTCCTTATATGGCTGTGTATGGGTCACGAATGAGCTTAGACTTTCTGT
The DNA here is from genome assembly GCF_023373465.1 of Oncorhynchus keta. NCBI lineage: Eukaryota > Metazoa > Chordata > Actinopteri > Salmoniformes > Salmonidae > Oncorhynchus > Oncorhynchus keta. Next base: position 39,666,340 of record NC_068430.1, on the reverse strand, counting down.
CGTTTCCCCAAGGTGTCGACAGCATTGTGACGTATTTGTAGGCAAATCATTGGAAGATTGACCTTAAGAGACTACATCTACCAGGTGGCCGCTTGGTGTCCTCCGTTGCAATTATTGCGTAATCTCCAGCTGCGTGAATTTTTTGTTTGCTTCGAGGAGAAACACAGCTGCCACTAATTATTTATCATCGAATAGATATGTGAAAAACACCTTGAGGATTGATTCTAAACAACGGTTGCCATGTTTCTGTCGATATTATGGAGTTAATTTGGTAAAAAGTTTGGCGTTGTAGAGACTGCATTTTCAGATTTCTTTTCTTAGCCGGAGACACCTGAAACCCCAACTTCTTTAAGGAATACCTAGGATAGGATAAAGTAATCCTTCTCACCCCCCTTAAAAGATTTAGATGCACTATTGTAAAGTGGCTGTTCCACTGGATGTCATAAGGTGAATGCACCAATTTGTAAGTCGCTCTGGATAAGAGCGTCTGCTAAATGACTTAAATGTAAATGTTAAATGTGATGAACAAAACGGTGTGATTTCTCCTACACTAATCTTTTTGGAAAAACTGAACATTTGCTATCTAACTGAGTCTCCTCATTGAAAACATCCAAAGTTCTTCAAAGGTAAATGATTTTATTTGAATGCTTTTCTTGTTTTTGTGAAAAGTTGCCTGCTGAATGCTAGGCTTAATGCTATGCTAGCTATCATACTCTTACACAAATGCTTGTGTAGCTATGGTTGAAAAGCATATTTTGAAAATCTGAGATGAGTGTTGTTAACAAAAGGCTAAGCTTGTGAGTGAATGCATTTCTTTCATTTCATTTGCGATTTTCATGAATAGTTAACGTTGCGTTATGGTAATGAGCTTGAGGCTATAATTACGCTCCCGGATACAGGATTGCTCGACGCTAGAGGTTAAGCTAAACGTTCTCATCTGTTGCGTAAACCTCATTGCTTAAAACTGTTTTTTTTTTAAAAATGCTAGTCGTATTAATTTGGGATCCATCGCATCCCACAACTGTCCCAGTCTATGTTTGGATATTTATTTCTAGCACCGAATAGAATATGTAAACTTTTGTACTATGGGGGATAGTAGATTGACATAGGCTACTGCTTTTGCTGTTTGTTAAACCTACTCATCTTGTTGGCTGATGAAAAGTAAAGGACAGTTCTTCCAATATCTTTAATATGCGTCTCAGATTTGGATAAGGATGCGCGCAGTTGGGTCCCCGATGTGTCTGTCTTCACTTTTAGCCTGTGAGAAAGACCCGATCACCAGACAATGAGAGGTGCTTCGGAATGCATCCGGGAGAATGAAATTATAATTATTATATTCAGCCTAAGGGCGCAATGGCCACTGGCTGCAAAAGGCATGGGCTTTTGGGGGAGGAATTACAGCCACACAAAGGGGATGCAGCCGGGAAATTTGAGGCATTATCAAGTGCTTGTCAAATTGTGAATGAGAGATTGATGAACTGTGTACAGCCTGCACAAAAAAAACAAAGCAAAGCGCATGCCTTTCATGCAACTTTTTTCAAATCATCATTAGTCGCATCATGTAGCCTTAGAATGTGTTAAAAATCAAAACATATAGCCCAAATATGTAGCACAAATAAATGTACATAAATAACTCTAATCATATAAGACTACCTGTTTCTTTGTTAACCGCTCAATGCAGAATAGCTGCATGTGCGACTTCCCTCAAATCGTTTGGAGGAAATATATTTATATTTTATTCAGCGATGTTTAATTGTATTCAGAATACTATAAAATAATGCCACAGAATTCTAAGAAATATTGTCTGCTAAATTATCTTGTGTAGCCCACAGCCTTATGGCATAGCCAGATCAGGCCCTAACATAAGGACAACTCAGAGTATGCTATTATGTTCTTCTGAAATAGACATTTTCTTCATATCATGTTTCTTTAGACCTGTCTAAAATAAATAATGGATTTATTGTGATGGTGTAGGCTATATTACATGGATTTATTCGATTTGTTTTAAATGTAGTTTTTCCAAAGGTCTGCATCAGTGGCTTGTATGCTGTGCGTGAAAGCCAGGAGATGCTAAATAGGTTTATGCTAATTAATGCTAAATTAACATGAGACCGCTTTTCAAATCAAATCAAATTGTATTTGTCAGATGCGTCGTAACAACAGTTGTTGACTAGCAGGGAAATGTGTACTTACGAGCCCGTCTCAACAATGCAGAGAAGAGAAGATAAATAATAGTAAAGTAAGACAAGTAATAATAAATACACAATTAGTATTGGAAGTATTCAGACCCTTTGCATATAGCAAAGACTCGAAATTGAGTTCAGGTCCATCATGTTTCCATTGATCATCCTTGAGATGTTTCTACAACTTGATTGGAGTATTTTATTTTTATTTAACTTTTAAATTTAACTAGGCAAGTCCGTTAAGAACAAGTTCTTATTTACAATGACGGCCTACCAAAAGGCAAAAGGCCTCCTGCGGGAATGGGGGCTGGGATTAAAAATAAATTAAATAAAAATATAGGACAAAACACACATCACGACGAGAGACAACACAACACTACATAAAGAGAGACCTAAGACGACATGCCATGTGTTGCTGCCATGCTAACACAGCATGGTAGCAACACATGACAACAACATGGTAGCAACACAACATGGCAGCAGCACAACATGGTAGCAGCACAAACATTGTTGGGCACTGACAACAGCACAAAGGGCAAGAGGGTAGAGGAGACATTACGCAAAGCAGTCACAACTGTCAGTAAGAGTGTCCATGAATGAGTCAAAACTGTCCAGTTTGAGCATTTGTTGCAGCTCGTTCCAGTCACGAGCTGCAGCGAACTGAAAAGGTGAGCGACCCAGGGATGTGTGTGCTTTGGGGACCTTTAACAGAATATGACTGGCAGAACAGGCAGAACAGAACATGTGGAGGATGAGGGCTGCAGTAGATACCTCAGATAGGGAGGAGCGAGGCATAAGAAGGTTTTATAAATAAGCAACAACCAGTGGGTCTTGTGACGGGTATACAGAGATGACCAGTTTATAGAAGAGTATGGAGCGCAGTGATGTGTCTTATAAGGAACATTGGTGGCAAATCTGATGGCCAAATGATAAAGAACATCTAGCTGCTAGAGAGCAGCTTACCTGCCGATCTATAAATGACGTCTCCATAATCTTTACATGGGTTTGATGGGCATCTGAATCGGGTTGTGTTTGGCAGCTGGGGTGAAAGAGTAGCAATTGCGATAGAGGAAATCAAGTCTAGCTTTAACCTTAGCCTGCAGCTTTGATATGTGCTGAGAGAAGGAAAGTGTACTGTCAAGCTCTAAACTACCTCAAGCTCTAAACCCTCAGAGGTAGTAATCACACCTGTGGAGTACACTTGTGTGTGTGGTAAATTGAGTTGATTGGACATGATTTGGAAAGGCACACACCTGTCTATATAAGGTCCCACGGTTGACAGTGCATGTTAGAGCAAAAACCAAGCCATGAAGTTGAAGGAATTGTCCTTAGAGCTCCGAGACAGGATCGTGTCTGGGGAAGGGTATCAACAAATGTATGCAGCTTTGAAGGTCCCCACAGTGGCCTCGACCATTCTTAAATGGAAGACGTTTGGAACCACCAAGACTCTTCCTAGAGTTGGCCACCTGGCCAAACTGAGCAGTCGGGTGAGAAGGGCCTTGGTCAGGGCGGTGACCAAGAACCCGATGGTCACTCTGACAGAGCTCCGGAGTTCCTCTGTGGAGATGGGAAAACATTCCAGAAGTACAACCATCTCTACAGCACTCCACCAATCAGGCCTTTATGGTAGAGTGGCAAGACTGCAGCAACTACTCAGTAAAAGGAGTAAACTAGGAATAAAAGCTATTAACTATTTAGCAGTCTTATGGCTTGTGGGTAGAAGCTGTTCAGGGTCCTGTTGGTTCCAGACCTGGTGCATCGGTACAACTTGCCATGCGGTAGCAGAGAGAACAGTCTGAGTGGCAGGAGTATTAGACCATTTTTAGGTCCTTCCTCTTACACCGCCTGGTCTAGAGGCCCTGGATGGCAGGGAGCTCGGCCCCAGCGATGTACTGGGCCGTACGCACTACTACCTGTAGCACCTTGCACTCTGATGCCAAGCAGTTGCCATACCAAGCCGTGATGCAGCCAGTCAAGATGCTGTCAGTGGTGCAGCTATAAAACTTTGAGGATCTGACGACCCATGCCAAGTCTTTTAAGCCACCTGAGGGGAAAGAGGCATTGACGTGCCCTATTCACGACTGTGTTGGTGTGTTTAGATCATGTAGTTCGTTAGTGATGTGGACACCGAGGAACTTGAAGCACTATGGGTGGCGTGCTCAGCCCTCTGTTTCCTGTAGTCCACTGTTACGGATACAAGTATCCTGTGTGTGTATCCTGTGTGTGTGTTTCTTTTCTCTCCTCCTCCCCTCACAGGTGAAAATCATCACTCCCCAATCAGTCAACAATCAATCATCAATCAGAAGACACACCTCCTCCTGCTTCCTACCCTATCACAGTTCCTTTCCCTTGGTTTAAAAACCCCATCAGTTGTTTGCTCTAGAGCTCAATCTCTCTGTAAATGCCACATCTGTAGGTCTGTTTTTCGCTCTCTCTTTGTGTATTAACCTCTCTTTTGTTTGAGCACCTCCATAGCACTTTTTCATCACCTGTGAGTATTGATTTGGTTATGGTGTTTGTTTGCTGGTGGGAAAAGGGGAAACCAAGACAAGTTGCCCATGGGCATACACTACCCGTAGGTAGACTTTGTTAAATACACTAGTTAGAACTGGGCGGACCACCCACTGTATTTTTGGTTAGTTAGCTTTTGTTAAAGTAGGCTAGTCTAGCTTAGGGGTGTTTTTTAATACTTATTGTTTCTTTCCTTGGGTCCAGCTCAGCCCCTTTTCCTGCTCCCCCCCATTACCGTGTGTTTACAAATAAACCTTGAGTTTGACGGTAGATTTCAGTTGTCGTGGTTATTTCGTTCTCACTTTTACTTTGTCACAATTATAATTTGCATGAGTTATGTTACGGGTCTCATTACAATCCCCCCTAGACTGTCGGGCCAAAAGGGATTCGTAACATCCACAATCAGCTCTTTTGTCTTGCTGAATGTTGTCAAATCAAGTTTTATTTGTCACATACACATGGTTAGCAGATGTTAATGCGAGTGTAGCGAAATGCTTGTGCTTCTAGTTCCGACAATGCAGTAATAACCAACACGTAATCTAACTAACAATTCCAAAACTACTGTCTTACACTTGTGGGTATAAGGGGATAAAGAATATGTACATAAAGATATATGAACGAGTGATGGTACAGAGCGGCATAGGCAAGATACAGTAGATGGTATAGAGTACAGTATATACATATGAGATAAGTATGTAAACAAAGTGGCATAGTTAAAGTGGCTAGTGATACATGTATTACATAAAGATGCAGTAGATGATATCTACTGCGTCCTGGCATGGAGTATGTGATCGGAGTTAAGAGGTTGCACCCATTTGGTTTTGAAGTATTGAAACCAAACCATATGATTTGAATGATGAGTATTTTATTAAGTAACATGGAAAGGTGATAATTTCAAATAGGCTACATGTCGTATTAAACAGCATATAAACACGGTCAGTAGCCAGACAGGTAGCCTAAATAAATGAATTATTTAGACTATAATATTAGCCTATTTCAGTTATTTCAAGGCTATAGCCTACAAGAAATTAATTGTGAATCATTTGTTGGTGCGACACACTAGGCTGGTGGTAACATTAAGCACTCAGCATTTAAGCAACATTTTGTTGTATTAAATCATTATAGTCTATAAATTGCGCATATGGGCTATGACTTCGAATTAAATGGGCTCCCGAGTAGCGCAGCGGTCTAAGACACTGCATCTCAGTGCTAGAGGCGTCACTACCGACTCTGTGATACAGCCTGGAATCAAACCAACCGGCCGTGATTGGGAGTCCCATAGGGTAGCGCACAATTTGCCCAGCGCCGTCCGGGTTAGGGTTTGGCCAGTGTAGGCCGACAATGTAAATAAGAATATGTTCTCAACTAACTTGCCTAGTTAAATAAAGGTAAAATCATTTAAAAAATGAAACAAAAAATGTGTTGCCTTTTGAATTCACTTTTAGAAACACGAGTTTAGCCAGTCTGTAGCCTGAAGCTGAGAATACCCTTTTTCCACTCTTGCAGAGCCAATAGGGATGCTTAACACCCTTCGTGCCACTCTTGCTAGACTGGCCAGGGATGCAGAGTTAAATCAATAAAAAATCTGGAAGGTAGGCCTAAAGGTTTTTAGGCAGAATAGCCCTATCAAAACAGAAAGCTCCTTGAAAGAGATCATATGTCAGGTCTATTGGGCCAAAATCAATGTGTTGTGTGTGTGTGTGTGTGTGTGTGTGTGTGGATAATAGAACGAAAATGAACTAAACTTTTAAGAGATCCGGTTTTTCATTTATAAATGGTTTGCTACAATGACTCACTTAGCTAGCTACCAACCTCGTTCATTTCTGTTAGCATATGCATGTAGTACACTATCAAGCTTTCGGGATATGTGTCTTTTCAGATTCCACAATGATTCTTTAGTTGTGGACACTACATCACCGCACTCCCTCTCTTTCTCTTGTTCCTCATCTTTGTAAGCACCTTTGTGTTTTATCAGTTTCTTTATGAAAATATTTAGCGAATTCCATGACAGTAGCTAAAGCAATGGGCTTATAGCAGCACCCAAGTAGCCTACAAATGCATGCTGGGCTGGGCATGCCCTGAACTCGCGAAGTGAACGGTACTGGACCAAAATTGTTCTGGGTGAGAAGGCAGACTAGGCAGACGCTCTCGCCTTTGGGGAAACTCGCTCTGCGCTCCAGTCAAATTAGGCACTCTCCACTCCTCCCTCCGCTCACATAGTCTGTCCTGGCATCACACTGCCAGGTCTTTGATCTCCCTATAGGCTGTCTCAACGTCGTCGGTGATCAGGCCTACCAATGAATATTTATTCATATCACGTGTCGTGAACAGTCGTTTGATCAGTCTGTTAATATTTTAACTTTTAAGGAAAAGCATATATAGCATTGAAGTACTATTCTTTGTTTACTTTCTAGATGTATAATTAGGCCTAGATATAGCCTATTTATGTAGACAAAAATGTCTTAAGAGAAAAAGGTGTCCTTAGTCGCCTTGCGTTAACCTATTGTTGACATTACATCTACTTTTACTTTTTAACCTGAAGTGTTTACAATTGTGTCAAAACAGGTTTGTGGGTCCTTCCTGTGGACTCAGCTGATTTCAGAGTATTGATTGACGCACTCTTTACACATGACTTTGATGTACCGGGCTATATGTGGCACTTTCTTGTTGAAAATGGCAAATGCTGCCTTCTAGGCATTTATGACGTTAATGACAGAAGTGATTGTGGAGAATGAAAGTAGAGCTTTCAATCTGTTGACTGTGGCAAGGTTGCCAATGAAGGTCTGCTTTCATCTGGTGCTGTATAGAACAGATGGCTTGTCATGGGAATAGTGGGGGTAGAATAGAATCTCTTCATATTGTTTAAGGTCATATGCTCACAATTGTTATTTTCATGTCAACAGAATGAAGTATAGGCAATATGCTGCTTTTGTTGAAATTTTTGAGGGACCTTTTTTCCTCTTCCCCCCTCTCCTTTCTTCAGAGGAGCCTCCACAGGAGAATGGGGTTATCCAGACCACCCAGGACCAGCACAGCTCCATCTCTCCGCCATCCTCAACAGTGTCTGGGGCCCCAGACGACGAGCCCTTCTCTACATACTTTGAGGAGAAGGTGCCAATCCCAGAGGATGTCACCCAGGTACTGAGGCCATTACATGGCTTATGACCTCACAGGGATTATTAACACAGAGCCTATGACCCCCAGGTTCTATGACATCACAAGGAATACTATGGTTCTTTCAAGACAATTCAGAACCTCAAGAGTTAAAAGTGTGCATATATTGTTTTGCGTAGAGCTTTCTGTTGGTTGATTCTGATACTTTCCAAGTAGGAAACTCAAACATTTGACTTGGAAATATAAAGGTGAGCTCTATTTCCAAGTCAAAAGTTTGAGATGTTTTGAACGCGGCATTAACTCAGAGCCTATGGTATCAAAGGGCTTTCATGACCGCATATGGACTCTAACCTCAAAGTTATTGAGTCATCGAGCCTATGGAATCACAAGAGTTATTATAACCTCTAAAATGTAAATGTAAATAACCTCACCAGGTATGACATCACAATGATTATTGAGTCATAGAGCCTATGACATCACAGGGATTATTATCTGTCTGACATCACAGGGATTATTGTTACCTCTGTCTGACATCATAGAGATTATTATTACCTCAGTCCGTGACATCACAGGGCCTCAGAGCCTATTACATTAAGTTTATGACCTGTATAAAGTGATATACACAAAGTTGCTTTGACTATAGAATAGTTTAGAAATTATGAATCAAATTATGAATCATCCTAACTTCAATGAAGTGGTCCTTCTGTAGCTCAGTTGGTAGAGCATGGCGCTTGTAACGCCAGGTTAGTGGGTTCGATTCCCGGGACCACCCATACGTAGAATGTATGCACACATGACTGTAAGTCGCTTTGGATAAAAGCGTCTGCTAAATGGCATATATTATTATTATATTATATTATTAATGACAGATAATACTTCATGCTAAGATTTATTTTCAGCCGTTAACTGTGCTATTTGTGACTCTCTCGTTCAGATGTTCAGTTTCCGTAAACTCTGGGCCTTTACGGGACCTGGTTTCTTGATGAGCATCGCCTATCTGGACCCAGGGAACATCGAGTCTGATCTACAGTCTGGAGCTAAAGCTGGCTTTAAGGTGAACACAGACACAACATCAGCCACGGGTGACCTTCACTCTCTAGCGGCAGGGGTACTATGCTCAAAAACTATGGCAAAAAATGATTTAATCTGCAAAGTTCTATCTCCGTTTGACAGTGAAGTTGTACTTTATTCCATTCAATTCTATAATCAGCATACCCTGTTCCCTCTGGTCTTATTGCTCTTAGTTATCTCTTTCATTGACTCATTAAATCCCATGCTTCATTACCACTGTACCGTTCTCCCTCTTTCAGCTCCTGTGGGTATTGTTAGGGGCCACCATCATCGGCCTCCTCTTGCAGAGGTTGGCTGCACGCCTGGGGGTTGTCACAGGGATGCACCTAGCAGAGGTCTGCAACCGCCAGTATCCTACTGTGAGTATCCCTCCCTCGCCTTACACACACACTCCAGTTCTTCATACACACTCTGGGATAACACCATATAAAAGGGTTTGGTTTTGTTTAATGTAATTGAATGTGTTTGCTGTGCGTGTTATATCCAGTCTTGTTATTCACACCTCCACCCCCTCCTCACTCCCAGGTTCCTCGTATTATCCTGTGGCTGATGGTGGAACTGGCCATCATTGGCTCAGACATGCAGGAGGTCATTGGCTGTGCCATTGCCTTCAACCTCCTCTCTGTTGGCAGGTAGCTACAGTACCACCAGCCAGTGCCCAACTAGACTACAATTTACTACACTAAGGATCAAATTTTATTTGTCACATGCTTCGTAAATACGTGTGGACGAACAGTGAAATGCTAACTTATGGGACCTTCCCAACAATGTAGAGACAAACATATAAATAGTAGAAGAAATAGAAAAATAATAACACAAGGCGTTTGCTATATACACAAGGTACCAGTACTGGGTCGATATGCAGGGGTACGAGGTAATTGAGAAAGGATATGTATAGGTAGGGATAAAGTGACTAGTCAACGGGATAGATAATAAACAGTAACAGCAGCGTATGTGATGAGTCAAAGGAGATTAGTGCAAAAAGGGTCAATGCCTATATTCTGGGTAGCTATTAGTTAACTTTTGAACTATTTAGCAGTCTTCTAGCTTGGGGGGTAGAAGCTGTTCAGGGTCCTGTTGGTTCCAGACCTGGTGCATCGGTACAACTTGCCATGCGGTAGCAGAGAGAACAGTCTGACTTGGGTGGTAGGAGTATTAGACCATTTTTAGGGCCTTCCTCTGACACCGCTTGGTCGAGAGGTCCTGGATGGCAGGGAGCTCGGCCCCAGTGATATACTGGGCCGTACGCACTACCCTCTGTTGCGTCTTGCGGTCAGATGCCAAACAGTTGCCATACCAAGCCGTGATGCAGCCAGTCAAGATACTCTCAATGGTGCAGCTGTAGAACCTTTTGAGGATTTCAGGGCCCATGCCAAATCCTTTCAGCCTCCTGAGGGGGAAGAAGTGTTGTTATGCCCTCTTCACTAATTGTGTTGATGTTTGTGGGCCATGATAGTTCCTTAGTGATGTGGACACCAAGAAACTTGAAGCTCTCGACCTGCTCACATCAGCCCAGTGGATGGGGGTGTGCTCGGCCCTCCGTTTCCTGTAGTCCACAATCAGCACCTCTGTCTTGCTGACGTTAAGGGAGAGGTTTTTGTCCTGGCACCACACTGCCAGGTCTCTGACGACCTCCCTGAGGCTGTCTCGTTGTCGGTGATCAGGCCTACCACCGTTGTCATCTGCAAACTTAATGATTGTGTTTGAGTTGTGCACCATGCAGTCATCGGTGAACAGGGAGTACAGGAGGGGACTAAGCACTCACGCCTAAGGGGCCCCTGTGTTGAGGGTCAGCATGGCAGATATGTTGTTGCCTACCCTCACCACCTGGGGGCGGCCCATCAAGAAGTCCAGGATCCAGTTGCAGAGGGAGGTGTTTAATCCCAGGGTCCTTAGCTTAGTGATGAGCTTGAAGGGCACAATGGTGTTGAATACTGAGTTGTAGTCAATGAACAGCATTCTCACATAGGTATTCCTTATATCCAGGTGTGAAAGGGCAGTGTGGAGTGCAATAGAGATTGTGTTATCTGTTGGAGTGGTATGTGAATTGGAGTGGGTCCAGGGTGTCTGGGATGATGATGTTGATGTGAGTTATGACCAGCCTTTCAAAGCATTTCATGGCTACAGATGTGAGTGCTTCGGGGCAATAGCCATTTAGACAGGTTACCTTGGTATTCTTGGGCACAGGGACTATGGTGGTCTGCTTGAAACATGTAGGTATTACAGACTGGGTCAGGGAGATGTTGAAAATGTCAGTGAAGACACCAGCTGGTCAGTGCATGCTCTGAGTACGCGTCCTGGTGATGCTTCTGGCCCTGTGGCCTTGAATGTTAACCTGTTTAAAGGTCTTATTCACATCGGCTACGGAGAGCGTGATCACACAGTCATCCGTAACAGATGGTGCATGCATAGTTGAGTGTTGCTTGCTTCGAAGTGCGCATAGTTGGTATTTAACTTTTCTGGAAGGCTCGCGTCACTGGACAGCTCGCGTCTGGGTTTCCCTTTGTCAGTGCATTCGGAAAGTATTCAGACCCCTTGACTTTTTCCACAATTTGTTATGTTACAGCCTTATTCTGAAATGGATTAATAAAATCATCAATCTACACACAATACCCCATAATGACAAAGCCAAAACAGGTTTTTAGATATTTTTGCACATTTATAAGAAACAGAAATACCTCAAAATTGAGCTCGGGTGCATCCTGTTTCCATTGATCATCCTTGAAATGTTTATACAATTTGATTGCAGTCCACCTGTGGTAAATTCAATTGATTGAACATGATTTGGAAAGGCAGACATCTGTCTATATAAGACAGGATTGTGTCGAGGCACAGATCTGGGGAAGGGTACCAAAAAATGTCTGCAGCATTGAAGGTCCCCAAGAACACAGTGGCCAACATCATTCTTACATGGAAGAAGTTTGGAACCAAACTGAGCAATAATGGGGTGGTCAGGGAGGTGACCAAAAACCCGATGGTCACTCTGACAGAGCTCCAGAGTTCCTCTGTGGAGATGGGTGAACCTTCCAGAAGGACGACCATCTCTGCAGCATCACCAGTCAGACCTTTATGGTAGAGTGGTCAGACGGAATTCACTCCTCAGTATAAGGCACATGACACCCCGCATGGAGTTTGCCAAAAGAGACCTAAAGGACTCTGACCATGATTAACAATATTGATGAAAACAATATTGAACTCTTTAGCCTGAATACCAACCATCACGTTTGGAGGACTATAGTCAGGATCGAGGGAAAGGTGAACGGAGTAAAGTACAGAGAGATCTTTGATAAAAAACCTTCTCCAGAGTGCTCAGCACCTCCAACTGGGGTGAAGGTTCACCTTCCATCAGGTCAACAACCCTAAGCACACAGCCAAGACAATGCAGGAGTTGCTTCAGAAGAAGTCTCTGAATGTTCTTGAGTGGCCCAGCCAGAGCCCGGACTTGAACCCGATCGAACATCTCTGGAGAGACCTGAAAATAGCTGTGCAGCTATGCTCACCATCAAACCTGACAGCGCTTGAGAGGATCTGCAGAGACGAATGTGAGAAACTCCCCAAATGTTCCAGGCTTGTAGTGTCATACCCAAGAAGACTCGAGGCTGTAATCGCTGCCAAAGGTTCTTCAACAAAGTACTGAGTAAAGGGTCTGAATACTTAAGTAGATGTTATATTTCAGTTTTAGATTTGTAATGCATTTGTAAAAAAAAATCTAAAAAACAGTTTTTGCTTTGTCATTATGGGGAATTGTGTGTAGATTGATGGGGGGGGGACGATTTAACCCATTTTAGAATAAGGCTATAACATTTTATTTTTAATTTTTATTTATTTTAACCTTTTATTTAACTAGGCAAGTCAGTTAAGAACAAATTCTTATTTACAATGATGGCCTAGGAACAGTGGGTTAACTGCCTGTTCAGGGGCAGAATGACAGATTTGTACCCTGCTGCCCCATAACAAAAAAACGTGGAAAAAGTCAAAGGGTCTGAATGCACTGTATAAGGAATGCACTGTATAACCTTTGTTCAAAAGTAGTGCACAATATAGGGAATAGGGTGCCTGTGGTCAAAAGTGGAGATGCAGACATGCAGTGACTTTTGGGATGTAGACATAGGCATAAAACGGCCGCTCTAGAGGTCAATTTATTGGGCTCAAACTAACATTGTTGTTTGCCATCTACCAGGATTCCACTTTGGGGAGGTGTCCTCATCACCATCATTGACACCTTTGTGTTCCTCTTTCTAGATAAATATGGTGAGTGTTTCTTTGACGCACACCAAGATGTGTATGTGATTTAATGGTCCTTGGGTACTGGTGTGTTTCAATGTGATTTTCAACTTTTGTTTTTTAGGCCTGAGAAAACTTGAAGCCTTCTTTGGGTTTCTCATCACCATCATGGCTGTAAGCTTTGGGTATGAGGTAAGAACAAGTTTTTCTCTGTATTGATCATTAACACTTTCCAACTTCTCCCGTAGACCTGGCAGCAGGTTTGATAATATATACCGTAGCTTTGATAGAATTGGGTAGGTTTTTGTTTCTGCGTATGTGTATCTGACTGTCTTTTCTTGTATGTGCCTGTAGTATGTGATGGTGCGTCCGGACCAGGGGGAGCTGCTGAAGGGGATGTTTCTGCCGTACTGTGAGGGCTGTGGTCCTGCCCAGATGGAGCAGGCTGTGGGCATCGTAGGAGCCGTCATCATGCCCCACAACATCTACCTGCACTCAGCTCTCGTCAAGGTAGGTCTCTTGCATTATGACATGGTGCCGGGTAGTCAAAGACTTGCTTTGACAGAGGGTGCGTACGGCCCATAGTGTAAGATTTTCACTGACATCGTACAGGGGTGCAAAATGCCTTTACTGTGACAGTGCAGTTTAGTCAAATAAGTAATTGGGACATAGTACAAGGAATCGGACCTTCACTATGACTTAAGACCAAACAAGGCCCAACCGAAATTTGACTTCCGCTTTTAACCCAATGCCTCCGAAAGACAGACATACATAGGCTTACATAAGGGTCTTTCTATAAATAATGGGGCCAATGTGTGACATTGGGATCAACATTTGAAATGCTTTGAAACGTACATGAAAAAAGATTTTCATGCAGTTCCACATATGTACTTAGAGGAATGAACATATGCAAATTGGCCCATAACTCCAGCTATACAACATAGGCCTAGGACTATACATCCTTGAAGCAGGGTTCATACAGACATTGATAAGTCAAATTCAAGGACTTTCATGGACCTTTTAAAATACTTAATTGTGATGTACAAGGACCTCAATGTTATATAGGGCCTAATACAGAACCCCCCCCAAAAAAAAAACATGCTAAAAGTGTCAGAAAAAGTAGGCCATTATCACTTTAAGAATAATGCATTTTGTAGGCCTTGCCAATGCATTGATATTCAAATTATTAAATGTGAGAATGTAGACATTGCCTGACGAAATAGATTTTCTGTAGACTATGGCAGACGCAGGCACACATAAAAAGCGGTAGCATTAATCTCACCATTTTTAATCTCAGTCGCTGTTTTTATAATGAGAAAGTGACCAAGAACCAGGTTGCTTTTTTAATTTAATTTATATGGAAAGCCAAGTTGAAGCCAACATTAGATGTTGTCCTCATAATAACCGCACATGGTTATACCTCAACAGAGTAGAGTAACACCCTTCAATTGAAGTAGCGGGAAACAAACAAAAGTGGCGACATCTCTCTCATTAACTGATCAAAAATGAAATCACAGATAATTAAAAGGGTGTTAATTATGACTTATAAATTGTCTCCAATAATTACAAGCACTTTTCAAGCAACAAATTGAGGTAATGTCTGATTTTTAAGGTTGGCCTATTCGAGTATTTTTAATTTCTGAGCTCAAAGTTCAAGTTGTTTTTTTTTTATTTGTCATGTTATTTAATTACCAGAACATATTGTGAATAAGCCCACTGAACAAAAATATAAATGCAACAATGTAAAGTTTTGGTCCCATGTTTCATGAACTGAAATAAATGATCCCAGAAATGTTCCATATGCACATTATGCATACGCATTTCTACTTTGCCAAAAGTAATCCATCCACCTTACAGGTGTGGCATATCAAGAATCTGATTTAAACAGCATGATCATTGCACAGTTGCACCTTGTGCTGGGGACAATAAAAGGCCATTCTAAAATGTGCAGATGTCTCAGGTTTTGAGGGAGCTTGTAATTGGCATGCTGACTGCAGGAATGTCCACCAGAGCTGTTGCCAGATCATTTGATGTTCATTTCTCTACCATAAGCCGCCTCCAACGTCATTTTAGAGAATTTGTCGGTACGCCCAACAGGCCTCACCAGCAGACCACTTGTATGGCATCGTTTGGGCGAGCGGTTTACTGATGTCAACACTGTGAACAGAGTGCCCCAAGGTGGTGGTGGGTTTATGGTATGGGCAGGCATAAGCTACGGACAACAAACATAATTGCATTTTATTGATGGCAATTTGAATGCACAGATATAACGTGATGATATCCTGAGGCTGTTTGTGGGGACCTTTTTTTTTAAGGTATCCGTGACCAACCAATGCTTATTTCTATTCCCAGTCATGTGACATCCATAGATTAGGGCCTAATGGATTTATTTCCTCGTATGAAATGTAACTCAATAAAAACCTTTTGAAATTGTTGCAATTTATTTTTATTTAACCTTTTATTTAACCAGGTAGGCAAGTTGAGAACAAGTCCTCATTTACAATTGCTACTTGGCCAAGATAAAGCAAAGCAGTTCAACACATACAACAACACAGAGTTACACATGGAGTAAAACAAACATACAGTCAATAATACAGTAGAAAAATGAGTCTACATACAATGTGAGCAAGTGAGGTGAGATAAGGGAGGTAAAGGCAAAAAAAAAAGGCCATGGTGGCGAAGTAAATACAATATAGCAAGTAAAACACTGGAATGGTTGATTTGCAGTGGAAGAATGTTTACATATTTGTTCAGTATACTTTGTCATTATATCCAGAATAAATCATAGGAACAGGGTTTGATTTTGCGCAATATTCCATCCCAGTGGATCCCAAACTGTGCGCGGGGTTAAAGGAACTCTGTCTGGAAATCAACATCTAAGAGGTTAAAGGAACTCAGTCCGGCTTTAAACTTACTCTTGAAAGTTGTAGTAGTAGAATGCACAAGGTATAATTTTGAAATTGGAATCAGTTCTTATCATGTCAGTCATTGCAGACCTTGGAGAGCTATTTATAACTTGTCAGAAATGTCCAGATTAACTGGCCCATGTCAGCTAATGTTTTTTTAGACCATAGATATTGGTGCAATTTTTTTGTAACTTTTAGTGACACATTAGACATGGCAACATGTATTGAATTGCAACAAAACTTGATTTAAAATTGCAGATTTTTGTTTTGCACCCCATGACAAAATGTGTAGAATTGCATGAAATTAGCTTTAACCTGAAAAATTCTCTCCACCAACAAGTGGGTTGTGAAGAGTTTGTGTTATGAACAGTGCATTTACCCATATAAATAGGCATGACTCGTGCTCAGCGGGGGTGCAGGATGTTGTCCAATGCTGGAAGGGGGGCCCCGAGTGATAAAGTTTGGGAACCCCTGGTCTATCCTACTGTTAGGTTCTAATTATCAGTGTAAGAACTCGACGGACACTATGAAAGCTTAAACCAAATGTATTCTTCCCAAAGGATCAAACAGGTGAATCGACAAAGGCATGGTTACAATAGTGGTGGTATATGTACCCCACTTTGGGTGGAGTCTCCTCCTTCTTGATAAACATTGCTTTATTACTAGGTAGGAAACTAAGTGATATGGGAAATAAACGGTTCCTCTTCCCTTAACCTGACCTGACCTCGACCCCCTCATCCACGCCTCTCTCCCCTTATCAGTACTGCCACGTGTGACCGTTTCCCCTGCACTCAGCCCCTCCCACCCACCATAACCCTTCCTCCTACAGACAACTCATGGTGTAAACCCTAAGCTATTGCACCCCTCATGTCTCTATTAGATCTAATGATTAATAATAGTTAAAGCTCAGAAATCCAAACCTATCACTACACAATTGCACACAGCAGACTCATATGAACTCATTACCTTGATGCGTTCTCTGTTAAATCTAACGAGATGCTTCTGTAAATCAAGCAGACAACAACAGATCCATATCAATTTGCTAGGGATATTTCGAGCCAACGTAGAACCAGGCACAACTGTCTTCACTTGCGTAATGAATGAGACTCCAAAATATGCTGGACCAGTGGTTCCCAAACTTTTTATAGTCCCGTACCCGTTCAAACATTCAACCTCGAGCTGTGTATCCCCTCTATCACCAGGGTCAGCGGACACTCGGATGTTGTTTTTTGCCATCATTGTAAGCCTGCCACACACACACACACACTATACGATACATTAATTAAACATAAGAATGAGTGTGAGTTTGTCACAACCAGCTCGTGGGAAGTGACAAAGAGCTCTTATAGGACCAGGCCAAAAATAATAATATTCAATTATTTTGCTATTTATTTAGCCATCTTACATTTAAAACCTTATTTGTTCATTGAAAATTGTGAATAACTCACTTCAGCATAATGAGAAGGGTGTGCTTGAAAGGATGCACATAACGCTGCAATGTTGGGTTGTATTGGAAAGAGTCTCAGTCTTTAATCATTTTCCACACACAGCCTGTGCCTGTATTTAGTTTTCATTCTAGTGAGGGCTGAGAATCCACTCTCACATAGGTACGTGGTTGCACGTCAGTGTCTTAGCAGCATGATTTGACAAGGCAGGATACTCTGAGTGCAGCTCAATCCTGAAATCTGGCAGTGGCTTCTGATTTAAATTACATTTTCACAGAACCGCTTGTTGCAATTTCGATGAGACTTTCTTGTTCAGATATCGGTAAGTGGACAGTAGGCAGGGCATGAAAGGGATAATGAATCCAGTTGTTTGTGTCGTCCGTTTCGGGAAGGTACCTGCGTAATTGCACACCCAGCTTACTCAGGTGCTTCGCTATATCACATTTGACATTGTCCATAAGCTTGTTCATTTGCATAAAAAAAAATCAATGATGGGAAGACCTGTGTGTTCTTGTTAATGCAGACAGAGAAGAGCTCTAACTTCTTAATCTTAGGCTCAATTTTGTCCCGCACATTGAATATAGTTGCGGAGAGTCCCTGTAATCCTATATTCCGATCATTCAGGTGAGAAAAAACATCACCCAGATAGGCCAGTCTTGTGAGAAACTCGTCATCATGCAAGTGATCAGACAAGTAAAAATTATGGTCAGTAAAGAAAACTTTAAGCCTGTCTCTCAATTTTTTAAAAACGTGTCAATACTTTGCCCCTTGATAACCAGCGTACTTCTGTATGTTGTAAAAGCGTTACTGCTTGCTGCCCATATCATTGCATAGTGCAGAAAATACATGAGAATTCAGGGGCCTTGCTTCAACAAAGTTAACCATTTTCACTGTAGTGTCCAAAACGTATTTCAAGCTGTCAGGCATTCCTTTGGCAGCAAGAGCCTCTCGTGGATGCTGCAGTGTACCCAAGTGGCATCGGAAGCAACTGCTTGCATGCTCGTTACCACTCCACTATGTCTCCCTGTCATGGCTTTTGCGCCATCAGTACAGATACCAACACATCTTGAACAGCAAAGTCAATTTGATGTCACAAAGCTATCCAGTACTTTAAAAAGATCCCCTCCTGTTGTCCTGGTTTGCAGAAGAAGATGTCTTCCTTAGTTGACCCCCATAAATGTAATGGACATACACCAGGAGCTGTGCCTGAATTCACTGGCTTGTATGCTAAGCAGTAATTGTTTCAAAACATCTCCTGCCATGTCACTGTGTTGGGAAACAGTATTGTTTGAAGGCATTGTCTGTATAGTTTTTTCCCACAGCATTGTCCCAGCCATATCTGCCGCAGCAGGAGGAATTAAGTCCTCCACAATAGAATGGGGCTTTCCTGTCCTATCCACTTGATAAATCATCATATAAGACACTTCTAGCCCCTTCTTATTAATGGTATCTGTTGCTTTTATACATGTCTTACTACTTGAAAGTCATCTTAATTCTCGCTCAAACAACTTCTGTGGCTTATTTTTGAAATTGGCATGTTCTGTTTCTAAATGTCTGCGTAATGGTGAAGGTTTCATTGAGTTGTGAGACAGTACTTTTGCGCATAGGAAAGGCACTACTCCCAATATGTGACCCCCAAATCAATGTAGTACTCATCATATTTGCGCCTCTTCGATGGTCCAACGTCCTTGTATATTGTTCGGGGCTTTCCCGGGTATGGGGGCAGTAGCTCTTCGGCGGCATCAGATTCACAACTGTCAGTGTCCATGCTAGCTATGCTAACAACACATGTAGAATTACTGATGCTAGCATTGGATGTGCTTGTGAAAGCAGAACAACTTGTGTCGTCGACAGGTGCAGGTGTAGTACTGCTGGTCGTAGCAGTACTGCTGGTCGTAGCAGTACTACCAGTAGAGCTGGTATGTGTTTCTATGGACGCGGGCCTTACTTTTTAATTATTTATTTTTACAATTTATCAGTTTTCAAGCAAACGGAATGAGCAGCAGCTACTTTTGGAATTCCCGCGAGAGAGTAACGGTTTAATGTGATTGGATGTTAATTATTGGACTTGACTACCTGTATTTGACATTGTGTTGTTATTTCGCTCATTTCACTATTTTTGGCAGCTACTCATGCGAGGAAATAAAACCTCATCCAAATGTATAAACCCGTTGGAAAATCTAAATGGACTGTTTGAAAATGTGAATCACATTTTTATTTGGCGTACCCCCGTTTGGGAATACCTGTTCTGGACATTCCTCGCAAATTCTTTTTTTTTTCAGCACTTGGGCTGTTGTTGCATCACATGTGCCATCACAACAGCTGTTTGTCTCTTGATTGTCATTTGGAAAATTCCTTCTTGGATCAGATGATGTGAAAATATCACAGCTTAACTAATCAGCTGGACACCAAATGCATAATTATTGAAGAACCACGTTAATGACTGCATCGATTTAGGTTGTAAGTATCATGGTAAGGTGAATCGTTTGGTTGGGAGCATTTGATTTTGCAATCGCATACATTATTTTGAATTTGTGTGCCCATGAAAACTGGGATTTGATACCAGCAACCCTCCAGTTTGCCAGCTCACTTCCTGCCTCCGGTTCTCCTCTGTAACCTCTAGGCTACCTGCTGCCCCAGAGCCATCATAGACCTTCACTATGACATATAATATTAGTGAATACATTTTGAGAATAATTGGAACAGAATCATTGCAACAGTTTTTGGGGCAAACAACCTGAAAGTCCAATGTCACAGCAATTGTGATTTTATATTTTAATTAATATGAATTATATTTTATCGTCTAGTCTCGGTCAATAGATCGTGGGAACAAGAAGGAAGTGAAGGAGGCCAACAAATACTACTTCATCGAGTCGACTATCGCTCTCTTCATCTCCTTCCTCATCAACGTCTTCGTTGTAGCAGTGTTTGCCGAGGCCTTCTACGAGAAAACCAACATTGAAGTGGTGGGTATAATGACTAACCAGACCCAGCATGTCATCTTATGTCTCAGAATGTAACACTCCTTTACAGATGTTTTATTTAAGCAATAAGGCCCGAGGAGGAGTGGTATATGGCCAATATACCACGGTTAAGGACTGTTCTTATGCACGACGCAACACTGAGTGGCTGGACACAGCCCTTAGTCGTGGTATATTGGCCATATATTACAAACCTCCGATGTGCCTTATTACTATTATAAACTGGTTACCAACCTAATTAGAAGAGTAAAAATAACTTTTGTCATACTTGTGGTATACGGTCTGATATACCACGGCTATAAGCCAATCAGCATTCAGGGCTCAAACCACCCAGATTATAAATAGTAATATAGCATGGCCAGTATGGCACCTCTAAATCAGTGACGTCCTTTGTTTGTGATGTGCTGCTGCTCTTCTCTGTGTGTCACAGAATGCAATGTGCAATGCATCAGACAGTCCACACACAGACCTCTTCCCCCTGGACAACAGCAGGCTACAGGTGGACATCTACAAGGGGGTACGTCTTTAATGGATTAACAACAGTCTACATGGCCTCCTGTGATAGGAAATGACAGGATCTGTCAATAAATTACATTTATTTAGGTCTTGATAAGATGCATAACCATAAAGGGGACTGTCTTTCTGTATGTATCTGTCTGTCTCTCTCTGACTGTACAGGGGGTGGTGCTGGGTTGTTTCTTTGGCCCTGTAGCCCTCTACATCTGGGCCATCGGGATCCTTGCTGCCGGACAGAGCTCCACCATGACTGGCACTTACTCTGGCCAGTTTGTCATGGAGGTGAGAACGTGCTGATATACTCATTGACTGTGTTTCTGTGTGTTTGAGAGAGTTTGCAAATTGTATTGTTAACCATTAGTGTGTGTGTGTGTGTGTTGGAGATAATGGGTTTTGTGTGGGTGTGTTGACTGTTAGTTTTCTCTCTCTCTTTGCCCCTGCCTCAGGGTTTCTTGAATCTGCGTTGGTCCCGTTTTGCACGGGTTCTTCTCACCCGCTCCATCGCCATCTTCCCCACCCTGCTGGTGGCCATCTTCCAGGACGTGCAACACCTGACGGGCATGAACGACTTCCTCAACGTGCTGCAGAGCATGCAGGTCGGAGCGAGTGGGAGGCCTGGGGACATGGAGGACAGAGAGAGAGAGGAGACAGGGAGGCTTGACAGAGAGGAGACATGAGGGCTGGGGACATGCAGGTCAGAGAGAGGAGACAAGGGGGCAGGTCAGAGAGAGTAGAGGCTGGGTCTGGGGACATGCAGGTTAGAGAGGGAACACCATGGAGACTGGGTACTGCTGTCCTCCCAGTGCAGCTAATCAGGGCTGGCTGGGAGTCTTTTAGGGTGTTATGCTGATGCTTGTATTCAAAGGTATAGAAGGGGACTGAATGCAGTCAGTTTTAACTGTTCTTTCTGCCTTTCCTTGTTCTATAGCTGCCGTTTGCTCTGATCCCCATCCTGACCTTCACCAGTCTGACATCCATCATGAATGACTTCGCTAATGGACTGTGAGTCATCATAACCCTCTACCCCAGAGATGGATGGCAGGTCTCCTGCCAGGTAGGGGTTAGAGCGTTGGGCCAGTAACCGCTTGTTCGAATCCCCGATATGCCCTTGGGCAAGGCACCGAACCTTAATTGCTCCAGGGTTGCCTTTGATAATGGCTGACCCTGACTCTGAGGGGAGTTGTGATATGCAAAAAAAACCAACATATTTCCGATTCACAGATGCGTATAATTCATACGTACATAAAATAGGAAAAATATAAGCACCCACCAAATTATTATTATAGGACTTCGATTGGTTCTGTGTTTTCATCGATAGACCAATTAATTCATAGACGTGATGACAGGGATGCGTCTCAAATATAACCTACTTTTCTGCTTGTGCTGAGCGATTAGTGCTTTTTGAGGTTGGTTCGGTTATTAAAAAATAATCTGTATTATTTTAAACATTAAATGCATTTTAAAATAATGACATTAAAATTATTTTAGAACTTCCCTCAGCCATCACCTGCCTTTTTCCTGCCACTGACAGTGGGTTGAATTCTGTAACAACACAGAATAAAACAATAAGAGCCCCATGATAGTAGTGAATGCCTATTACTGCTTCTCAACCAAAATGTATTCACATTACTTACTTTAATACAATATTTCAGTTGTGTATATTACTTAGTTTTTATTTGATGACTTTATAATTTAATTCCTTTAAATCATCATCTAATTTTACATTTACATTTTGAGTCATTTAACAGACACTCCTATCCAGAGCGACTTACAGTTAGGGAGTGGATTCATCTTAAGATAGCTAGGTGGGACAACCACATATTACAGGCATAGTAGTTGAGGTGAGGAGGAGATTATTTAAGATATTATTTGAAGAGTTATGGTTTCAGGTGCTTTTGGAAGATGAACAGGGACTCTGCTGTCCTAGTTTCAGGGGGAAGCTGGTTCCAACATTGGGGTGCCAGGACAGAGAAGAGATTGGGCAGAGTGGGGGCTGCCCTCCCATTATCGGTGGGAGGGCCAAGAGACCAGAGATGGTAGAACGGAGTGCTCGGGTTGAGATGAAGGGTTTGAGCATAGCCTGACGGTAGGAAGGGGCAGTTCCTCTTTTTGTTTTGTAGGCAAACACCATGGACTTGTAGTGGAACATTTTAGTTATTTTAGCAGATGCTCTTATCAAGAGTTACTTACAGTAGTGAAAGCTACGTTTTTTTGTACTGGTCCCTGTGGAAATCGATCCCACAACCCTTGTGTTGCACTCGCCATGCTACCAACTGAGCCACACGAGACTCCATCTCATCTCTGCTCAAGCAGGAGCAGCCAGCCAGACAACCATCTGTTATTTCTGTGCTTCTCATTGAACAAGTTATCCTATTTAGGTAGGATAGTAGTAGCTAAACTATCAATCAGGTAGAGCTACCTCACAAACTGTCTGTCCCTCTCTTCGTTGTGTTGTCATTCCTCTTTCATGCGGTCTCCTATGATCTGTGTGTATCCACCTCTTTCTGTGGCCGGAAAGAACAGGCGCAATGGATTATGGTCATTCATTATAGTTAATTACCAAGTTTCTGTGTTGAGCTGGGTTGAATATTTGCCTAATGAAAACTACAACTTCCAATCAGCCCAGCATCCAACATAGTTTATCTTAACTTAATTTATCTTGTGAATTACTTGATTTCTCTAGAGAAACTAATTGAACCGATGTCTGTCAATTAGCTGTTTAATAACCGAACCCCCCCTGAAATGTTGGTTCATCGCTCAGCACTATTCCCTACTTAATATACTACTTTTGAACAGGGCCTGTAGGAAATAAGGGTGCCATTTTGGATGCAGTTAGATTTTCTGTATTTGCACTGATAGAGAAATGATTTCATACATGTGATGACGGTGACAATTTATCATTGTGCCAACTTACCATCTCAGCTGTGCCTGTGCTCCTCAGGGTGTGGAAGATAGGCGGAGGGGTGGTCATCCTGGTGGTCTGTGCCATCAACATGTACTTTGTGGTGGTCTATGTGACCAGCCTAAGCAGTGTGGCTCTCTATGTGCTGGCGGGCTTTCTTTGTATAGCATACCTATGCTTTGTGGGCTACCTGGTGAGTTACTATAGCAGTCATTATAACACCATGGACCGGGCTAGATTAGCACATAACACTGTATATTAACACCAGAATGAGGTGATTACTTTTCAATGCTGAATACTGAATGCAGGGTTTGGAAAGATTCATTGTAAACTATTATAGGGAGTACAATGACCCTCTTACCCTCTTACTGACCTCCTACCCTCTTTGTGTGTGTCCACAGGTGTGGCATTGTCTGATAGCCCTGGGGGTCTCCTGTCTGGACGTGTCCTGTCTGGCCAGCAGGGTAAGCAACAACAGACCTTCTGTGTTCATAGTGGAACAGCCAGAGTATGACACCTAAAACTGAACAAGACCGTGTTTAAAAGATAGACCAACACAAATGTCAGCTGTGCACAACCTGCTGGTTGTCAAAGAACGGTGGCAATTCACAGGGTGTCCGGAGGTTCATAGTCTTAAATTCATTTATCTGTTTTCAAAGGTCTTAAAAGGAAGTAACTAGTGTTTCCATTATATTGTGCAGCTACTTAATTGTTGCCACCACGGCAAAAAAAACTTTTGAATGTCATAATACTCAAGGCGCACTTTCAAGATGTTAGAGAGCTATCCACGTGTGCGCCTCTGCATGTGCCAGTGCGCGTCGGTCCGTTGCCAGAGGAGAGAACAAGGTAGCCTTTACAATTTGATAGACACCAAGACTAGAGTTGGGACGCTAAACCGAAAATTGCTGACACTGTCATTTCCCTCTTAACAAAGAAATGTTGCTTACATCGATGATTCTGCTACACAACATGCCTGCAGATTTTTTGGTTCTTAAACTGTTATTTGGTCAACAGTAATGTGCATTCACCTGCTTCCCACAATGAAAGTATCTGCCCTTTCCTTGTTTCGTTGCTGGCTCTCACTCCCACTCCACTCTTTGCACACGGAGTAAAGGAAGAGATCCATTCTGATAGGCGCAAGCGTACTGACAGTTGAGCAACATTTACAAAATGTAGGCTAATTGCAGAAAGACAGTTTTTAAAACAACTTACTGTTAAAAAAGAGGAACGTCTCTGCTTTATGAGTATACTAATTATTTCTCAACTGTCAATATAGAGGAAATAACACCACTTTACAAGCATAGTATGTCATTGAGATTATGTGCCTGCGGAATGGAGTGGCGAGCGCCATTTGTGGTGAATAGGCGTCAAGTAGCCTATATAGGTCTACCAATGGAAAGTTTTTGTGGAACATCAAATGTACTGTTAGATCAATTGCATTGCTATCTAGAAACCATATCATATTTAGAGTTAGCAATCTAGCTAATGTTTTTCGAGTTCCCATTTCCTCAGGTGATAAATTATGTAGCATATAGCCTAGGCCAATATGCACAAAACATGCAAGCAAATTCATCTCTCAAAAGATATCTGATTTATTCTGGATCCTTTTTTGACATGTTGCACATCAAACTATCCATTATGCATTCCCTGAACATGTTAGATGAAATAGCTCACTTCTTTCATGTCTTACTTGGCACTGGAAAAAGTCAGTCTAGAGCCCTCCTGCTTAGCTACCCTGCTATGAAGTATAGCTATTTGATAACTGATTTAATGAATGAGGGAATTATTTTATTAAACTTTCTGGTTGTAGGCTAATGTTCAAATGTTATATCATAATACCTCCAGGAGAGCTACTGGGTGAGTAGACATTTATTTCAGCCCAACTCTAGCACCAGATTCTACAAATTCACTGCTCAACAGGACCTTGTTAAGCTGACTCTGTTATTTGAGCAGTGCTGAATCAAAAGCCTGCACACCCACATTTGACATTTGACTTTAAGGCATTTTTTTTTATTTCAGCCCAACTCTATTGAGTGAGCATTAAGCTGGTATTGGTATCGAAGCCAAAATTCTGAACATTGGGGTAGCCTAAACAAATGCAGATGGGCAACCCAATGCTTCAGCCATCTATAGCATAGCCACTATGCTACTAAATTCCTTAGGCTACAGGACAAATGCTCATGGCTAAAATGGCACACCTGCCTGATAATATGAGCCATGTAGGCTAAAGCCTTTGGTGAAAGAGCTAGCCCTAAAAATACTACTTTTTTGCCAACATGGGGGGAATATTAGCAGGTGTATGGAGCACGCAGACCTTAAAATTTGTATTTAAATTGCATTCCAAGTAGCATTAATAAGGTCTTAAATTCAACTTAATTGAATCTGAAGATATCCTGGATTTAACATGTATAATCATTGGGAAATGAACACAAAATGACGCACCAGCTGTGCACAACGGACATTATGTAAACCCCAATGACAACAAATACACTTGTTCCTGTTCAGAGGCCTCCCTTTCCCTTTTGAGAGGATTTGTTTTTGATATCCTATCTTTCATGCTCAAGCAGAGCAAGTGTGACTTGTTCTCATGTTTGTCAATGAGAGAACTAAGTTTGAATTTGATTTCTCTCAAATTATTGCAGTCCTATTCCAGGTTAAGATGTGAAAAGTTAATCTTGCACAATGGAAATTAATATCCTGCTGACATAATAATAAGCCCAAGTCTACAGTATTTAGAAGCTGCTATCTATTTGGTATTTGAACATTATTGTACACTACATGAACAAAAGTATGTGGACACCTGCTCATCAAACATCTAATTGCAAAATCATGGGCATTAATATGGAGTTGGTCCCCCCCATTGCTGCTATAACAGTCTCCACCTTTCTGGGAAGGCTTCCCACTAGATGTTGGAACATTGCTGCGGGACTTTCTTCCATTCAGCCACGAACATTAGTGAGGTGGGCACTGATGTTGGGCGATTAGGCCTGGCTCACAGTCTGCGTTTCAATTGATGGGGTTGAGG
Source organism: Oncorhynchus keta (assembly GCF_023373465.1). Classification (NCBI taxonomy): domain Eukaryota; kingdom Metazoa; phylum Chordata; class Actinopteri; order Salmoniformes; family Salmonidae; genus Oncorhynchus; species Oncorhynchus keta. The sequence continues at coordinate 39,639,462 of NC_068430.1, read as the reverse complement.
TCAGGGCTCTGTGCAGGCCAGTCAAGTTCTTCCACACCGATCTCGACAAAGCATTTCTGTATGGACCTAACTTTGTGCACGGGGGCATTGTCATGCTGAAACAGGACAGGGCCTTCCCCAAACCGTTGCCACAAAGTTGGGGGCACAGAATTGTCTAGAATGCCATTGTATGCTATAGCGTTAAGATTTTCCTTCACTGGCACTAAGGGGCTTGGCCTGAACCATGAAAAACAGCCCCAGACCATTATTCCTCCTCCACCAAACTTTACAATTGGCACTATGCATTGGGGCAGGTAGCATTCTCCCAGCATCCGCCAAACCCAGATTTGTCCATCGAACTAACAGATGGTGAAGTGTGATTCATCACTCCAGAGAACGCGTTTCCACTGCACCAGAGTCCAATGGCGCTGAGCTTTCACCACTCCAGCCCACACTTGGCATTGCGCATGGTGATTTTAGGCTTGTGTGCGGATGCTTGGCCATGGAAACCCATTTCATCAAGCTCCCGACTAACAGTTATTGTGCTGACATTGCTTCCAGAGGCGGTTTGGAACTCAATAAAGTGTTGCAACTGAGAACATACTATTTTTACGCGCTATGCGCTTGTGTGGCCTACCAATTTGCGGCTAAGCCGTTGTTGCTCCTAGACTTTTCTACTTCATAATAACAGCACTTACAGTTGACCGGGGCAGCTCTAGCAGGGCTCGTCTGTAGCAACCATTTCATAATAATAATTGAACACTCACAATCACTTGATGAAAAGGGCTTTGCTGCTTACAGTACATAGTCTATGCACAGTCAACATACAACTGCTTAATCATTTCCCAGGAATGGTTAATGATTTGATGAATGAGATCCAACCAATCGAGTGCTTATAACATTCAGTAATAAGAGAATCAAACTCGCATTGCATGAGATTAACCATCTCTCACGCTCTTCTTCACTTCTCAACAGATGCTGACTGGCCACAATGACATTTACCTGCTGAAGGACATGGACAGCGACACGATGGTGGAGAGATTAGAAGAACACGTTGGAGGAGTGGTTATTAACAGTGATACAGTCCGTAGCTAGAGAGAATTCACAGGGGTGACCTAACATGGAGGATGCAGTGCGCCTCCTGTGCCTTAGTACCAGCCAGACCTTCGTAAGTGCCCATCCTCATCATCTGACCCTTACAAGAAGCCTTGAACCCCTCACTTGACATTCCACTAGGCAGGTAGCCTAACTATGATTGGCATTATATGAAGGTTAGGCCTATGATCAAGTTTACCCCAATGAGTTGATGGTTTTTAACATGTCGAGCATGCTTGATCAACGTGGCACTTTAAAAATTCGGCAAATGAGCCGGCTTTTTCACGGGACAGCATTTTTATGACTTTGAAAAGCTGTGATCATTTTATATGGGAAATACACTGTGTGTAATGAGTTTGTTACAAAAAAGGCAATTGCCACCAATATATATGCATGTACGTTGTAGAATTTAAATTTTTTTATGAACACACAGAGAACTTCATTTTCGTAAGACTTTATCAGAGCAAGCACTTAAAGGGCCAATTCACAGTTGTTACAACCATTTTTGAGCGTATAAATTAATGATATACACTGAGTACACAAACTATTAGGAAGACCTCCCCACAACCCCCTTTGCCCTGAGAACAGACTCAATTTGTCGGGGCTTGGACAGGAATGCTGGTACATGGTGACTCCAATGCTTCCCACAGTTGGCTAGATGTCCTTTGGTTTGTGGACCATTTTTGATACATACGGGAAACCGTTGAGCGTTAAAAAAACAGTAACGCTGCAGTTCTTGACAGAAACTGGTGCGCCTGGCACCTACTACCATATCCTGTTAAAAGGTACTTGAATCTTTTGTCTTGCGCATTCACCATCTGAATGGCACAGATACAAAATCCATGTCTCAATTATCTCAAGGCTAAAAGTCATACACTGATTGAAGTGGATTTAACAAGTGACATCAATAAGATATCATAGCTTTCACCTGGATTTACCTGCTCAGTCTTTCATGGAAAGAGCAGGTGTTCTTAATGTTTCGTATTCTCATTGTATATCAATTGTTTCTTGAAGAATATTACTTAGAAATGCCTCATGACCATAGTTCAGTCGTACCCCATCAGAACACAGTACATCAAATCTTGGAGGGTCAGTCCTTGCATCCATAGCGCGGTCTATGAATTTAAGTGGTTACATTTCTCCAGGCCCATCCCTCAGCTTTTTATCAAAACAGCTTTGTCTGCTTTGTTATTGTTTCAAGTGCGGATTGGCCCTTTAAGAACAATTTCCTAACCCAGTTGCTCTGGCACTTGCAATTATAACTCCCCAGGGCTCCTGAGTGGCGCAGCGGTCTAAGGCACTGCATCTCAGTGCAAGGGGCGTCACTACAGTCCCTGGTACGAATCCAGGCTGCATCACATCATGCCGTGATTGGGAGTCCCATAGGGCGGCGCACAATTGGCCCAGCGTCGTCCGTAATTGTAAATAAGAATTTGTTCTTAACTGACTTTCCTAGTTAAATAAAGGTTACTTTTTTAAAAAGTAAAAAATAACTGGAATATCTTGGCCACGTTTTTATTTATTAATTTAAAAAAAGAAGGTATGCGCCCACTGCCCGGCTTAAACTGGGGCAGGGGTGTTCAAAATAAGTCTACATTTTATTTATAAAACAAAATTTATCACACTCAAGGTGCTAATAGATAAATATTTTAGATTTTGTGTGGAGTCATTTAAAATTTTCTACAAATGTCCTGCTTGCTATTTTGGTCATTCCCTCCAAAGCACCCCAGTAAAACTAAAGCTTTGGCTTTACAGTGAAAGGCATAAAAGCAGCCCACATGCCCAAATTATCCCATTTCCTTAAAATAATTTCTCAGGGAAAATGTTAATGTGATACTAACAATTGTACTGACCTCTTTCTGTGAATTCAGTGTTTTTGTTAGTACAAAACTCTACCCATTGAAATTCTGTTGAAGTTTAAATTCATACCCAAAGCCCAATATAATGAAAGATGCAGGCTTTTTTTGCTTCTTGACGCGGTCTATGAAGTTAGAGGTGTCACTGCTAAATACAGCTGATGACCATTGTAGAATTTACATATATTTATAGACTGACATTTTGAGAGTAGATCTATCTTAAATAGGTCTCTGCGTGTGCATGATCACACCACTTTAGTAAAGTCATTACCCTGGATTGTTTTAATTATGAAATCTTCATACAGAAGTCATTCACTTGTATGGTTTACATGTTTAGATATGACATTTATTTTTAATGTGGAATGTTATGTATGTACTATAAAGCCAGCATTTGTATTTGGTCAATTTAACAATCGCATAGATATCTTGACTTTATTTTTTATATATATCTTTTTCAAAGGAAACTAAAGTATCAACAGTTTGTGGCTGTTAAGTTTTGCTGGTACCATACATTTTTGATGAATAAAATGACATCATGCCAAATAAAATAGCTTTCTGTTTTTTTGTCACTTTCCACTAATTTCCCTATGTACAAACTCATTAACGGGATTATATATTTTTTTTTAACAGTCCGGATACTGAAAATATCATCTTTGAGACCCGTTGAGCTTCATGAGGTTTTTGTCAATACTTCTCTTTAGGGAAGTGAACGTTCTTTATAGTAAGGGTTACATGGAGAAAATCGGGCCGCTCTGAAATGAAATTGGATGGCTCTCCCTTAAGCAAAATATATTTTATCTAAACCCTCCCCCAACGCTTGGGGGGAAAAAACAAATAACCATCCCCTATACCCAAAATAATAATTAAATCAAAGTGGATAGCAGAGAACATTCCTACCATTTTCCCTCACTTCCTGGACAGATTAGAGCCTTAGATAAGCAGCCTTAGAAACTGTTCTTCATCCTGTAAGCATTACATGAGGAGTTGATAGCACAGATGGCTGCAGGCCAGAAAGTTGGCCAGAAAGTTGTGGGTTCGCAGACCACCGTGGACAAGAGTAGGGGTGGAATGAATGTCTTTATAGTAAAAGCATTGCATGGATCTATCATTTTATTTGCAGGTCTGAGGAAAACTGGCCTTTTTCTAAAAATGTCATGCAATTCTACATATTAGCAGAATTTTTTAATACCACACAAATGACCAAAATTACAGGCCTCTCTGTCCATTCTTATCTTATTTCTACAATGCTAAATCAGTGTGTCTTGTTGGCAAACAATTAAATCTGCGACAATCAATAGGAATCTGAGTATTTTAGTGGTATCATAGTATTTTCAAAAGTTAGGTTTACTTTTCCACCCCAGACAGAGTAGGCCTACCAATGCAGAAATATGTAAGCTTTGACTACTGGCTACTCTTCTTCTGTGACTTAACTCAATGAGAGTTGGTCATAAGTGTTTACCTAAAAGCTGTCTGGGTTTTTATTTTATTTCACCTTTATTTAACCAGGTAGGCCAGCTGAGAACAAGTTTAAATTACAACTGCGACCTGGCCAAGATAAAGCAAAGCAGTGCGACAAAAACAACACAGTTACAAATGGGCTAAACAATCGTACAGTCAATAACACAATAGAACATCTGTATACAGTGTGTGCAAATGAAGTAAGGAGGTAAGGCAATAAATAGGCCATCGTGGCGAAGTAATTACAATTTAGCTATTAACACTGGAGTGATAGATGTGCAGATCAGGATGTGCAAGTATAAATACTGGTGTGCAAAAGAGCAGAAAAAAAACAAATATGGGGATGAGGTATGTAGTTGGTTGGATGGGATATGTACAGCTGCAGCGATCGGTAAGCTGCTCTGACAGCCAATGCTTGATGTTAGTGAGGGAGGTATGTCTCCAACTTCAGTCATTTTTGCAATTCGTTCCGGTCATGGCAGCAGAGAACTGGAAGGAAAGGCGGCCAAAGGAGGTGTTGGCTTTGGGGATGACCAGTGAAATATACCTGCTGGAGCGTGTGCTACGGGTGGGTGTTACTATGATGACCAGTGAGCTGAGATAAGGCGGAGCTTTACCTAGCAAAGACTTATAGATGACCTGGTTCCAGTGTGTTTGGCGACGAATATGTAGCGAGGACCAGCCATCGAGAGCATACAGGTCGCAATGGTGGGTAGTATATGGGGCTTTGGTGACAAAACTGATGGCACTGTGATAAGACTGCATCCAATTTGCTGAGTAGAGTGTTTGGAAATAGGAAGCCGATTCTAGATTTAACTTTGGATTGGAGATGCTTGACGTGAGTCTGGAAGGAGAGTTTACAGTCTATTCAGACATCTAGGTATTTATAGTTGTCCACATATTCTAAGTCAGAACCGTCTAGAGTAGTGATGCTAGGCGTGTTGGTGCGGGCAGCGATCGGTTGAAGAGCATGCATTTAGTTTTACTAGCGTTTAAGGGCAGCTGGAGGCCACGGAAGGAGTGTTGTATGGCAATGAAGCTCGTTTGGAGGTTTGTTAACACAGTGTCCAAAGAAGGGTCAGATGTATACAGAATGGTGTCGTCTGCGTAGAGGTGGATCAAAGAATCACCCGCAGCAAGAGCGACATCATTGATATATACAGAGATAAGAGTCGGCCCGAGAATTAAACCCTGTGGTACCCCCATAGAGAGGTCCGGACAACAGACCCTCCGATTTAAACATCTATTGTACAGAAAGTGAATAGCTTAATCAATTGATAGTAACAGAATTAGATTACTTCCCAAGCAAAGTCTATTTTTCTTCTCGGCTATAGAAGGTTGTAGCTCAGCCTCAATGTCAAAGACACGAGGCAATGATATTCCCATATGCATTGGAGTCGTGTCTTTCCCGGGTGTTTTACAGCATAAAGCATCACGGACCAAAGCGCTGTTATAGATCATGCTTTTTGCCATTTTCGTAAATAAAAGGTAGGCATACCCTCTCATTACCCCTCAATTCGAGTCTTGGATTTAACTTAGCTTACCTCCGTGACAGTGAAGGGCTGTTATTTAAAGAGTGCATGGTGGGTTTTTTAAACAAATATTTATTTAAGTCAGTTAAGAACAAATTCTTATTTACAATAACGGCCTAACCCGGATGACGCTGGGCCAATTGTGCACTGCCCTATGGGACAGCCTGGAATCGAACCAGGGTCTGTAGTGACTCCTCTAGCACTGAGATGCAGTGCCTTAGACCAACAAATCTATGGATAGACTATTTTTGTCTGTCAAACAGGTACGCCTACCTCTTTCGTAAATAGGCTCCAACACAAAGCTCTCTTATTGTTAAGTCTAATTAACATTAAGACTATGAATGAATTACACCTACTCGAATTTGCCTACCTACAGCACCATGAGCTGTCTGTCCATTTCCGATTGACTGTACTGCAGCTGTTGCTTCAAGTTTCAGCACCACAATGTAAGTTACTCGAATCTGGCTTATTGTGAGGACAGTAACTCTGATAAATACATAATGGGCAAGAAACAGTTTTTACTGAAATCAATTATAGTTGTAGGACGCTATCAAAGTTGACCTTTGTTCCTCATCTTTGCGCTCTCCTCAAACTGAACAGAACATAGGCTAGTATGTGTGCATTTTTTTTGGACTAGGCCTAATCATAAATTATTTTCGGAAGAAGCCTTTGACTCTCCTCCTAAATTGCCACTGTAGACCTACCTACACAGCACACAAAAAAAGTTTTCGATCAGCAAGAGCAGGCCAGGACTCAGGGTTGGAATATCTATTGCAGCCTCATTGTATTTACACCATCACAGCAGCTTTCTTAGAAATGTATCTTTGCTCTTTGCTTCTCCGAGTATGCACTTCGTAGCCTATAGGCTATAGATCATATGATTGTCACCACACTAAATGGCCTATAAGCACACTTGACATTGCGCATCCAGGCACACATTGATATATAGCCTTATAAGCAACAAATTATTGAAAAATATTGAAATTTCATCAATTACAGATTACATGACCCTCCCCTGGACTAGAGTTCATTTAAAAAAATACTAAACCCTCCCCTTGACTGAAATTGAAAAATCATGACCCTCCCCCATTTTCTTCCAGGTAACCATTCTGTACATTTCAATCCATCCCCTAGAAGAGTTAGTAGTGTGCGGATAGGTGGTTGAAAATAACCTTTTACCTACTTCTGTACCTGTTAATTAAATAAAAACTTAACCCATATTTCAAAGTAGAGTTTAGAAAATAACCAATATTATTTATTATATAATAACAATAACACTACATGGTGAGGCTGACAATGGTCAATGAGTGGATCGGCTATAGGAGTTTATGGGCGTGCTGGTCGCCTTCAAGGTGGCATTTTACTGGTGGTTTACAGCAGGTGTCTAGCAATGAGGTAATGATTGAAATGGAATGAATGTGCCACTCGACTTCCTCTGAAATGTACTAACCTTCTTCAAAGTGACTGCCAGATAAAAATGCTGCCCATCTTAAATGACACCCTCACCAAAATAAATGACTTGACATGAATGGAATGTTATTTTGACAGATATAATCCATTCTATGATTTCTATTTCTAAGGGTAGAATGCAGAAATGGCAGGCATGGAGCGTTTTCTGGTGATGTCACTTGCTGATTGGCTAGTAGGCTCACTTGCTGTCTTTACCTGGGTCCGTGGGGGCAAGGTATTGTTTGTACATAGAGTAGATCACCCCTACAAATAGACAAACATTACAGTCATGTTAGTGTTCCATTTTATGGTAGTGGTACGTGTATAAGGGAACAACACAGTCTTGTGTGATACATGTTGCTCCTGTAAATTGATTAAGAGATATTAGCTGTTGGGCCTGTGTATCTGTTATACAGCACATATTGGATTAGGACTTACCTAATGTCATTGCGCCTACTATAAAGCCTTGAGCTCCAACACGCATGTGGATGAGGTGGACTGACATCTTTGTGTCTCCCCGCGACTTGAGCCTCCACAGACCAAAGGCGACCACTGCAGCGCATCCTGCCATGCCTGTAAAAAAAACACATGGGAAATGCAATGATGGTCTGGTTGTATGATATCGAACCTTAGAACCAGGGTTGGAAAAGTGGATTACAATTTATTCCATGACTGACTGGCATTCAATCAAACATGCACTATGAAAAAGTTCCGCTGCGGTGAAACCACCAACATAATTCATGCTCTTCACTTACCTATTGGGACAAACGGAGACTCCTTCGCTTTCCTCATAAATTTCGATTCATTCTCATCATATGTTGGCATATCTTGGTTGGAGGACATGGTGACTGCTGGGAGGAGAGGCTGACATAAGGAATACTGGCTTGAATAACACACAGTCCAACTTCTATCCCTCACTAATTACAGTAGGTACTATAGTCTTGTCATACACACTACTGTTGGTAAAATATAATGTACAGTGTCTTCGGAAAGTATTCAGACCCCTCCGTTTTGTTACGTTACAGCCTTATTCTAAAATTGACAAACATTTGGTTTTCCTTAATCTAGACACAATACCCCACAATGACAAAGCAAAAACAGGTTTTGACAAATAATACAACTGAAATAACACATTTACATAGGTATTCAGACCCTTCACTCAGTACTTTGTTGAAGCACCTTTGGCAGTGATTACAGCCTTGATTCTTCTTGGGTATGATGCTACAAGCTTGGTACACGTGTATTTGGGGAGTTTCTCCCATTCTTCTCTGCAGATCTTCTCCAGCTCTGTCAGGCTGGGTGGGGAGCATCGCTGCACATCTATTTTAAGGTCTATCCAGAGATGTTCGATCAGCTTGAAGTCCTGGCTCTGGCTGGGCCACTCAAGAACATTCAGCAACTTGTCCTGAAGCCACTCCTGCATTGTCTTGGCTGTGTGCTTAGGGTTGTTGTCCTGTTGGAAGGTGAACCTTTGTGCCTGTCAGGTCCTGAGCGCTCTGGAGCAGGTTTTTATCAAGGATCTCTCTGTACTTTGCTCCGGTCATCTTTCCCTCGATCCTGACAAGTCTCCCAGTCCCTGCCGCTGAAAAACATCCCCACAGCTTGATGCGCTGCCACCACCATGCGTCACCGTAGGGATGGTGACAGGCTTCCTCCAGACGTGACACTTGGCATTCAGGCCAAAGAGTTCAATCTTGGTTTCATCAGACCAGAGAATCTTGTTTCTCATGGTCTGAGTCTTTAGCTGCCTTTTGGCAAACTCCAAGCGGGCTGTCATTTGCCTTTTACTGAAGAGTGGCTTCCGTCTGGCCACTATGGTGGACTGCTCTAGAGATGGTTGTCCTTCTGGAAGGTTTATCAACAGAGGAACTCTAGAGAGAGCTCTGTCAGAGTGACCATTGGGCTTGACCAAGGCACTCCTCCCCCGATTACTCATCTCTAGGAAGAGTCTTGGTGGTTCCAAACTTCTTCTATTTAAGAATGATGAAGGCCACTGAGTTCTTGGGGACCTTCAATACTGCAGAAATGTTTTCGTACCCTTCCCCAGATCTGTGCCTCGACACAATCCTGTCTCGGAGCTCTACGACAATTCGTTCAACCTCGTGGCTTGGTTTTTTGCTCTGACCTGCACTGTCAACTGTGGGCCCTTATATAGACAGGTGTGTGCCATTCTAAATCATGTCCAATCAATTTAAATTTACCACAGGTGGACTCCAAGTTGTAGAAATGTTTCACAGATGATAAATGGAAACAGGATGCACCTGAGCTCAACTTCGAGTCTCATAGCAAAGGGAATGAATACATGTAAAAAGGGAGGTTATTTTTAATACATTTGCAAAATGTTCTAGCAACCTGTTTTCGCTTTGTTATTATGTGTAGATTTGAGGATTTTTTTGTTATATATTTTTTTGGAATAAGGCTAACATAACAATGTGGAAAGTCAAGGGGTCTGAATACTTTCCGAAGGCACTGCAAAGATACTCATTTAATTATAATACATTTATATTCCAGATGCATTTGCTTATAACAAATATCCCTTTGCCACATAACGCTACTTAGCTACGTGACACAAAGCAGGAACATGCCTTGAACTTATACATTTGTTTACTATTCAACTTACTGCAGTACAGTAGACGAGGGATGGACCCAGAGTTTAGAGCTTCAGCCCGGTGGCTTGATGTGGCATTTTAAACTACGGCGTTTGACAATAATTTACAGTCACTGCTTTGTGTTAATGTTTTAATGTTTTTAATGTTTTTTATTGCAAGTTATTTGTCCTCGTGACCTTAGAATGTCACCTAACGTTACAAGCTAGCTAGTATCCCAGACAAGGACAGAATCCCAAAAGACAGTCCTAATCATCTATAAAGCTAGGATGGAGCAGCATTTACAGTGAGAGTACAAATTATTACACGGCCATTCGAGTGAGCTTTATACTATTGGTTAATTACTTACATTCGATCTGTCGAAAGATCCCGATAAAGAAGCAATGTTTTGGCTGCGTTTGCTCTCTGTTTCAACCTCTGAAGTCATGCAAAGATAGTGATGTCCATTTCCCGTGACCTCGTTTCCGTATCACGCAATATTTCTACCCCGATAGAAAAGCTACGGTAACGTTAGTGTACCGTAATACACCGTAATAACGTGCATATAAGGACAACATTATCGAATATTTGTATATTTTTTTCAACATACGATGTGATATGTAGGTAGGTTACAGTGATTTTTGGAAGCTATTAATTTGTTTATTTAAAATGAATAAGAGGTGCTGATTGATCAGTCAGCAAGTTATGCCTGGGTCAGCAAGGTGTAGTAGCCGTATGCCTATCGCACTCAATTGTTTTTTATTATTTGTATTTAACTTTTATGTAACTAAGCAAGTCAGTTATGAACAAATTCTTATTTACAATGACGGGCAAAGGCCTCCTGCTGGGACGGGTGCTGGGATAATAATATATATATATATATATATATATATATATATATATATATATATACAGTGCCTTGCCAAAGTATTCGGCCCCCTTGAACTTTGCGACCTTTTGCCACATTTCAGGCTTCAAACATAAAGATATAAAACTGTATTTTTTTGTGAAGAATCAACAACAAGTGGGACACAATCAAGATGTGGAACGACATTTATTGGATATTTAAAACTTTTTTAACAAATCAAAAACTGAAAAATTGGGCGTGCAAAATTATTCAGCCCCTTTACTTTCAGTGCAGCAAACTCTCTCCAGAAGTTCAGTGAGGATCTCTGAATGATCCAATGTTGACCTAAATGACTAATGATGATAAATACAATCCACCTGTGTGTAATCAAGTCTCCGTATAAATGCACCTGCACTGTGATAGTCTCAGAGGTCCGTTAAAAGCGCAGAGAGCATCATGAAGAACAAGGAACACACCAGGCAGGTCCGAGATACTGTTGTGAAGAAGTTTAAAGCCGGATTTGGATACAAAAGGATTTCCCAAGCTTTAAAGATCCCAAGGAGCACTGTGCAAGCGCTAATATTGAAATGGAAGGAGTATCAGACCACTGCAAATCTACCAAGACCTGGCCGTCCCTCTAAACTTTCAGCTCATACAAGGAGAAGACTGATCAGAGATGCAGCCAAGAGGCCCATGATCACTCTGGATGAACTGCAGAGATCTACAGCTGAGGTGGGAGACTCTGTCCATAGGACAACAATCAGTCATATATTGCACAAATCTGGCCTTTATGGAAGAGTGGCAAGAAGAAAGCCATTTCTTAAAGATGTCCATAAAAAGTGTTGTTTAAAGTTTGCCACAAGCCACCTGGGAGACACACCAAACATGTGGAAGAAGGTGCTCTGGTCAGATGAAACTAAAATTGAACTTTTTGGCAACAATGCAAAATGTTATGTTTGGCGTAAAAGCAACACAGCTCATCACCCTGAATACACCATCCCCACTGTCAAACATGGTGGTGGCAGCATCATGGTTTGGGCCTGCTTTTCTTCAGCAGGGACAGGGAAGATGGTTAAAATTGATGGGAAGATGGATGGAGCCAAATACAGGACCATTCTGGAAGAAAACCTGATGGAGTCTGCAAAAGACCTGAGAATGGGACGGAGATTTGTCTTCCAACAAGACAATGATCCAAAACATAAAGCAAAATCTACAATGGAATGGATCAAAAATAAACATATCCAGGTGTTAGAATGGCCAAGTCAAAGTCCAGACCTGAATCCAATCGAGAATCTGTGGAAAGAACTGAAAACTGCTGTTCACAAATGCTCTCCATCCAACCTCACTGAGCTCAAGTTGTTTTGCAAGGAGGAATGGGAAAAAATGTCAGTCTCTCGATGTGCAAAACTGATAGACATACCCCAAGCGACTTACAGCTGCTACAAAGTATTAACTTAAGGGGGCTGAATAATTTTGCACGCCCAAATTTTTCAGTTTTTGAATTGTTAAAAAAGTTTGAAATATCCAATAAATGTCGTTCCACTTCATGATTGTGTCCCACTTGTTGTTGATTCTTCACAAATAAATACAGTTTTATATCTTTGTTTGAAGCCTGAAATGTGGCAAAAGGTCGCAAAGTTCAAGGGGGCCGAATACTTTCGCAAGGCACTGTATATAGGACAAAACATATCACGATAAGAGAGAAACCAAAACGCTACATAAAGAGAACTAAGACAACAACATCTCATGGCAGCAACACAACATGGGAGCAGCACAAAACATGGCACACACATTGAGCACAGACAACAGCACAAAAGGCAAGAAGGTAGAGAGAACAATACATCACGCGAAGCAGCCACAACTGTCGTGAGTGTCCATAATTTAGTCTTTGAATTAAGAAATTGAGATAAAACTGTAGTTTGACTGTTTTTTGTAGCTCGTTCCAGTCGCAAGCTACAGACCGTTAACAGAATGTGACTGGCAGAACTGGTGTTGGATGAGGGCTGAAGTAGTTATCTCGGATAGGAGGGAGTCAGGCCCTAATCTCTGGTGATGCTTACCGTCTGAATACACACGGGGGTGCCCGCGAGGTAAAACAAGTGTCTTGTGTCAACCAGAGAGGATCTTTGCCTCGACAGTTATTTATAATACTTGCCACAGTTTTTAAAAAAACATTTTATTGCTTATTTGCTGTTGTTGCAGTTACATTTATTGCACTCGCAAGTTATTCCATTCTGTCTTATGATGACATCCTTATAAATAATGAAAGTCTCTGCACATACATCATTTCTACATTAATTTTTTTTATTTTTTATTCTTCCTCAAACATCTATTCCATTTTACAGGTAGGCCAACTGGTGTTACTCTACAAAGGGGTTCTCCATGAAATCCCTTATTTTCCCAAAGTGAGCAGTCTGCACTGCTGGACAGTGAGATTGCTTTAGGATTTATGTAAAAATGGGAGGTTTTTCTCGCATTTTCTTTCCTTCTCTCCCCCACCTCTCTGATTCAGAGGGTTAAATGCAAAATACACATTTCAGTTGAATACATTCAGTTGTACAACTTCTGTCTCCCTCAATCTCTCGATTTGGGCATTTTTGTTTGCTTCCGTTGTTTTATCACCTCTTTTTACTACGCCTCTCTCCGGGCTGTCTCTCTCGTTCTGTAGTTCTCTTATTCCCACTTTCTCTCTATCCTCCTGTTCCACTCTGCCCAGGCATCACAGTTTGCATTCTCGGCCCCTTTTCCTGGAACCAGGGCTCTACAGCAGAGGCCACCTCAGGACAGGATGGCAAGGAGGGGGAGCAGTCTTCCTGCAAATCACATGGTACAGGAGGTGTCTTTACTTCATGAGTTCAGCTTGTGGTCTACGATGTAGTTGAAATATAAATATATTTCAAAACAAATCAAATGTATTTATATAGCCCTTCGTACATCAGCTGATATCTCAAAGTGCTGTACGTGTCTGCTTGCCCCACCCTTGTGAGTTCTGGTGTTCTCTACTTATCCTGTCTCCCTCTCTTCAGCCCCCTCGTTCCTGCCAGACACTGAGGATCACGTGACCTCTGTATAGGTTTTCCATAAATTCCTCACATTCAACCAATAGGTATCCAGTATCACACCCTTCTATTTCCCTGTTACTTCACTGTTCTGCTGCCTGCACATGTGTGCTCTCTCTTCCCCTATAGGTCAATGTATTGGTTTACTGTATATAGTGCCAGACCTCGCACAATGCAGCGCACACTGTATTGCTCAGGCATATTTGGGACAGGTTGTTGGAGTATGTTTTCAGAGTGAGATATTACAGTTGAAATTAGAAGTTTACATGCACCTTAGCCAAATACATTTCAACTCAGTTCTTCACATTTCCTGACATTGATTTAATCTTAGTAAAAATTCACTGTCTTAGGTCAGTTAGGATCACCACTTTATTTTAAGAATGTGAAATGTCAGAATGATTTATTTAAGATTTTCTTTCTTTAATCATATTCCCATTTGGTCAGAAGTTTACATACACTCAATTAGTGTTTAGTAGCATTGCCTTTAAATTGTTTAACTTGAGTAAAACATTTTGGGTAGCCTTCCACAAGCTTCCCACAATAAGTTGGGTGAATTTTGGCCCATTCCTCCTGACAGAGCTGATGTAACTAAGTCATGCTCGCACACGCTTTTTCAGTTCTGCCCACAAATTGTCTATAGGATTGAGGTCAGGTCTTTGTGTTGGCCACTCCAATACCTTGAGTTTGTTGTCCTTAAGCCATTTTGCCACAACTTTGGAATTATGCTTGGGTTCATTGTCCATTTAGAAGACCCATTTGCTACCAAGCTTTAACTTCCTGACTGATGTCTTGAGATGTTGCGTCAATATATCCACATAACTCTCCTCATGCCTCATGATGCCATATATTTTGTGAAGTGCACCAGTCCCTCCTGCAGCAAAGCACCCCACAACATGATGCTGCCAATCGGTTCACGGTTGGGATGGTGTTCTTCGGCTTGCAGCGTCCCCCTTTTTCCTCCAAACATAACGATGCTCATTATGGCCATACAGTTCTATTTTTGTTTCATCAGACCAGAGGACATTTCTCCAAAAAGTATGATCTTTGTCCCCATGTGCAGTTGCAAACCGTAGTCTGGCTTTTTTATGGCAGTTTTGGAGCAGTGGTGTCTTCCTTGCTGAGCGGCCTTTCAGGTTATGTCGATATAGGACTCGTTTTACTGTGGATATAGATACTTTTGGACCTGTTTCCTCCAGCATTTTCACAAGGTCCTTAGCTGTTGTTCTGGGATTGATTTAGCGCTTTTTGCACCAAAGTCCGTTCATCTCTAGGAGACAGAACGTGTCTCCATCCTGAGCGGTATGACTGCTGCGTGGTCCCATGGTGTTTATACTTGCATACTATTGTTTGTACAGATGAACATGGTACCTTCAGGCGTTTGGAAATTGCTCCTAAGGATGAACCAGACTTGTGGAGGTCTACATTTTTTTTCTGAGGTCTTGGCTGATTTCTTTTGATTTTCCCATGATGTCAAGCAAAGAGGCACTGAGTTTGAAGGTAGGCCTTGAAATGCATCCACAGGTACACCTCCAATTGACTCAAATTAGGTCAATTAGCCTATCAGAAGCTTCTAAAGCCATGATATAATTTTCTGGAATTTTCCGAGCTGTTTAAAGGCACAGTAAATTTAGTGTATGTAAACTTCTGACCCACTGGAATTGTGATACAGAAAAATTACTTGTCATGCTAAAACTAGTTTGTTATCAAGAAATTTGTGGGGTGGTTGAAGAATGAGTTTTAATGACTCCAACCTAAGTGTATGTAAACTTCCGAATTCAATTTTACATGTGAAGGTTTACTCAATGACATTAGTCCTCAGAGGCCATGATAAAACATTAGAATCAACATATAGAAAACAGATATCATTGTGATGTCAACCATAAGCCTATTCATCATTGGCTGCAATGCATTTAAAAAAAATGTATATCACAATGAAATGAATATAAATCATTTATCCAATCTGCAGCCTAGTCACACTGCTGTTTTTAATGAGCTTTGCTCTTATCAAAACACATCCTGTGTTCTTTGCTTGGTGTTTGTTAGAACTTATGCATGTTCACCTGTTATATTCTGTTTTCAGTAAATTCATTTATTTTCCAGCCGTGTTGAAAACCTTTGATTTCTACATGTCATCATCTCTTAAAAACGAATTCAACAAACCCTTAAACAAACATACCATCAATCATTGTTATGCAGACGGTGTTGCAGATATTCTATATTTCCAAACAACAATCAAACTATCTCTCTCTGCATAATGGAGAGAAAAATCTTAGAATTGACTTTGATGTGTTATTACATGCATGATTAAGAGGATATGTAGGTTAATCAGACAAGTGTGTACCTAATAATGTTTATAAGCAGTTTATAAGCAGTTTACAATCATACTCTGTATGACAATATAGAACAGGGGTCCCAATTTCATTCAGCCATGTGCCAATTTTCTCTTGAGCAGATGGTCGGTTGTCCAGAACATGTAAATTAACCACAAAAAACCTCACAGACAAAAACAGAATTTCAAAACATGATTACATTGGGATACGATCACATACGCCTCTCTATTTATACATGGGAATACTTGAACATATTTCCTAAATTAAAATTACCTTGAGCTGATTTCCTGTTAATTTCATGGTCTTTTATGTCCCCCCAAAAAACGATTGAAAGCGTTTTTGGGGGAAACCCTGACATAGAATATCAATCAAAAACCAAATAACTAGGGGGCGAAAACGGTCCTATAAATGCCGTTCTAAACGGGTTGAGCTAGGCTAATTTTAGCCTATGATGAAATTATAAAATGTGAATTGTAATCAAACGATTAGTGCTGCCACAAGGTCAAAACATAACAGTATGCAGACTTTATATTCTTCAGTTCAAATATTTCACATGGCAGTAATTTATTTTGTCCTCAATTGCCGCAGATAGATTATCATTTTTGGCAATAGGCCTTTGCATAGGCTTCAACCACATAGGTCTACTACTTAATGTATATATAAATAGCATTTAGAATAGTATTCAGCATTGAAATATGCAATTTATTAAATGTATATTAAATGTCAAACTCGTCTAAATAAGCATAGTCTACGGATATTAAACAAATTGGTCGTGAGCCATATGCTATATCGATAATGGGCGCATGTCTCTGCCCAGGCGTTGCTGACTGACGCCTGCCGGATTGTACAACGTCTGGATAGGTAGGCCTGTATCAGCTAACCAAATGATATGTTATAGTAATCTGTCAATCGGTGACACAGCACGCAACCATTGGTTGATGCATGCAACATCTGAGCAGGGAACGCAACCAAACATGGTCATTGCTAGGAGGGAAATTAACTTCAAAAGTCCCCCCTCCCCCTGTTCCTAACCTTAACCTAATTATCCTAACCTACTGCGTAACATTCAACGAAAAGTCCAATCTGAGGTTAATTTGACAAAAGATGGATCCCTTCTAGCCTGGACCATAAAACCTGGCCATATACCCTGCGACAACGAGTGAACACAGGAATGCGCTCAGAACGAACTCCGAAGCGAGTTGAGAAGAATGCCTGTGGTACTCCCACTTCTACGTGATCCAATCCGCGACGATGAGCGGTTTCAAGGCGCCCCCAAAATCCTCAGAAGAGCAAAAACAAAGCGTCATCCAATATACTAAAACAATCATTTATTAATCAGACATATACACATTGTTCATTTGGACCAAGATAAGTAATTATTTGACCAACATATTTTCAGTTTTCGTATAGTGGATTATGATCATTCAAGGTTGTTTATCAGTATTAAGGGGAACTTGAAACCGCACCCTGCCCCATTTCCTCGGTTGTTTTGCTTTTTTCGCCTGGAATCTCCATGTTGGAGTATTAGCGAGGTCTTTCCTAGTGTTAGCTAGCTATCAGAGGGGACCGCAGCGTTACACTAATACACTTCATGTTGAACGCACACTGCCTAGCTTGAACTAGGAAAGATAGCGGAAGCTATAATTGATACGAGAAAAACCAAGAAGCTGTTTTTATTGGAATATTTTCGGATACCAAACGCAACGGGTTGGTAAACGTGATTGCTAACCAGCTAGCTGAATGTTGAAAGTACCTGCAAATTGGGGTAACGGATTGGACTTTGAGGGGCTGTGCATTTGTTAGATGGAAAGTTCTATTATCACTCAAGTGCAGAAAGAAGATAGTCAACTGCCGTTCAAAACAGGTAAGTCCTCGTGTTTATCCGCTCAGTGAGATCACTTTCGCAATGTATAATATTGTTTGTTGAAGCGGAAGAACCCAGCCAACTGTCGCGCGAGCTAACTGGTAGGCGCTGCTAGCATGCTAATAGCTACACGCCAATCATTGGCTTGCGCCCGTCTAATTCACGAATTTCAGGTTTGAGTGAGTTTTGTCATGTGAACAAGTTATTGGTAAATGTGTTTGACATTACATGTACGACAGTAAGATATTCCAAATGCTGGTTGTACTGAATCAGATTTGCCACTGTGTGGGTGTCCATTTTACATTCAGCATGCGAGTCAAATAGTAGAACGTAACTCGTTAGTTCGTTACGGGTAGCTAAACGACCATCTCGCAGACGATAGCGTCAGTCAGGTATAGGGAACCTCTGGATAAAGTTATTTTAACAGCAAACTAACTAGCGAACTACGTTGTTGGAAAAACAATCGATTGTAGCCTATATTGTGAACCACGTAGTAAAGAACTATATACATTTATTTTTTAGTACTTTCAATTACGTTTGACATTGTTTCACGGCTTTTCAATTGAGACAGACAAGTGGTGAAAGTTTAGAAGTTACTAGATGTCTGGAGTATGCCTGGTCAGCTTATTTTTCCAGACAGTAACAGACTTCTTTTGTTTGCAATTTGTCATATCGGCTTGTATACATTCATTTGTTTGGCTCGGATGTAGCTACTTTAAACCTATGGTCTGTAATCCAATTATATCTGGCAAAGTAGATGCTCTTTTAATAAAACAGAAAAACATTGGTAAAATTGTCTACTTAAATATACTTAAATACCTAAGCATTACAGAAAGTCAACATAAGATATGTTTAATGCCACAGGCGACAAAGATGGTTACAATGTATGTATGTTGAGCATGTTTGTGCACGTTTCAGATGTCACCCCTAACCAGTACCCTACCCACATGTAAAAATGTGACCAACAGGCTTGATTCGGTCTTATGTAGCAAAATTTGAAATAGTTTTTAAAATATTGAGTAGAGTAGACACGGAGCTAGAAAACGGTATATCATACACTACAGTTGAGGAACAATGAATAATGCATTCTGCTTTGAAAGTTGATGAATTTGTAACCTCACTTTTGTGAAAATGGCCTTTGAATGTTTTGATACACCTACCTACTGGAGAACTCTTCTTGGTCTCATTCAGCATGGTTCACACCCTCTAAAGCCTAATCCCACCCATCTCTTTAAGGATTCACATGAGGCCATGTACTGAACAACCAAAGATTTCAAGACTAAAGGCTGGTTTATGCTATGGGTGTGTTTGTAAATGTAATCTGGACTGCCAGAGTGCGCTCTGGTCATTCGTAAACTCAGCGTTGTCAGATTGTCTGTTTGTAAATTCAGAGCGTTTCGCTCTAGGAGCGTTCAGGGTGCATACTGGACGCTCTGGCCGAGGAGTAGGATTGATCTGAGCATTCTCACTTAACAGCTGTCAAGCACCCAAGCTAACATAGGCTAGCTTGCTAGCTACTTCCAGACACAAATGAGAGAACAGTTCACTAACCATTTTACTTGCCCTAGCAGTGATAGTTGGGCTGTTTTTATCTTATTCCGGGTGTTGGTTACTGCAACTGTGCTGCTGGCAACAATTTTAATTACGCTTTTTGCCAACGTTTCCTGACACCGGCCATATTCTATGGGTGTTGTGTGTTTGAAAAGTTATTCTGCGCTCTGGAACACCCAGACGAGAGTGCTCTGAAATCAGAGTGGATAGCCAGAGCAAATTTACCAGCTCCGCCTATCGACAGTTGTTGCAGTGACATAATGAAATTCTATTGATATGGTTACTTGCATAGTAGTTAAGTCTTTTGTTTAGACATGTAGGTAGCTAGCTAAACAATTAACCATAATCGCAATTTATAACATTACTACCCTCCAGGTAGCTAACCAACCAGGTTCAATGTTAGCTAGCTAACTTTAGGCTATAACAACACTGGAAGTGACTCTGAGATATGAGTAATATAACTACACACAGATCATACACATAACAATAGCTTGTGAGCCAACCAGCTAACATTAGCTAGCTACTAACAGTGCACTTTAACTTGAAATTAAAACAACTTTCTGACAAAATTAGAAATGTGTAATGTGAAAATGTAGCTCGCGAGACTGTCTTACCCAAATACATGGGTTGACGCTTCTCCCTCTGTCACGGATGACATGGTTGCCCTTAGTTTGAAGATGTAATACGGAGACTGGTGTTTTATGCAACAGCCTTCGGTGTGTTCTCTTTTCTACTGTCTGCATATTTGCTAGAATTTTTTCCATCTCCTTAGCTATCATATTCTAGTGCCACTGATTTCAAAACCCATTCTTCCAGAAAGTGGAGAGCAACACTTATGTAGTTCTGCTATGTGATATCTTTCATAAAAGCTACGTTCGAAATGATTACCTACACATACTGACCAGCTCATTTTATAGACAAGAAGCGTGCTACATGGCAGACCAATCCAAACTCATCTCGGCATGTTCAGCCCACTCATTATCTCAGTCAATCATGGCTAGCGGGAAGGTTGCAGACTTTTCCTTTGGCTAAACCAACTAAGTTCGTAATTTAACAATTGTATTCATATTTACAGATGGGATGCAAGTTTAATATTAAGGCACACAAACCTTCACATGTTCCAGAAGCCATTTCTGCCCAAAAAATGCATTTTGATTTAAAAAATAATGTTTGCGTTCAAATGGCTCTCCTGTGAAGTAGTGACACGCGACATACACTAAGTTTCCTGAAACGAGTCGCTTATGGTAATAGGATGTTGCAGCTCATATGAAGGCACTATGTGTTGTTTATGCTCCTTCTCTGATCAGGATTAACCCCGGTCAAACTAGAACCGTGATGGGACTATGGGACTCCCAATCACTGCTGGGTTGTGATACAGCCTGGAATTAAACCAGGGTCTGTAGTGACGCCTCTAGCACTGAGATGCAGTGCCTAAGACCGCTGCGCCACTCGGGAGCCCAGATGGGAGACTCGATATTTGTTTTTCAGATTGACTTGAGCTGCGGTGGGTAGGTGTTATTTATTGCACGTCAACTGTCCTTTGTTGTCCAGCACAGGTAGGCCTACATCATGTCTGACAGGCAAACAGGAAGCAGTTTATTGTTTTTCAGCAATG
Source organism: Oncorhynchus keta (assembly GCF_023373465.1). NCBI lineage: Eukaryota > Metazoa > Chordata > Actinopteri > Salmoniformes > Salmonidae > Oncorhynchus > Oncorhynchus keta. The sequence continues at coordinate 39,618,242 of NC_068430.1, read as the reverse complement.
TAGGCTAGAGGTAGACCGATTATGATTTTTCAACTAGATGCCGATTTATTGGAGGACCAAAAAAGCTGATACCGATTAATCTGCCAATTTTGGGGATTTTTATTTGTAATAATGACAATTACAACACTCGACAGATGTGGCAGGACTTGTAAACTATCACAGATTACAAAGGGAAACCCAGCAGTGAGCTGCCCAGCGACCTTCCAGATGAGCTAAAGGCCTTCCGTGGGGGAAAATAAGAAAGAAATCTATCGGAATATCTGCATATTCGTCTGTTTCAGCACCAATTGGTTGATCAAAAAAATATTCTGATTTTATAGATTATTTTGTTTTCGGAAGTATTTATGAGTCATGAACAGGTTGGAGAGCCTTTATGCACAAAATAAAGTGATTTCATTCAGAAAATTGCCACATTCAGTTCTTCAACCCATGGTAATGTATGGTTAGTGTAAATATAATTATAATAGGCTATAACCTCATCTATTGCTTGCATTAATCATGGAATTGTGTGATGACACTGCCAATTATTGTGTTATGCGTCGCTTTCAAACGGTTACGTCTTGGTCTGTGCTCCGCTACGTATCCGTTTAATTAGCATACATGTCTTATATCTGTTACTACTGACCCTAAGCACCAACCACACGGCTTTGACGGCGTTTACAGAGGAAGCAAATGAAGGTAAATTGAATGTTAATGTAGGTTATACCACCTGAAGGGAACTAACAGTAAATTGGCATTTGAATGAGTTTATTATGCCCACTGACGGCCGACAATGATAGTGGCTAATATTTAACGTGATTGAAATAGGAAACCGAAAAGTCGGGGTAGCCTATAATTTTTTATTATTTAAAAAAAACATTTTTTTACCTTTATTTATCCAGGCAAGTCAGTTAAGAACATATTCTTATTTTCAATGACGGCCTGGGAACACGGCCTGGGAACAGTGGGTTAACTGCCTGTTCAGGGGCAGAACGACAGATTTGTACCTTGTCAGCTCGCAACCTTCCGGTTACTAGTCCAACGCTCTAACCACTATGCTACCCTGCCGCCCCGAGAGTGCCCATCCCTGCAAGTACACATTTAAATTCTGCATAATGAGACAGCATTTCATAAACTTGGGGAAAGTTGATATGCTACAGTTTGCTGCCATTATGACTGGTTTCACATTTGTCTCCAGCAATTATACGATAAAATAGATCTAAATCAAGTGTGATTTCTATTTACAATTCTGTTAATCAAACAGATCTTCTCTAGACCTTATTCATGGTTTCCTCATGTGTAAAAGCGGTGTAATTATTAGGTAACTAAGTCAAGGTCAGAATATGGAATATCTGTAGACACACCTCCGCAACACCTTCATTTGTTCAAACTCCACCCCAAATAAATAGCGGATGAATAGCATGCTATTGTCATGTCAAGTTCAGAATATGCATAGAGTAAAAAGTGCATAAAAAGGGAATTGCATTCCATTTACTCACGTTTATCTCTGGTTGGAATTCCCCACATACTACCCCAACAGACCCACAGATGACATGTTCTCTATTGCACTCCACACTGCCCTCACCCACCTCTTTAAGGAATACCTAGGATAGGATAAGTAATCCTTCTCACCCCCCCCTCCCCTTTTAAGATTTAGATGCACTATTGTAAAGTGACTGTTCCACTGGATGTCATAAGATGAATGCACCAATTTGTAAGTCGCTCTGGATAAGAGCGTCTGCTAAATGACTTAAATGTTAAATGCTTAAATGGACAAAAGGAATACCTATGTAAGAATGCTGTTCATTGACTACAGCTCAGCATTCAAAACCATAGTCCGCTCAGGACCCTGGGACTGAACGCCTCCCTTAACTGGATCCTGTACATTCTGACTGGCCACCCCCAGGCGGTGAGAGAATAACACATCTGCCACGCTCCTCATCAATACGGGTCCTTTAGGGTGTGTGCGTAGTCCCCTCTTGTACTCCCTGTTCAACCATGAATGTGTGGCCTCGCACGACTCCACCACCATCAAGCTTGCTGACGACACAACGGTGGGAGGACTGATCGACGTTGAGGTCATCAGAGACCTAGCAGTGTGGTACCTGGACAACAACCTCTCCCTCACGGTCAGTATTGAAAATAAGATGATCGTGGACTACAGGTAACAGGGGCGAGTACATCCAATCCACATCTTTTGGGCTGTAAATGAAGCGGGTCGGGAGCTTCATGTTCCCCAGTGTCCACATCACTTACAGATTAAAGGTCCTGAGCAAGTTGGATGACATTTGGAATGAAACCAGTTCAAAGTAGGGTGACTCAAGTATGGAAAATGACTGTAGCTGAATCATTGATAAAGTTTGATCATAAAGTTACTGGTCCCCTCCCGTGTCAAACACTTGGATTCAGGAGGCAGGCACTACCAAGGATTTACTTCATGCTTTATGTAACATCGCATAAAGCTGAGGATTATATACACCAATAGTAGCGTCTTGAATATGTACCGCCTTAACCGTCATTACATGTGCGCCTATGCCATGCTTTGGCCTTGTTTACAAACTACTAGTAGCTAGCTCAAGCAGAATGTGTAGACAATCACAGACTACAAAAAAACAACAGCTATGTCACGGACAAGCTAAACACTTTTTTTTTTTGCCCGCTTTGAAGATCACACAGTGCCACTGACCCGGCCAGCTACCAAGGACTGTGGGCTTTCCTCCTCCGTGGCCGACTTGAGTGAGACATTTAAACGTGTTAACCCTCGCAAGGCTGTCGGCACAGACGGCATCCCTAGCCACGTCCTCAGAGCATGCGCAGACCAGCTGGCTGGTGTGTTTATGGACATATTCAATCTCTCCCTATCCCAGTCTGCTGTCCCCACATTCTTCAAGATGGCCACCAGTGTTCCTGTACCCAATAATGCAAAGGTAACTGAACTAAATGACTATTGCACTGTCATCATGAATGTCTTTGAGACTAGTCAAGGATCATATCACCTCAACCCTACCTGATAACCTAGACCCACTCCAATTTGTTTGCTGCCCCAATAGGTCCACTGACGATGCAATCACCATCACACTGTACACTGCGCTATCCCATCTGGACAAGAGGAATACCTATGTAAGAATGCTGTTCATTGACTATAGCTTAGCATTCAACACCATAGTACCCTCCAAGCTCATCATTAAGCTCGAGGCACTGGGTCTGAACCCTGCCCTGTGCAATTGGGTCCTGGACTTCCTTACGGGCAGTCCCCCAGGTGGTGAAGGTAGGACCCCACAAGGGTACGTGCTCAGCCCTCTCCTGTACTCCCTGTTCACCCATGACTGCGTGGTTATGCACGCCTCCAACTCAATCATAAAGTTTGCAGATGACACAACAGTATTAGGCTTGATTACCAACAATGACGAGACAGCCTACAGGGAAGAGGTGAGTGCTCTGGGAGTGTGGTGTCAGGTAAATAACCTCTCACGCAACGTCAGCAAAACACAGGAGATGAGCACCCCCCCCTATCCACATCGACGGGACAGCAGTGGAGAAGGTGGAAAGTTAAGTTCCTCGGCATACACATCACGGACAAACTGAAATGGTACACCCACTCAGTGTGGTGAAGAAGGCCTCTTCAAGCTCAGGGGGCTGAAGAAATGTGGCTTGTCCCCGAAAACCCTCACACACTTTTACAAATGCGCAATTGAGAGCATCCTGTTGGGCTGTATCACAGCCTCGTACGGCAACTGCACCGCCCTCAACTGCAAGGCTCACCAGAGGGTGGTGCGGTCTGCACAACGCATCAACAAGGGCAAACTACCTGCCCCCAACAGCACCCGACGTCACAGGAAGGCCAAAAATATCAAGTACAACCACCTGAGCTACGGCCTGTTCACCCCTCTATCATCCGGAAGGCGAGGTTAGTACAGGTGCATCAAAGCAGGGACCGAGAGAGTGAAAAGCCGCTTCTATCTCAAGGCCATCAGACTGTTAAACAACCATCACTAACATAGAGGCTGCTGCCTACCTATAGACTTGAAATCATTGGCCACTTTAATGTTTACATGTCTTGGATTACTCATCACATATGTGTATATACTCTATTCTATACTATCTACTGTATTGTAGTCTTTGCCGCTCTGACTTTCCTTGTCCATATATTTATATATTCTTAATTCCTTTTCAAAAACGTTACAAGCTACATAGACGGCTCCTGAATCTCCTCTTCAACGAGGTCATCCTTGATCCAGCGCCATGTGTGGGGAAGCTGTGTGAGCTGTCCATCCCAGGACCCCTGTCTGCTCAGTGTGAGAGGCCTGATAAGGAGGCCATAGCTGCATTTTCCTTCCGCTACAGTCTTGGGTGACTGAAGTCAAGTGGATGATGGAAGCAGGGTACATGAGTGCTCCTCTCTCACTCCCCTCCCCATCAATCTCTGTAGTTGGTTGTAATGCACTTTTACATGAAATATCACATTTTGTTACTTAGTATTTTTTTCATTGGATGGGAGATGAGTGCTACAAATTGTACAAATCAATGTGTGCTACACACTGTAGGGCAGCCAGGTGCCTATATTAGGCTTATGCGTGAAATGTCTCGTCATTATTTCTCAACTTTTTTTTCTAATAAGTGTTCATGTTGATTAATGTTTTGGCTATGCTGGCGAGTTGTAAGTTATCAAATAAATGGCTGATCAATGTGTACAATTCTGAACATATTGTCATTTATAATGCTAATGCAGATGCCCCGATAATTTGTCTAGTACACTTATTGTATGCTGTTTTCATGTACATTCCCTTATGTCTAAGCTTCAAAGGTGAATTCTTGTGAAATGTATCAGTGAACTATTCTGTAATTGGTTACAAAGCAATAGAAATGCAATCGTGTAATTCCTTTTTGTCTGATATCCAACAGTCCACGATCAACTCTGTTGACCATGAGAGCATTTTGCTGAGAGAATGGTTTGAGACATACTATTTAGGCTTGGAATGACATGTGCCCCATTGTTTACCTTGTTACATGGCAATGACCTCAAGGGCAAGCTCATGAATATAAGCTCCCCACCCACTCAGCTTGTTCTTTCAGGCATCCTGATAGTTGGAGATGAGAGAGAGCGTAAAGTTGGAGCGTAGAGTTGGAGAGAGAGAGCGTAAATAAATGTAGTGGGTGATGTTTTGGTGCTTAAACTCTCGGGGATTTGTAGGACAGTAGCGTCCCACCTCGCCAACAGCCAGTGAAAGTGCAGGGCGCCAAATTCAGAACAACAATCTCAATTAACATTCCTCAAGCATACAAGTATTTTACACCATTTTAAATATCAAATTCTCATTAATCCAGCCACAGTGTCTGATTTAAAAAATGTTTTACAGCGAATGCACCACAAACGATTATGTTAGGTCACCACCAACACAGGAAAAACACAGCCATTTTTCCAGCCAAAGAGTGTCACAAAAGCACACATATAGGTAGAATTAATCATTAACTTTTTATGATCTTCATCAGATGACACTCAGGACTTCATGTTACACAATACATGTATGTCTTGTTCGATAAAGTGCATATATAAAAAAATCTCATTTTACATTGGCGCGTTACGTTCAGTAGTTCTAAAACATGCGGTGATTGTGCAGAGAGCCACATCTATTTACAGAAATACTCATAAATGTTGATGAAAATACAACTGTTATACATGGAATTAGAGCGATACTTCTCCTTAATGCAACCGCTGTGTCAGATTTTTAAAAAACTTTAAGCAAAAAGCTAAATCTGACTGACTACAGCTTTCAGACAAAGCAGCCAAAAAGATATCTGCCATATTGGGTGATTGACATTAGTCAGAAATAGCATTATAAATATTCACTTACCTTTGATCTTCATCAGAATGCACTCCCAGAAATCGCAGTTCCACAAATGTTTGTTTTGTTCGATAATGCCCAATTATGTCCAAATAGCTTCTTTTGTTAGGCCGTTTGGTAAACAAATCCAAAAGTGCGTTCAGGTCCAGCCAAACTCCGGACAAAAAGTTCCTTTAAAGCCCGTAGAAACTTGTCAAACTATATGTATAGAATCAATCTTTAGGATGTTTTTATCATAAATCTTCAATAATGTTCCAACTGGAGAATTCCTATTCAGAGTCTGCTTCAGCGTCTGTGGCAATCTGCCAGACACCTGGCTCATTCCTCTCTCATTCGGTCCCACTTCACAGTAGAATCCTGAAACAAAGTTCTAAAGATTGTTGACATCTAGTGGAAGCCTTAGTGAAGTGCAACAACCAATATCCCACTGTATCTGCAATAGGGGCTGAGTTTTTTAAAAACTACAAGCCTTAGATTTCCCACTTCCTGGTTGGATTTTTCTCAGGTTTTCACCTGCCATATGAGTTGTGTTATACTCAGACACCATTGAAACAGTTTTAGAAACATCAGTGTTTTCTATCCAATACTACTAATAATATGCATATATTAGCATCTGGGACAGAGTAGCAGGCAGTTTACTCTGGACACCTTATTCATCCAAGCTACTCAATACTACCCCCCTGTCACCAGGAAGTTAAGGCTATTATTACTTGGGAAATAGTATGACTGTGTGTGACCTTTAACGTGGTCCACACACACCCAAAATGTTATGGAGAGGGCATCCCTCTCGGGGAGGCTGAAAAGATTCAGCATTGGCCCTCAGATCCTCACAGTTCTACAGCTGAACCTTTGAGAGCATCTTGACTGGCTGCATCACTGCTTGGGACGGGAACCCAACCTCAAGGGGTTACAAAGGGTGGTGAGTACGGCCCAGTACATCACTGGGGCCAGAGATCCCTGCCATCCAGGACCTCTATACCAGGCAGTGTCAGAGGAAGACCCCCCCAAAAAAACTTTTTTTTAAACTTGTTGGAAAGATGCCACGTTGAAAGTCACTGAGCTCTTCATGGAGATTGCATGGCGGTGTGCTCGATTTTATACACCTGTCAGCAATGGGTGTGGCTGAAATAGCTGAATCCACTCATTTGAAGGGGTGGCCATATACTTTTGTGTGTATCTATATATATCCTACCGCTTTCACATAATAAATTAGCCTTATTTAGCTATGAAGGATGGGTTATGCATAAGCTAACTTTTAGCTTCTGTCTGTTGTGCAATATCCCCATGTACTCCACTGTCCTCTCATTAAAAAATGTTTTTAACTCTTTGATTCCCAGCGCTGGTTTTTGCTCTAGCATGCACTGTCAAGTGTGGGACCTTTATTTCGACAGGTATGTGTGCCTTTACAAACCATGTCCAATCAATTGAATTTACCATAGGTGATTTTATTTTATTAGGATCTCTTTCAGTCGTCAATAATTTAAATACAATGACATTTTCACATATAACACACTAACACACAGTCAAAATACTCTGATATATTGACCAGATAAATACTCTGTCTAAAAGATAGATTGATTATTTGTCTACCATAGTCCAGCACAACTTTTCCTATGTGTTATATTTAAATGGTTTTAAAGTATTGTTTGAATTTATATATTGAAAGGTTTCTGGTTTGCTCAGATAAATTATTAAATTTCTTTATTGCTCTAAATTGAAATGTTATTTTTTCTGTCTGGATAACACATCGATGGTGGACAATCTATTATTAGTATTTACCGAATGTATGTCTCTTACCAACTGAATACTGTTGTGAATAGAGTTTGACCGTTTTTTCAATTATCTTGTTGATTGATGACCAACCAAGAGCATTAAACATGACTACAACAGAAGATCCATATCTCCACCTTAAAACAATCCTTGCTGCTTTGTTCTGTACAATCTGCAGCCTCCTAATTTCACTTGCTGATGCATACAGAACAGTACTTCACCTGAATCTCAATTAATGCTTGGGTTATTTGCTTAAGAATCTTTCTCTGTAAATATTTAGCTATCCTTCTGATCATGCATGCAGTTTTTTATATTGTTATTTGAGACTACCTTGATAAGCAGTTGTCTAGCTGCACCCCTAGTAGTTTGATTTCTGCCTCTTCCTCAATTTGTACTCCCCCATACTTAATTTAATCCCATGCTGTGTTGGCCTTTTCCTGGGGGAACAGACCAATATAACCTTGGTTTTCTTGGTGTTCAAAACAAGTTTGTAACAGCAAACCCACTCCCTGATATTTCTCAGATCTACTTGTAGAGCTTGCTGTACCTGTTGAACTGATGTCTTACTGTATCAATTATAGTATCATCTAAAAATATAGTAGCTTGAGTTTCAGATAAGACATAAGGAAGGTCATTGGTATATATTAAGTAAAGAAGTGGCCCAAGGCAGCTGCCCTGCAGTATTCCACAGTTTAAAGCATGAGGGGAAGAAAAATAACCATTTGATATTGGTGGACTGTTTCCGATCAGTTAGATATGACTGTACCCAATTCAATGCTACCTTCTTAAAACCATAATGCAATAATTTGGTAAATTATTTAATGATCCACTAAATCAAACGCTACTCTAAAATCTAGAAATAGTACACCCACAAACCTGCCATTGTCCATAGCATTGAGCCACGGGTCAGTCATGTCATTGAGCCACTGGTCAGTCATGTCAACCAATGCAGTAGTAGTGGAATGGGTTTTGCGATAAGCTTGCTGATTTGACTGTAATCAGATCATTCTTTTCCATGTACTCCCATATTTGTCTACTCACAATACCCTCCAATATCTTACTGAATGAATGGAGTAGACTAATTGGTTGACTGTTGGCAGGAGTAAGTCGCTCTGGATAAGAGCGTCTGCTAAATGACTTAAATGTAAATGTAATGTAAATGAGTAATGGGTTCTTTGCTGTCTTTTGGGATAGGACCCAGTTTAGCATGCTTCCATACATTTGCAAACATCCCCAGTGACCAATTAAATGTGTGTTTTAGTGGAGCTGTAATCTGGGGAGCAGCAATCACGTTGTAGAAACATCTCAAGGATGATCAATGGAAACAGGATGTACCTGAGCTCAATTTCGAGTCTCATGGTAAAGGGTCTGAATACTTAATCTAAATAAGATATTTATGTTTTTGAATATATTTGCAAAAATTTCTGAACTTGTTTTCGCTTTGTTATTATGGGGTATTGTGTGTATAATTTTTTTTTTTAATCCATTTTAGAATAAGGCTCTAACTTGAAAAAGTAAACGGGTCTGAATACTTTCCGAATGCACTGTAACTGTTGAAAGTGAGGAAGGAGGAAGCAACAATAGAGAGAGAGTAATACGCACATCATTAGGGGAAATATTATAAAATATATGTATGCGTCAGCCTACTAAATGTAAAAATGTACATTTCTAAATTAAAATCAAATTTACTAGCTTATAAGTGTAGCGTTGTCGGACGCATGTCCTGTACCAGTATTGCATGTTCGTTTCCATCTTCATGGTTTGATCGAGATGCGTAATTCTACTTTAATACAGTACAGTAGACCTAATACAGTCCACACTCAAAACGATTAGCCTACTGTAGCTTGTTCCATTTATCTATGGGCTTTTATGGTTTTCTGTAGTGTGTAATGTGCTATCCATGTGCTGAATCACAGCACAATCTTTTTGGGCTCGGGCTCATGAAATGTCTTAAGCTCGTAAAATATCTTTACTGTATGGTTCAGTGTGCATCAGGCTTGAATTTTCATTCCTACAAAATTTGTAATCAAATCCAAACATATTTATATGCTTTAGAATGACACTTCTGGTTTTGGTCGGAAATACTGGGTTACCCAGGAGCAAAGTTATTTGTCCTCGGGATGGAACATTTTGTAAAATAACTGGAAAATATTCAACCCTACAACATGTTTCTTTCCAACATTAGTGCTGTTTTCCTAAAGTTAAATGCGCTTCGTGTTTTGTTTTCTTGCATGATACTAACGAGTGTTGAGATACTGGTAGCATCCTGACCCTACTTTTGACCAAGGCTCAGAGTCCACTACATAGAGAATAGGGTGCTTTTTGGGACTCAGACCAGTCAGTCAGTCAGTCAGTGGCTTTTTATACTTCCTCCTCTCGTGCCTCCCAGATGCCTGAGTGTGTAAATGGAGCCGACTCCCTCTGACCCTGTGAACTGAGCTCATGCAGAAATAGACCCACACAGAGAGCAGGATCGGTTTCCTGCCTGCTCTGATCTGTCAGCCCTGGTAAAGACAAGGGAGGGAGGCCTGAATGATATATTCTAGTGACAACAGGATTCTCCTCTAGAGAGCGATATGGAAGGTATATAATGGCAGTCGGAGATGAAGCCTAGTCCTGGAATAAAAAACAAGCCCAATCTCCGTTACTCCAGGACATGGCTTAATTGGTGTCTGGGAAACCGGCCTTAAGGGTATACTTAAGCGATAAGGCCCGAGGGAGTGTGATATATGGCCAATATACCATGGCTAATGGCTGTTTTTTATGCACAACGCAACACGGAGTGCCTGTATACAGCCCTTAGCTGTGGTATATTGGCAATATCCCACAAACAGTAGAGGGACCTTATTGCTATTTTAAACTGGTTATCAGTGTAGTTAGAGCAGTAAAAATACATATTTTGTCATACCCATGGTATACGGTATGATATACCATGGCTTTCAGCCAATCAGCATTCAGGGCTCGAACCACCCAGTTTATAATGGTTATCAGAGAGGGTGACATCATAAATGTTTGGTACCAATTAGGGTGTCAGTTATTGTAGGTCTACTTGTTATGGATGTTAGTTAGTGATTGAGATTGACTGGAAGACTCATGATTGCAAATGAAAGTAGTCCCGGCAAAGTCTGTTTAGGGGTAAGGGATTTAATTTTTGTGTCTTCTCTTTATCCCATATTAAAACACTCAGTAACTTATATTCTAGGTGTGGGTATACCCATATGGGTTTCACCTGCTGTGAGTTTATTTACATATTTGTTGATTTTGTTTTTGTTCCTTGTCTCCCTAGGCCAGGTGAACAAATCTTCCCCAAAGAAGCCTCGGAGCCGAAATATCTTCAAAGCGCTCTTCTGTTGCCTCCGAGCACAGGATGCCTCTCAGCCTCCACCCCCTGCCCAGGATACCTTACTTCCTCCTGAGGACAATGGGACGATCGCCAAGGTAACACAAACAGCCCCCACCCCCAGCAACTTCTGTCCAAGAGGCTATGGCATGTAGTGATGCAATTTACATCAGAATTGGTCTTAAAAAGTGGCAAACTCAATGAAATGTCATGTTAGATAAATCGGAGTGAATGGAGAATAAAGCCTAGATGGAGATTTTATAACTTCTCCCTGACAGATAAATTGGTCTTCATTCTCTACAATCTTATTTCCTCAGATTCAGTATTATTCTGTCTGTTTTCACACTGTTCAGTACTCTAGATAAACCATGTAATTACTATATTAAATGGCTAATTTGGCCTAATATGAATCACTATGGCTCTATTAATGTAATTTACCAACTATAGTAGATCCATACAGTACAACACTTGTATTTGGGTCAGTGGGTAAGCATAACTACATCCCAAATGGCACCCTGTTTTCTGTGTAGTGCACTACTTTTTACCAGGGCCCACAGGGTAGTTCACTTAGGTCTTCAGGATTTAATTGGGCCAAGATAATAGGGTGTAGATAAATATAATTAAATTATTCAAATGCCACAGTTGAAACTACCACGCTTCCCAGATCTTCCCCCTGTATTTATTTATTTATATTATAGGGTGTCCAAACAAAACGCAGATTTTGACCATGGGTAAAATGTTAATTGTATAGATAATCCTCTAAGAAAACCAATGGTCCAAACCTCATGTCTCTATCATAATCGGTTCAAAAGTTAGTTTTTGCCCTTGTAAGATGGACAAATAAATGGAGGCCAGAGAAAGAGTGGTCAGAAGTAAGGAAAATTGCACAGCATCATGTCAGCTAGGCTGGATGTGGTGCGAGAATGATTGAACTCGTCATCTTTCATCTCGACTCTGCAGGATATGAAACAATTTAGAGGTAAGAGAGATCCATTTTGAGACATGTAGTGTTTTCAACTGAGCTTACTGGAAGCTTTTTATTTTCAAAACCTTTTACATTTAATTAATCCCGTGCCATACTTATTTAGATTTTTGCAACCCACGAAAACAACAGGAAGACTACCATCACAACATGTAAAATCCACTAAAGGAACTCCGTGCGTATTATCGGATGTAATAGGTTACGAAACCTGACTTTTTGGATACTGTTAATGAAATGTTCGATAAATACTCCACTGAACGATTCAGAACATGAATAATCATATTTGTCGTGTTAAATGTATTTTATAACATAAGGAAGTGAAATTTCCTCTCACGTGTGTTTTCACCCACTCTGGGCATAGTGGGTGGACACCCTATATATTGATGACACTGGTTTAGTTAACATGTTGGTCAATGGGCTTTTTAAATATGAGCTGTTCAGACAAAGGCTAACCGTTTAAACTCTCCCCTGTGCTAACTAAGGCTACAACTTAAACTCTCCCTTGTCCTAACTAAGCCCAACACCTTAAACTCTCCCCTGTGTTAACTAAGGCTACAACTTAAACTCTCCCCTGTGCTAGCTAAGGCTAACCGCTTAAACTCTCCCCTGTCTTAACTAAGGCTAACACCTTAAACTCTTCCCTGTGCTAACTAAGCAGCCTCTTCGACTGATGATGCTTCAACTGTTTACCAAACACATTAGTCAGTAAAAACAAAAGCACATCTGTTATGTTTGACTTTATAACATAGATTAACACAACCGTGTGGACCTCACTGTTCTTCTGTTAAAAGTGTTTAGAGAGAGAGCGTGGATAGGTTTAGAATAGATAGGCAGGCTACTTGTAGGCAGCAGCACATTTAGACCAAAGAGGAAAATATTTTGGTTGCAGAAATTAAGCTACTTTTCTCCCAACGCTAGGCTGTATTAGGCCTGTCCTCAAGCCAATAAAATACTTTGTTGCTGATATGTAGCCTAATGCTGTTTTTTTTTCTACTAGGCACAGTTCAGAACTGTCATGGATATAGGCCTAGAATAGATGTTTGTGTTGAGCCCTGTTGGTGGGTTTGGGATGGATGAGTGGGAGACTCTAGAACCTAGTTAATGGTCTTTCATCTCTCTGATTAGCTTGCTCTACTTCAAAACCTTCTCTACCAGTTTCAAGTACGTAAAGGACAATATCACTGTGGTTTTTGTGGAAGTTAGAACTATACTGAATGGGGTTAAATTAAACTGTCAAATTGGGGATGATGCTCAGGCAAATGTTTGTTATGACAGTTTTTTGTTATTTTGATCCATTATCGTCAGACATGTTATACACAGCTGTTAAATCCTATTGTATTTGGGATGGAAAAGGAAATTAATTCAGTTTTGCAAGACAGTGTATTGTGCAATAGGATACATGTCTTCAATTTTGATTGTAGATGGGTAATTTTTCGGAAACTCACATTGAACGTGATTCCTGTATAGAATTGTACCAGAGTCCCAGGTTATTAGATGATGGATTCCCTCTGGAATCTGTCGTCAAGTGTGGGGTGTGATGGGTATTCAGGTACTGCAGAGGGTCTGAGATTTGTATTTATTTTATTATTGTTATTTCAATGTTTTTATGAATATTGCTAACCGAATAAACACATGTTTAATTACATACTTAGAGTAGAATACAGGATAATGTCATCTTTCTAATAATGCCCACATTATTTCTCAACTCCTAATATTGAGCATGTTACACTCATTGAAGCCAATTAGACTCACAGGAGTATCTGCTTTGTAAAAGCACCCGTGAATAGGCTACCAGTGCGGCACACAGCTGGTAAGCTTTGCCAACACATTGCTTACCTTTTGTTTTACCAGCTAAACAGCTGCTTTTAGTGAAAATGTTTTTGGAGTTGCCCTTCTAGCAAATAGGCTATGTTAGAGTTTCTACTTCCTCTTCCAATTATAATGTGGGGAGATCAAAATAATGAAAAACTATTCAGTCTATTAATTTTAAAATGTTAATTACTTCTCCTTGCCATTCACCTGATAAGACAAGAAAAACTGTTTTGCTAACGTATGATGTCCCTGACATGCCGGTTTGCCTGGGAGAGGGTCCCTGGGCAAGAAAAGGTTCAACACAGGGAAATGTGTAACCTGGTGGCCAAACATGTTACTACAGTGCACTCTGAATATAAGAATCCTAGATATAACAATTAACCACTTACAGTAGTTTTAAACGGTGGGACGGAAGTATTTCTAAACTATAATCAACAATGGCCACTTACTTTACTGGGAATTATGTGATTTTTATAGCCAATGCGATTCTTACAAGGCTGGTGCACTGTAATGTGAAAAAGAGAGTAGGATGAGTGCAACATGTAGTGGTGCAGGCTGGGAAATGTGTTTCCTTTTTGACCTCCCCACCTCTACCCTGCTTCTACCCTCCTACTCCTCTCCCTACCATTCTCCCTGTCCCGCCCCTTTCAGGTCCCAGAGACCAGTCTACTGCCAGAGGTAACCCCTGAGGATGAGGGCAAGATCTGTGTGGTCATTGACCTGGACGAAACGCTGGTGCACAGCTCATTCAAGGTAACACACACACTTAATAAGAAATGGTGCTTATAGAAAACCTTGACCTATTATCTCACCACATATGAAGAATTCCGAGAGATGTTGTTTTGATCCTGTGTAAGCCAGGGCAGATGATCATGCAGTATATACAGTTGAAGTCGGAAGTTTACATACACTTAGGTTGGAGTCATTAAAACTCGTTTTTCAACCACTCCACAAATTACTTGAAAGCAAACTATAGTTTTGGCAAGTCGGTTAGGATATCTACTTTGTGCATGACAGAAGTAATGTTTCGAATGATTGTTTACAGACAGATTATTTCACTTATAATTCACTGTATCATAATTCCAGTGGGTCAGAAATGTAAATACACTAAATTGACTGTGCCTTTAAACAGCTTGGAAAATTCCAGAAAATGATGTCATGGCTTTAGAAGCTTCTGATAGGCTAATTGACATTGTTTGAGTCAATTGGAGGTGTACCTGTGGATGTATTTCAAGGCCTACCTTCAAACTCAGTGCCTCTGCTTGACATCATGGGAAAATCAAAATAAATCAGCCAAGACCTCAGAAAAAAAATTGTTGACCTCCACAAGTCTGGTTCATCCCTGGGAGCAATTTCCAAATGCCTGAAGGTACCACGTTCATCTGTACAAACAATAGTATGCAAGGATAAACACCATGGGACCACACAGCCGTCGTACCGCTCAGGAAGGGGATGTTTTCTGTCTCCTAGAGATGAACAGACTTTGGTGCGAAAAGTGCAAATCAATCCCAGAACAACAGCAAAGGACCTTGTGAAGATGCTGGAGGAAACCGATACAAAAGTATCTATATCCACAGTAAAACGAATCCTACATCGACATAACCTGAAAGGCCGCTCAGAAAGGAAGAAGCTACTGCTCCAAAACCGCCATAAAAAAGACAGACTACGGTTTGCAACTGCACATGGGGACAAAGATTGTACTTTTTGGAGAAATGTCCTCTGGTCTGATGAAATAAAAATAGAACTGTTTAGCCATAGTGACCATCGTTATGTTTGGAGGAAAAAGGGAGAGGCTTGCAAGCCGAAGAACACCATCCCAACCGTGAAGCATGGGGGTGGCAGCATCATTTTGTGGGGTGCTTTGCTGCAGGAGGGACTGGTGCACTTCACAAAATAGATGGCATCATGAGGTAGGAAAATTATGTGGATATATTGAAGCAACATCTCAAGACATCAGTCAGGAAGTTAAAGCTTGGTCGCAAATGGGTCTTCCAAATGGACAATGACCCCAAGAATACTTCCAAAGCTGTGGCAAAATGTATTAAGGACAACAAAGTAAAGGTTTTAGAGTGGCCATCACAAAGCCCTGACCTCAATCCTATTGAAAATGTGTGGGCAGAACTGAAAAAACGTGTGCGAGCAAGGAGGCCAACAAACCTGACTAAGTTACACCAGCTCTGTCAGGAGGAATGGGCCAAAATTCACCCAACTTATTGTGGGAAGCTTGTGGAAGGCTACCCAAAACATTTGACCCAAGTTAAACAATTGAAAGGCAATGCTACCAAACACTAATTGAGTGTATGTAAACCTCTGACCCACGGGGAATGTGATGAACGGAATAAAAGCTTAAATAATTCTCTCTACTATTATTCTGACATTTCACATTCTTAAAATAAAGTGGTGATCATAACTGACCTAAGACATGGACTTTTTACTAGGATTAAATGTCAAGAATTGTGAAAAACTGAGTTTTAATGTATTTGGCTATGGTGTATGTAAACTTCCAACTTCAACTGTAACTCTTACTTCACTTGTTTGCAACAACAGATTGTAATCTCGTGGCTCAGTTGATAGAGCATTGCGCTTGCAACGCCGGGGTTGTGTGTTCGATTCCCACGGGGGGCCTGTACAAAAATGTGTGTTCTCACTGCTAGTGATGCACCGATATGACATTTTTGGCCGATACCGGTATCCAATATTTTCCTTGCCAAAAAAACAATGCAGATAACCGATATTTAAACTTTTAGCAGCCTTTTAAGCATTCTAGTACAGTTAAATAGTTAGACCGCTGTGTCCATGTGTGTGTTAAGGCACTGCATCTCAGTGCAAGAGGCGTCACTACAGTCCCTAGGCTGCATCACATGGTAAGTCCTTGCATCCATAACTGTTTTGTCCGGTCCGTCATTGTAAAAAATGATTTGGTCTTAAAACTCTTACAGCTACCCCCCTACTTTTTTCAATTTCCGCCTGAAGACATACCCAAATCTAACTGCCCGTAGCTCAGGCCCAGAACCAAGGATATGCATATTATTGGTTTCATTTGAAAGAAAACACTCTGAAGTTAGTGTAAATGTGAGTTGAATGTAGGAGAATATAACACAATAGATCTGGTTTAGATAATACAATGAAAAAAACATGTTTTTTTATTTATTTATTGTTGTATCATCTTTAAAATGAACAAGACAAAACAAACATTCAGATAGGATGATGGGGACAATTTCAGTGAAAAACATAAGAGGGCAACAGTACTTTTGCAAAGTTTCAGAATGATAACTTCCAAAATGAGTGTGCTACATGACATTTATCATGAAGTCACTCAGGTGTCCCACACAAGTAGCCCAAATGTACCCAAGTGGCCAAATTGGTGAAGTTATACATTTTGAATGGAATAACTATATACTAAATACCAAAATTCTATTCTAACACCCCCCACCCCCCCTCCCAAAATGGAGGGAAAAATTTGGAAAAATATATATATATACATTTACAAAATAACACTTTCAATATTTGGAAGACCCTCAGTCCTCTACACAATATTGTGCTGCTGATGCCAGGTGCCATAGCAGTCTCTTTCTGCTGTAAAGCAGAGGGTCACCAAGCATGTGGTGCAGGTGATGGGGGCCTTCATTTTGCAAAGAACACAGCGACACCTCTATGCTGTGCCCTTTTGGCCCTGAGGCACATCCATGCCTGCAGAAATAAATTTGGGCAGATGAACACCACTTGTGGCAGGAGCTGGATGAACCAGCTTCAGTGGGGGATGGACACCTTGGCACTGGGGGCTCCCATTCGGAGTCAGTGTCACTGAAAGAAAATGTTCAGTAAGAATAGTTTCACATATGAGCCCTGTATCAACAGGTATAATAAAATATATATATATATATATATGAGTACAGGGAACATAAGGTTGAATATATTATTATAGACCTGTAAGATCTACTGTCTATTTTATATTATGACATTTCAGCTAGATCTACTGTCTTTACTATATTACAACAGACCAGCTGTATCTACTGTCTCCATTTCACTTTGGCCACTGTTGTGGGCCTGCCCTCCCCTCAACAGCCTCAAATAGGCTATTTCATGTGGGGGTGGGGTGGGGTGGAGCGGCAGACACGCATCTCGGTCATGCTCCCTCTAATCCACAATATGTATATATACACACACAAACATAGGCTATGGGTCAAAAACATACATACAAACATACCCCCACTCACAATGTATAGCCAATGTGTACTTTACACATTTCATTACATTTTTATATATTGCTACTAAAATTTTAAAAAATCACACAATATTTTATATTAATTTCAAACAACGGCATTAGCATGAGAAGAACTTACCAGTCCAAAACGATGTCCTCTCTGTTCAAAAAATATTCCTCCATTTGGGAATCAAAGCTATGAATCGTCCTCCAACAATCTCTGTCTCACTTTCCCGATCAATTTCTTCTAAAATTGTGTGTACATCTGTATATCTAGACTTAGACTTAGCTTTCCCTGACTTAGTCGCCATACTGATTGATATATAAAAAGCTGAAGATGCGCTTTACCAAAAAAGTGCGTAACATACGCTCCTTCCAGTATGAATCTTCAATGGCGAGAGTTTACTACATGGGTTGGTCTTCCAACACATAACCATTATATATTGCCGTTTACCTCGGCTCATTGGCTATCTACCCAGCTAGATTTCAAGATGATCCGTGGTCATTGGGTTAAAAAACAGTCAATCAACGAAACAGCGGTCATATCATTGGTGCACAATGATGTCATTACGATTTGTCTTCAAATCGGTTTCTTTCAGTCAATACGTCCAGCGAAAGGACCTATCAAGTTTGGTTGTGTTACAAACAAACCCGTTGATTGCAATGAAACCAAACATGACTGGAAAAGTCACGTTCTGTGTGTGTATTTACATCGAATGTGTCGTCGAAAATTGAATGAGACGGAATTCACAACACAAGCGGTTCACAAAATGTTTTGTGTTAGGCTATAAAAATGGATTTTATCAAACAAAAGACCATTCATTGTGTAACAATGAGCATTGGGATTGCAAACAGAGGAAGATCGTCAAAGGTAAACAATTTATTTTATTGTAATTTGTGATTTTGTTACGCCTGTGCTGGTTGAAATATTTTTTTTATGGGGCACTATCCTCAAGATAATCGCATTGTATTCTTTCGCAGTAAATCCTTTTTTAAATCTGACAACGCAGTTGGATTAGCAAGACTCTAGGCTTTCGAAACATGTGAGACACTTGTACTTTCATGAATGTTTAATATGACTATTTATGTAGCGATCACCGTATGTTGTCGAATTTAATCCCGCTAACGGGTTCGGTGCGCAGAGAGGTTCAGTAGCTGGCTAGCGATCATTTTCATGAACTGAAGTTCCATTTCAATAGGCGAACAACAAGTGGCAACCTTGCTAAAACGTACTCATAAGGTTTCCTAAATCATTGCTAAGAATAATAAATATGACTGCAGTTTCGGCTGGTCATTGTTTTCAGGCTGGTTGTATTGGTGCTAGCTAGGTACCAAGCTAAAGCTAGCCACCCTATAAGTTGCTTTGGAACAAATTATGCTTTATTACCAACTCAGTATTGTAAACACATCGTTTGTGTCCTTGTTTGTAGACATCGTTCGTGTCCTTGTTTGCTTGTTTGTAGACTTTTTTTGTACAGCTTAGACAGTGCTACTATCTTTTTTGACACGCAAAGACCCAAACGGCGTTCCATAGTGTGTATGTCGTGAAGCTAATAGTGACGCTATTACTGTGTAATTCCGGTAGGGCAACATCTAAAAAATAGCACACTTGGTAGTGTGTACCCGTGCTCGACCAGTCGGCGAAAGCCAACATCACCCTCGACAGAGAACGGTTGATTGTCAAGGGCAATGAATTCCATTATCTTAGCTTTAATGGATTTCACCTTTGAGTTGTCTCGCTGAAATGTTCTTGCTCTTTCAAATGACTGCTCAACTTGTTGACTGCTCGATCCACACAGCAGACATTCTGTGTGCTAGGTTAGGAATGCTGTGTTGCACGTGGAGCGCAAAATTTGATGTTGCATTATTACGTCATGTACCTACGTTATATAGGTTTGCACGGTAGCTTTGACATAGGTTTTTAACATCGGCGTTAAACTAGACATCGGCCGATACCGATGTTGGCATTTTTGGCTAATATCGTCCGATTCCGATATGTTCACCAATATATCGTGCATCCCTACTCACTACTGTAAGTTGCTCTGTATAAGAGTGTCTGCTAAATGACTAAAATGTAATAATTTGATTTAGTCCTCTTGTTTGTGGTCGTCTCACTTGTAGATCCCCCTGTTAGTCTGTGTGTCATATGTAGTAATGGACAGCTGTTAGCTGGATCAGGTAGCTCATTACACTGGCTGGGAGAGTGAAAGAGGAGATGATGATGCTGTAAACACATTCATCAACAAAACATTGGTCACTGGCAAACAGACCACTGTTGTACATATCCCCCTTAGTTTACATGTTTCTCTTGATAGGGCCTGATTTCAACTGCTTTTGGTGGGGAGGATGTTTTTTTTTTTTTTTTCCCTCATTTAAAACTTGACTATGATTTTAAATGTGTTTTATAAGACTATCATCTCTGTTAGCCGGGAATTAAAATCTAGTGTTAGTTGGTCGGCTGTGTAATTTAACTTTTGTGTTTTACTTGTTAGAAATTAAGAGTTCTGACAAAAACGAAGTCTCCACCCTCACAAAAGGAAACTTTCAGTCAAAGCCCCTCCTCTCCCGGGCGGTGTGGGCGCACACACAAAGCACTCAAGGGGAATCTGCTCAGATCTCACGCATCTCATTCAGTCCTGGCAGATTCTCTCGGCCTACACGCAGAATCTGCTCACGGGAGATGACAGAATATCTCATCTTTGTGGTTAATGTATACTTTTGTATTTTGAGTGTCACTGCAACTGGTTTTATTGGATTTGAAAACTTATGATGGTGAACGGTTGTCCTTTTCTGATCCTGTAGCCCATCAGTAATGCTGACTTCATTGTACCTGTGGAGATTGAAGGAACAACACACCAGGTAACTTACAATGACTATGGCATTCAGATCAACACACATGTATTGTGTGTATGTACTGTATGTGCTCCATCAGACAAATTCAAATAATCAGCCTCCCTGTGTTTATGTTTAGCTATTGCAGCCCATTAGAGAAATACAACTGCTTCGGAAATTAAACACATTTAACATTAATACATTAATTCAAATGTGAAATCAAAAGGAACATTTGTTGTATGAATATGTTATTTTTCCATGATCAAGATGGATTTACTTCTTATTGTAGAAGTCATCGCTACATATGTATCAATTGTAAAAAAAATGTTAAAGCTGTATAGTACAGTTAAGCCAGGGGTCAGCGAGGGCTCCCTCACCCCATAATGGCCTCCTCGTCGTGGGACAGGAGCCAAAGCTCTCTGGCTTCGGCCTGATTCAAGTAATCCAGGATAGGCTGGTTCCCGCCAGCACGGCCTATTCTCGATTACTTGTTTCAGGAGGCGGCTGCCAACTTCCAACACACCCTCTGGAACGACCACACCGACAGACGCTTGGACGCATTCCCTGACCCACAGACGGAATGAGTAGGAAAAAGCAGGCAGACCAAACAGGGAGGCAGGCCTCCATTGTATTCAGTAAATGTTTAACCCTTTTTTAACCTTCCTGTTCAGTTTTGTTTTATATGTTGGCTTTCTTTTATTTTCTAAAATGTTGAACCAGGTTGTTGAATGGATGAAAGATGGATCCACTTGTGCTTACGAGCCTCTGTTTTCTTTTCACTGTTGCCTTTTCAATTTGCCAACACATTAAGCTTTTTAAGCCAGGTGAGTCAACTCTGTAGCCAGTGAATAACTTTGATCAGATTGCAGATCAATAGATACTGTGGTCCTTACGGACTGGAGTTGTGTGAAGTTGCTCCAGTCAGTTAGTTAGTCCATAGACTAGTGTTAATAGATGGTCGCTGCTGGATAGCTGTACTTGATTCTCCTAGCCAGATGCTTATAACCGTGCTGTGATGTGTCCCAGGTTTTCGTCCTGAAGAGGCCACATGTCGACGAGTTCCTCCAAAGGATGGGAGAACTGTTTGAGTGTGTTCTCTTCACTGCAAGTCTTGCAAAGGTAACATTTCTTTTACTGTTTTGGAAAATTAACTGGTACTTATACCATTTGCTCCACCTGGTGGCGAAGAGATATGCCTCTTGAAAACGTAGCAATTCCAGCATTGTTAAAGGGATACTTCGGGTTTTTGGCAATGAGGCCCTTTATCTACTTCCCCAGAGTTGGATGAACTTGTGGATACCATTTTTATGTCTCTGTCCAGTATGAAGGAAGTTAGAGGTTGCTAGCCAATGCTAGTTAGAAATTGCGCTTGTGCTAGTTAGCAATTAACTTCAAACTGCCGCAGAGACATAAAAATGGTATCCACAAGTTCATCCAACTCTGGGGAAGTAGATAAATGGCCTCATTGCCAAAATCCCAAAGTATCCCTTCAACTCATCTGTACCACCCAACATACCACTCCCCATACATCCTACTCTGTCCTACTCCCTTCCTGGCCCTCGCTACCTTTCTGTTTCTATCTTTTTCTCTCCATCTCCTCCCTCCCGTCTCTCCTGCAGTATGCAGACCCAGTGACCGACCTTCTAGATCAGTGTGGCGTGTTCCGGACGCGTCTCTTTCGGGAGTCCTGTGTGTTCCATCAGGGCTGCTACGTCAAGGACCTGAGCCGCCTGGGCCGCCAGCTCAACAAGACCCTCATCCTGGACAACTCCCCCGCCTCCTACATCTTCCACCCTGAGAATGCTGTGAGTGCTGCTGTCCAGCCTGAGTTTTACTGTCTCACCAATGGCCTTACAGGCCTGTCCCAATGTAGAATCACTGAGGTGATCTTCCTGGTTTAAGCAAGAAGCTATTTGATGCCAACATTCCCAGGTTTTTTAAACTGTGGAAATCAACATTTCCCAACTGCAGTGAAAAGTTTATTTCCTTAATTAATAGCCTAATTTCTCTAAAATGTCAAATGTTTTAATCTATGTGTGTGTCCTCAGGTGCCTGTGGTGTCCTGGTTTGACGACCTGGAGGACACAGAGCTGCTGAGCCTCCTGCCTGTCTTTGAAGAGCTGAGTGAGGCGGAAGACGTCTACGCCAAACTGCAGCAGCTACGGGCCCCCTGACACGACACACCCCCTCTTATAAGCCAGAATCTCCCCCTCCCAGCCAGACCACACCCATCAACCGACGGAAAAAGACCAAACCTTACTTACATACACACACTGTGTGCGGTGTTAGTATCCTAGAGACACGCGGTGGTGTGTTTGTTTGGCCCCTGAACTGTGTGTCTGGACGGCTGTCCACTGTTCCTACTATTTTCCCCTCAGTATGTTAGCTGGTGCTGCAAAACTGCTGTTCTGGAAAAAATCCAACAAACACAATGCAAAGTGGCTCACTCTTTTCTCATTTTACATGTACTCAAACACATACTAGTACTCAAATCATTTAAACTGACTGGCCTGATCTTTGTTTCTCCAAAAACGAGACTTAGATTTTATAGCACTAATTGCGACACAAAACAATTGACTGTACACACAACATCTCTGCTTCGACAACAATCTCTGTACAAACACTTTGAAGGGGGACTCTAATGCATTGCAAGGAAACTACAAAAACCACATAGTGATTTTCATTTCAATTTCGTAGTACAACGGCCTGTATAAAGTCATTTTTTAAGGAAGTTTCTCCTGAATGGATTGAGTCCTTCAGGAAATTAATTGTAAAAGCTAAACCCAGTGGTCTTTCTGATCCAAGGCCAGCATGACATGACATTACAGTGCATGACATGACCTCATTTGAGCAGACCTTACATGGGGAGCAAGGGATCTCCATCTTTGTGCCTTCTGAAAAGAAAAATATATTAATTCTGTTTTGGTTTTGTTTTTGAAGTAAGAAAAAATTGCGTTCTTTCCAGAAAATGGTTCTTTTTCAATTGTTAGGTTTTTCTATACATTTTTGAGATGTCTTTTAAATGTTTGATATGGTAAGAAGTGTAGATGACTTTTGTAATGTCTTGGATGTTGAGGAAGAACAGCCATACGTTAACAGCCTCTGCATGTTGTATTTACATGAAATCCTCCATTCTCATTAGCTGAAGATAACCTAATCCCCGGCCAATAGGGACCATTACAAACCAAGGGTCTCACCATCGTGTAAAGGCAGGGCTGTAACATAAACCCTGCCTCTTATGCAGATTCACACTGAGATGCATCAGGTACAGGACACTTGAACTGGTTTCCCTAAATTTTTGGCACCCCTTTAAAAAAATGCCCTTTAAATGAACAGACTAATTTAGACTTTAAAGTTCGGTAGCAAATTTGGAGTGATTCTCTGCTGGTGTATAGTCTGCTAAGGATGCCATATTGGTTAAACCGAGACCTTTTTGTTACATTTTGTGTCAAGCCTTCTGGGTGCCATATTTGGGTCGCGTGAGGGACTTGTGATAAGTAGGCTGCTAAGAGTGAACACAATGCACACTAGTTTACCCCCTATCGGTTGCCCTTTATCCATAGTTTGCCAAGTCATTTCCACTCAACTTTTACTATTTTAAAATGTATCCTATTTAAAGTAAGATATTTTGGTTTGTAAAAAAAAAAAAAACGACAATGTTGAGAAGTAAAAGTATGTGTTTTACAAATTTTATTTGCGTTATTGCCTGTTCCAGAAGTTCTACAGTACTCACACTGACATATCTTACGTTTTGTACACATTGTGGGGCGGCAGTGGTTTTGTGGTAGCAAGATATGTTCTATTGCTCAAATTGTAACTGTAAGCACACACAGGCATGCCCAATCCTGACTAGTCACTGTATCCCAAAGAGATTTGTTTTGTGGTTGTTTTATTCACAAGATAAAGCACCGCCTTATACTAACTATTACACTCTATGAAGTGCCTAAGGTTTCTTTCTGCGTTGAAAGCTTTAGAATAAAACATCAAGGGTCTCTATCATCCCCATTTTTTCATTTTAGAATTTTACAACTGATAACCTGTCTCGTGTTGGTCGGAAATTGAGTAATCCACAAAACTCTCTTTGCCAAGTGATCGTACTCCGCTGTTTCATTGCGATTCAAAGAAAGGGCAGTGTGTAATAATGTTGTGGACCCCACATCCACACTGTCAGAGAAATGTATCTACTGCATGTTTGTCATGTGTCCTGTAGATATTTAGAAGCGTGTTAATCCCTGGCTGCATTGCAAATGGCACTCTATTCCGTATATAGTGCACTACTTTTGACCAGAACTATGGGCTCTGGTTAAAAGTAAAAACTGAAAAAAAGGTTTTATTGTCACATACACCGGATAGGTACAGTGAAATGTGTTGTTTTACAAGGTCAGCCATAGTATTACGGTGCTCCTGGAGCAAATTAGGGTTAAGTGCCTTGCTCAAAGGCACATCGGCAAATTTCTCACATTGCCAGCTCGGGTATTCGAACCAACAACCTTTCAGTGACTGGCCCAACGCTCTAACCGCTAGGCAGTGCACTATATAGGGAATAGATGACCTTTTGGGGCGCACAAGAATCATCTTCTTTTGTCAGTTGGATAGGATGTTAAGTTTTGTCTTCTGGTGGTGGGATTTGGTGGAGGGTGCACAAGGTGTGACCTGACTGTGTTATTGTTATGTCTGAAACACAAAAGGTAAAGTGGGGTCATAGACATCAGTATTTACCAAAGCTCAACACTTTTATTTTGTGGAGGTGGGTTGTAGGGTGTGGGCACCAAATATTCACACTACAAATTTAATTAAAGCATTCTTGCGCCAGTTTCCCTTCTTCTAGTCGAAAGAACCAGTATTGTTGCATTAAACATGCAGCACTTCACTGTCAGTAATGGTGAATCGGTAAAAGAGGCCTAAATGATACCTGGTATATTCAGACAAAATGTCTGCTGACATGAAATTATTAAATGTAATGAAAGATATTGACATTCAAATCAGAGGTGACATGTCAAACGTTAATTACAGTCATGTTATGGATCATGGTTTCAGGAGAACGTTTATCGTCTATGATTGTGAGGTAATATGTAACGTCTATGAAATGCATGCTATGGCCCTCAACAAATGCGACTTTAAAAATGTCCTGTGTTTGATTCAAATATAGTTTACTCTTAAGTGAGAAATACAAGATTTCATGATCCCTTTGTTCCTATGCATTGGAATGATGCAATTATAATTGAGATCATACTATTGATTTTATCTTCCACATATACATTTTATTTTCTCAAAGACATGGAGATAAATAATGTAAAGAACTAGAGTGTTATGTCCTTGAAATTAGTTTGTCCTAAAAAGTCCAATTGTAAAAAATAAATAAAAAATAATTCTTGGTACTTGGTAATTCTTTTCTTTTTTGGTATGAAATATTACAAACAAATAATGGATTGAAATATAGCTCTTAAAAGCTTTGTTCTCTTGTTTTGGACATGGATTATTCCTATTTGGATTATTTTGTCATTTCTAACATATATGGAGATCTTTCTGCAATCTCTTTATTTTAAGTGTTCAGTTGGTTTACTTACTGTGCGGCTTCTTAGATGCCAACCAACGATCAGAACAAAATAAGGTATGATTCAGAGGGTACAATCTATTGATGCTTGTATGTCTATTGATCAATCTATTGAATAGATTGTCATGGTGACCAATGTAGTATTTTCTGATAAGTGATGGGGAAATATTCAGCAAGTAAGTTCTGTTTGGATCAAATTATTTTTTGTTAACTGGATCCTTTAATGAGTTGATTGTGGGGTTGGGTCAGGATTTGTGTACCATGAACAAACTGCTGATCTTACACAGAAACTATGCAGAAGGAGATACTGAAACACATACAGTATATTGCTAAAATGATCAACCCACTGGGCACAGACGTCAATTCCACTTTGGTTCAATGTAATTTTGTTGAAATGACATGGAAACAACGTTGATTTAACCAGTATGTGCCCAGTGGGAACTTTTACTCTTGAAAATATGTTTTGTACAGCTATTTTCTGAAAACTTTAACGTAAGATTCCTGCATTATATTTTTGGGGGCTTTTTTGTTAAACTAGCAATTCTGAAAATTGTTTTTCAAAGATGGAATAAAAACATTGATTATAGTGAATTTGTCTACTGTAGTGTATATATGTCTGCATTTCCAGAGAGCAGTAACACATTCATTCACCTTGCTACACACACCAAACAAACATACCCAAACCTCAATGCCCAATCACAAAGAGATTTGCATTCCACAAACAATATTGTAGAATCAGAAAGTCAAATTCAGAGTAAGCACCCCAAATGGCACCCTTCTCCCTATATAGTACACTACTTTTAACTAGGGACCATAGTGGTTTGGTCTAAAGTAGTGCACTATGTTGGGAATGCAGTCAGAGGCTTTTGGGGAGAGTCATTACGTTATGATATCATAATATGTGATGTCATGAATCAGCTGTCCACTGTGTTTGGACAAAGCCCTGTCCATCAATGGCCATGTAAAAAAATGGAGCCTGAACTAGATTTGGGAAATAGCCAGGCCAGAGGTGGGGCGTACTGAGATTGGATCATTCTGATCACATCCAACCAATCACAGAGGTCAGCATGAGTAGATGTGGCTCCTTCCCTGGCTCCTTCCCTGGGTGTTAACAAATCCTTTCATATTTCACTAATCTTGCCTGGGTGGCATCATTTCCATTCTGTAGCGTTTTCCCTGAGAGCACAACAGACCACTGCTGTAGTTTTTCATGTTCCTCTGAAATTGTTTGCATTAACGGTGAAGTAGCAAACTGTGACTGACACCGTGTCCAAAATATATGGGTGTGTGATGTCCTTAGCATTGTGTACACTTCTTCAACACAAGTCATTTGCCTGTCAAACTTCTCAGGCTGGTAAGGGCCCCGCAGTATTTGTGTGATGCGTCCAACAAGGTTGAGTTCTTAAATAAACCTTTCAGACTGCTTACGTGTGTCTGGCATGAATCATCAGATTTCATGGAAAGGTACTTTTAGACTGCAGCTAGATTTGTCAGTAAGGATGTTCAGTGAGAGCATTCTGATGTTGAAAATCAATAATAACACCATTCGAAACATAATCAATGTAGAGTGAATGTCACATAGCAATGTGGCCTCATGTGAGATTCTCTCCTACAGTATAGGCCTCTACTTGGGGTGGCTGTTAGGACCTTCTAATGCATGAATATTATAGGCAGCAACTGCATTAAAGCATCAGTGGTCCACCCTCTGTGCAGTACATCATTTAACTAAAAATCCATAGCTCTGTGGCTTCCTTCCAATACAGCCAGATCCATTTCCTGGCAAAGGGAGGGTTTTAACTACTCCACCTCCCTCCCTTTCTTTCTCTCCCCCTCCCCTCCCCCCTCCCTCACACAGTCCCACCACCACTACCACTAAAGTGTCTTTTCAGCCTGTGGTCTTTTGAATAGGAGTCGTGTCTGCTTTATCCTCATTTGCCTGCTGGTTTGTGTATCTATCCCTTTCTCTAATCAGCGATTGGACGGAGCGATAGGAGGTCCTGGAACATGCAAACTCAGGCAAATCTCTCAGGGGACGAGGGCCAGGAGGAGGAAGAGGAGAAGGATGCTTTGATGCCCCAGTGACAGCCCTAAATCGTCTGGTTCTCTCCTGAGGGTTGCACTGCTGTGTCCAACCTTGAGTCAACGGAAGAACCATCCAGACACACACAGAGACACAGAGACACACAGAGACTCCTACAAGCAAGCAACTCTATTGCTGGACACGCTTGTCTTCTGTCTCCGCAGCAACTCAAGGTACTGTTTGACTTGATCATATCTGCCCTCTGTGATTTCAGACAGTGGCTCACTGAGTTTCGTGATGTGATTTGAAAGGAGAGAGTTAGGATGTTTTGTGGCTGGATCGATGGAGTTAATGGTCAGAGGGCTGAGGCAAACACATCTCTGACTATCAGAACAGTAAAATACAGTATGTCGTGAACTTTGTGATATTGACTGAATCAAACGTATAGTAGTGGGTGTCAACAGCAATGCAGTGCTTTTGAATGCTTCTTTCTCTTCTTCCGACAACACGCTGTCTGACCGGTTTATGATGTAAATACATTAGTCCTGCAGTAAACCTCCAGTAATCCTGAAATGGATATTGAAGTCCTTTTAATATCCATCTCAATAACCTCCGGTTTTAGATAATGTAATTTGTTTAAGTGGTTAACAAATTACTCCTTCCTGGGTCCAAAACCAGGAGGTGGGCCAAGGAACTCTTTCCAACATCAGATTGAGATTGCCTGAATCTGAGAAACATGGAGTACACATTCCGCGCAGTAACCCACAATCCTGGGATTATAATCTGGCGAATCGAGGTAAAGAGGCTGTCAGTCAGTATATTATTTAAAATTGATAAGGGTTTGTATTCACAGTCAGTGGTGAAAACGATTTCTTTGTCCTCCCAGAAAATGGAGCTGGTGCAAGTCCCTGAAAAATCCCTTGGCAATTTCTACGAGGGTGACTGCTACATCCTACTATCTGTGAGTCCGGGGGCCATGATACTTATCAGGGGTGTCATGTCAGCACATTCATTTGTTGAATTAGGGAGTTATGACTTAGCGAAATGCCCTGGAGTGAATCAGTGTGTTTGCACCATAGATTATGTTTGCTTTGAAGTCTGTGCTACATGATTATCAATGCTCTATGTGATGTTACCTCTTTCCATCTCTGTCTTTTTGTCTGTCTGCCTCTCCCTCCATGCTTTTTGTCCCCCCCCCAATCTCTCTATCTCCCCCTGTCTGTGTCAGACCCAGAAAGTGGGCAGCTCTCTGATCTATGACATCCACTACTGGATCGGCTCCCAGTCCAGTCAGGATGAACAGGGTGCGGCCGCCGTCTACACCATCCAGCTGGATGAGTTCCTGGGATCAGGGCCTGTCCAGCACCGTGAGGTCCAGAACTATGAGTCTGATGCCTTCCGAGGATACTTCAAACAAGGGGTTATGTAGGTCTATTTGCAGAGCAACCAGGGAGCCACATTAACCTTATGGGCTTACAGAGAGAGAGAGCAATCTCATCATTACACTCTGTTCAGTATTCTCATTCTGATCTTATTCTGAAGCACTAAGGGTAATTCTTCTGTGGGTGTAGTTTGGGGAAATGAGCGTAGTTATCAATGGTGATTAGTGTGCAATCTTGTAACTTGTAACTAAGCATTTCATGATGAGGCCTGCACCTGTTGTATTTGGTGCATGTGACAAATAAAATTTGATTTGATATATATAAAAAAGACCATGCACTGTAATAAAAGCAAGAGATTGATTGTTTTGCCTACTTACCTCTCCGCCCCTTACAGCTATAAGAAGGGTGGGGTGGCGTCAGGAATGAGACACACAGAGACTAACAGTTATGACATCCAGAGACTGCTCCATGTGAAAGGGAAGAAAAGGATAAGCGCCATGGAGGTGAGAAACACATACAGGGGGAAGTCATTCTGTGGAACACAACAGGAGGTGCCTCTGATAATGCCTGAAATTTTACTTGTAATATATCTTGCACAATTTCCTGCATACTGTAGGTAGAGATGAGCTGGGAAAGCTTCAATCTTGGGGATGTCTTTCTGTTGGACTCTGGTAAGACCATCATTCAGTGGAATGGACCAGAGAGCAACAGACAGGAGAGGCTCAAGGTACGGTAATGATCTGTGCAAATGCTGTTCTCAAGGAGTGCACCAACAGTAAAGTCAACCCACACTAGTTGAATCAATGTTGTTTCAAAGTCATTTGTCAACCTATTGTGATGTGGGAATCACATTTGTATTTTGAAAAAGTCATCAGTGAAAAGTCATCAATTTTCATCTAATTTCAATCAGCGCTGTAAACATTGAAATTAGAATAAAACCTTTACAGAAATACAATGACTTGACCTGACTAACAGGTTGTTACATCAATCTAGTTTTAACATAATCATTAGAACTATGTATATGTTGAAATTGTATAGACAAATTAAACAATGCGTCATATAACATCATTACACCACTACATACAGTACAATACCACCATGCAACAATATTACAATGTACTGTACAGGTGCGTAGTGTGAGTGCTAGCGTGTGTGTTTACGCGTGTGTGCCTGTGTGTGTGTCTCTCTTCACAGTCTGCGGCGTTGTTCCATAAGGTGTTGTTTTACCAGTTTTTTTTTTTTAATCTGATTTTACTGCTTGCATGAGTTACTTGATATAGAATAGAATTCCATGTAGTCATGGCTCTGTGTAGCACTGTGAGTTTCCTGGAGTCTGTTCTGGACTTGGGGACTGTGAAGAGACCCCTGGTGGCATGTTTTGTGGGGTATGCATGGGTGTCTGAGCTGTGTGCTAGTCGTTTGAACAGACAAGTAGTGATGCAGTCAATCTCTCCTCTACTTTGAGCCATGAGAGATTGTCATTGATGTCAGCTCTGTATGTATATTTAAGGGCCAGCCGTACTGCTCTGTTCTGGGCCAACTGTAATTTGCCTATGTCCCTCTTTGTCGCATTTGACCATATGACTGGGCAGTAGTCCAGGTGCGACAAAACTAGGGCTTGTAGGACTTGTTTTGTTGATAGCAATGTCAAGAAAGCAGAGCAGTGCTTTATTATGGACAGACCTCTCTCCCCATCGTAGCTACCATTGCATCAATATGCTTTGACCATGACAGTTTACAATCCAGGCTTACACCAAGCAATTTAGTCTCCTCAACTTACTCAATTTCCACATTATTCCTTACAAGATTTAGTTGAGGTTTAGGGTTTAGTGAATGGTTTGTCCCAAATACAATGCTTTTAGTTTTTGAAATGTTTAGTGCTAGCTTATTACTTGCCACCCATTCTAAAACGAACTGCAGTTTTTTGTTAAGTGTGGCAGTGATTTCACGATCTGTGGTAGTTAACGCGTATAATGTTTAGTATTCAGCATACATCGACACACAGGCCTTACTCAGTGCCGGTGTCAGGTCATTAGTAAAGGGCATAGACAACTGCCCTGGGGAATGCCCGACTCCACCTGGATTATGTTGGAGAGGCTTCCACTAAAGAACACCCTCTGTGTTCTGTTAGACAGGCAACTCTCAATCCACGATATAGCAGGGGATAAAAAGCCATAACACGTACATTTTCCAGCAGAAGATAATGATCGATAATGTCAAAAGCTGAACTGAAGTCTAGCAAAACAGCTCCCACAAGCTTCTTATTGTCAATTTATTTTGTAAGTGTCAGACATGTATTTGTTATTTAACCTTAATTTTATCAGGGAGTCATACTGAGATCAAGGTCTCTTTTATAGATGAGCCCTGAATTACAGAAATGACAAAAAATACACATATCAAAATATAAATACAAATTTAAGAACATTTTGAAGATTGTTCCACAAATAATGTGCAAGAAAACTAGAAGCTGATAAACGTAACTCAATAGAGACCAAATTAATTTCCAGAGTTAGCCATCCCTGAAACCGGGTATGGTAACTCACATGTCCAAAGTTTAGTAAAGATGTTAGGTTTAGTGGGACTTTATGTAAAAGGGAATTATAAATTAAATAGCAATATACAGTGCATTCGAAAAGTATTCAAACCCCTTGACTTTTTCCACATTTTGTTACGTTACAGCCTTATTCTTAGACATTTAATCAATGTTTTCCTCATCAATCTACACACAATGACAAAGCGAAACCAGGTTTTTAGAATTTCTTGCAAATGTATATAAAAAAACGAAACTGAAATTCTTCATTTACATAAGTATTCCGACCCTTTGCCACAGTCACAAAATTGAGCTCAGGTGCATCCTGTGTCCATTGAACATCCTGAGATGTTTCTACAACTTGATTGGAGTCCACCTGTGGTAAATTCAATTGTTTGGACATGATTTGGAAAGACACACACGTCTACAGTATATACGGTCCCACAGTTGACAGTGCATGTCAGAGCAAAAACCAAGCCATGAGGTAGAAGTAATAGTCATAGAGCTCAGAGACAGGATTGTGTCAAGGCACAGATCTAGGGAACGGTACCAAAACATGTCTGCAGCATTGAAGGTGCCCAAGAACACAGTGGCCTCCATCATTCTTAAATGGAAGAAGTTTGAAACAACCAAGACTCTTCCTAGAGCTGGCCACCGGGTCAAACTGAGCAATCGGGGGATTGGTCAGGGAGGAGACTAAGAACCCGATGGTCACTCTGACAGAGCTCCAGACTTCCTCTGTGGAGATGGGAGAACCTTCCAGAAGGATAATCATCTCTAAAGCAATCCACCAATCAGATATTTACGGTAGAGTGGCCAGACGGAAGCGACTTCTCAGTAAAAGGCATGACAGCCTGCTTGGAGTTTGCCAAAAGGCACCTAAAGGACTCCGAACATGAGAAACAAGATTCACCGGTCTGATGAAACCAAGATTGAACACTTTGGCCTGAATGCCAAGCGTCACGTCTGGAGGAAACCTGGCACCATTCCTACAGTTAAGCATGGTGGTGGCAGCATCATGCTGTGGGGATGTTTTTCAGCGCAGGGACTGGGAGTTTAGTCAGGATCGAGAGAAAGATGAACTGAGCAAAGTACAGAGAGATCCTTGATGAGAACCTGCTTCAGAGCGCTCAGGACCTCAGACTGGGGTGAAGATTCAACTTCCAACAGGACACCGACTCTAAGCACACAGCCAAGACAACACAGGAGTGGCTTCGAGACAAGTCTCGGAATATCCTTGACTGGCCCAGCCAGAGCCCGGATTTGAACCTGATCGAACATCTCTGGAAAGACCTGAAAATAGCTGTGCAGCGACGTTCCCCATCTATCCTGACAGAGCTTGAGGATATGCAGAGAAGAATGGGAGAAACTCGCAAGTACAGGGGTGCCAAGCTTGTAGCGTCATACCTAAGAAGACTTGAGGCCTTAAACGCTGCCAAACGTGCTTCAACAAAGTACTTAGTAAAGGGTCTGAATCATTAAGTAAATGTGATATATTTAATACATTTGCAGAAATGTCTAAAAACATTGTCATTATTGGGTACTGTGTGTAGAGTGATGAGGGTGAAAAACAATTTCACTGTAGTTCTGATGATTATGTTGAAATTAAATGGATGTAACAACCTGTTAGTCAGGTTAAGTCATTGTATTTAAGTTTTTAAGTGTTACCCTGATTGAAATGTTTACAACGCTCGTTGAAATTATGTGAAAACAGTTTGATTGGTTGATTACTTTTTCAAATCCAATTGAGTTTTCCACGTAGATTCCACTTCATAATAGGTTGACAAATGATGTTGAAACAAGGTTGATTCAATCAGTGTGTGCCCAATGAGAATGTAATCTTACTGCACCTACCATCCTACCAGTGACACAAGGAAGCTAATTCCACATTGGTAGCTCAATAAATCAAGAGTAGTTGAAGGGAAATTCACGTCACTCCCCTAAAGATTGGCTGAAGAGACCCCTAGTAGAAACACATTAGAATTAACGTTTTAGAATCACAGAAAATCAATCCATGTCACGCACTTCTAACTTTACATGCAATGACTCTTAGGGCATGCTGTTGGCTAAAGACATTCGGGACCGGGAGCGAGGGGGTCGGGCGGAGATAGGAGTGATAGAAGGGGACACAGAGGGGAACTCCTCTAAACTGATGGAGATCCTTATTAGCATCCTGGGGCAACGGACCTCCAAGCTTCTCAATGGAATGCCTGATGAAACAGCGGACCAACAACAGAAAGCTCAGCTTACTCTGTACCAGTGAGTGGCTGAGGGCCATGTCCAGATGTCCTGTCTTTTTGCCTGTTTGAATTGTTTCAGGCATTTATTGCAAAGAAAGTGGAACTTAACAAAGTGTTATACTCTTTCTAAATAATACTTAGCCTAGTCCCAGATGTGTTTGTGCTCATGTCAATTCCATTGCTAATTTTCAAGCCAAACCATGTTTGCATGATAGCACGACTGGCACGCAGGCTAAATCATACTTTGTCATTAGTAAATACAGTGCATTCGGAAAGTATTCAGACCCTTTCTCCACATTTTGTTACGTTACATTCTTATTCTCAAATGAATTAAATATTTTCTTTCCTCATCAGTCTACACACAAAACCCCATAATGACAAAGCAAAAACAGGTTTTCAGAAATATTTGCAAATGTATAAATAATTCAAAACAGAAATACCTTATTTGCATAAGTATTCAGACCCTTTTATATGAGACTCAGGTGCATCCTGTTTCCATTAATCATCCTGTTTCTACAACTTGATTGGAGTCCACCTGTGGTAAATTCAATTGATTTGACATGATTTGGAAAGGCACACACCTGTCTGCATAAAGTCCCACAGTTGACAGTGTATGTCAGAGCAAAAACCAAGCCATGAAGTCAAAAGAATTGTCCGTAGAGCTACGAGACAGGATTGTGTGGAGGCACAGATCTGGGGAAGAGTACCAAAAATGTCTGCGGCATTGAAGGTCCCCAAAAACACAGTGGCCATTCTTAATTGGAAGAAGTTTGGAACAACCAAGACTCTTTCTAGAGCTGGCCGCCCGGCCAAACTGAGCAATCATGGGCGAAGGGCCTTGGTCAGGGAGGTGACCAAGAACCCGATGGTCACTCTGACAGAGCTCCAGAGTTTCTCTTTGAAGATGGGAGAATCTTCCAGAAGGACGTCCAACTCTGCAACACTTCACCAATCAGGCCGTTATGGTAGAGTGGCCAGACGGAAGCCACTCCTCAGTAAAAGGCACATGACAGCCCACTTGGAGTTTGCCAAAAGGCATCTAAAGGACTCTAAGACCATGAGAAACAAGATTATCTGGTCTGATGAAACCAAGATTGAACTCTTTGGCCTGAGCGTCATGCCTGGAAGAAACCTGGCCATGCCTACGGTGAGACATGGTGGTGGGAGCTTCATGCTGTGGGGATGTTTTTCAGCGGCAGGGAATGGGAGACTAGTCAGAATCGAGGGAAAGATGAACTGAGCAAAGTATAGTGAGAGCCTTGATGAAAACCTACTCCAGTGCTCAGGACCTCAGACTGGGGCGAAGGTTCACCTTCCAACAGAACAACGTCCCTAAGCACACAATGCAGGAGTGGCTTCGGAAGAAGTCTCTGAATGCCCTTGAGTGGCCCAGCCAGAGTCAGGACTTGAACCTGATCGAACATCTCTGGAGAGACCTGAAAATAGCTATGCAGAGAAGCTCCCCTTCCAACCTGACCGAGCTTGAGAGGATTTGCAGAGAAGAATTGGAGAAACTCCCCAAATACAGGTGTGCCAAGCTCATAGTGTCATACCCAAGAAGACTTGAGGCTGTAATCTCTGCCAAAGGTACTTCAACAAAGTACTGAGTAAAGGGTGATATTTCAGTTTATACATTTGCAAAAATGTCCAAAAAACTGTTTTTGTTTTGTCATTATGGGGTATTGTGTGTAGATTGATGAACGAAAAAACGATTTAATCCATTTTAGAATAAGGCTGTATTGTAACAAAATGTGGAAAAAGTCAAGGAGTATGAATAGTTTCCAAATGCACTGTATGTCTTTTCCCCAACAGTGTGTCTAATGCTGAGGGCCAGATGAAAGTCACGGAAGTTGCCACCAGGCCACTGGTTCAGGACCTGTTAAATCATGATGTGAGTCTGCAGAGCAGCAAACTGTACAAGTCGGACATAATTTGATCTCGGCATTATAAAGAGTAATTGGCTCCCAAGCTATACATATTACCTCATGTGACTTCATCTTTCTCCAGGACTGTTACTTCCTAGACCAGGGAGGGGTGAAGATCTTTGTGTGGAAGGGGAAGCGAGCCAACAAGGCCGAGAGACAGGCTGCCTTTTCCAGAGCTTTGGTGGGTACAAGAAATCACACATACATACTGTAACAAAAAATAAGCCATAGTTGAGTTTTGTGTATCAAATACCAGTTGCAGTATCTGATGGGAAGACTCTGAAACTGTCTCCTGCCTCTGTGAACAGGAGTTCATTAAGCTGAAGAACTACTCCACCACCACCAACGTGGAGACAGTGAATGACGGGGCCGAGTCGGCCCTCTTTAAGCAGCTGTTCCAGAGCTGGAGTGTGAAGGACCAGACTGTAGGCCTGGGAAAGACACACAATGTGGGGAGAGTGGGTATGTATTTCTATGTTAGCTAACAGAAGCAAATCAATCACTAGAAAAACTCTAAATGGTTCTACCTAGAACCCATTATAAGGGTTCTTCCTACTACCCTCTATAAATCGTTCTGCCAATAACCCTTTTATTATCTAAAGGTTTTTCCTAGAACCCTCTTTGAGCGGTTCTTATGAGAACCCCTTCATCTTTAAAATGTTCTTCTTAGAACCTTCTATGAGGAGCATGTCCACCAGCCTTTACAATTAAACACTTAATGACAATATATTCCATCCCATTGGGCACAAACTGGTTGAATCAACATTGTTTCAACCTAATTTGTCAACTCATTGTGACGTGGAATCTACATGGAAAATGCATTTGATAAAAAAGGGTGAACCACGGAATTGTCGTCATTGAAACCAATTTTCAACATATACAAACCTTGTATAAAGTATGCTGAATTTGTACCTTTGAAACAACTTCAGATCTTCAACTATGAAATAACGTATGTGGCCTCCACAATCTCCCAACCTCAACCCAATTGAGATGGTTTGGGATGAGTTTGACTGCATAGTGAAGGAAAAGCAGCCAACAAGTGCTCAGCATATGTGGGAATTCCTTCAAGACGGTTGGAAAAGCATTCCAGGTGAAGCTGCTTGAGAGAACGCCAAGAGTGTGCAAAGCTGTCATCAAGGCAAAGGGTGGCTTTGAAGAATCTCAAATGTAAAATACATTTTTATTTGTTAAACACTTTTTTGGTTACTACATGATTCCATA
Source organism: Oncorhynchus keta (assembly GCF_023373465.1). Taxonomy (NCBI): domain Eukaryota; kingdom Metazoa; phylum Chordata; class Actinopteri; order Salmoniformes; family Salmonidae; genus Oncorhynchus; species Oncorhynchus keta. The sequence continues at coordinate 39,580,608 of NC_068430.1, read as the reverse complement.
ATAGAACTGGTTAGGCTGTTTTCATGTTATCCATAGGTAAACAAATCATCGGCCAGAGCATCAAGTGTGCACTCTGAACTCTCAGAGAGCAAACGAGATGAGTGGGGCTAAAGCTTAAGAGGGTGTAAATGATGCTGAATGTGTGTAGACAAAGAAGAGCTCTTCACTAGATACCAAAACATTCAAAGGCCATTTTCTCAAAAGTGAGTTTAAAAGTTTATCAACATTCAAAGCATAATTACTTTCCCATTGTTCCTTAAAAAATGCAGTTTATGATAAACCATTTTGTAGCTCTGAGTCTCTACTTTTCTCCAATGTAAAAAACACAATTTCAAATTTTGCTACATAAGACCGAATCCAGGTGGTGAGTCACATATGTGTTATTTCATAGTTTTGAAGTCTTCACTATTATTCTACAATGTAGAAAAGTAAAAATAAAGAAAAACCCTTGAATGAGTAGGTGTGTCCAAACCTTTGACTGGTACTGTATATGCCTAGGGTTTCAAACTTTGGTTGATTCAAGTTTGGTAATGTTCAAGTTAATCATTAGTATGTTGGATTCACATCTCCATCTCAACCAAGAATCAAAGTTAAAGAATAGGACTAAATCGAATCAAACTTAAAATGCACTTTAAAAAAGTTAGATTTGATTTAGTCCTATTCTCAAACTTTGATTATTGGTTGAGATATAGACATGAATCCAACACACCAATTATTAATTTGCCATGTCAACCTGTAACGCCGACACGGAGCCATGAAGTAAGTGCAGTTGGTGAGTTTAATAACAAAGAAAATGAAGACATACAAAACTGGAAAAGCGTACTGGGAATGAAAACAAAAACAATACTGCCTGGAGTCTGAGGCTATTGAGGACTAAATAAAGGTGGAGTAATCAAGATACTGATGAAGTACAGGAGTGCATAACTATGGGGAGCAGGTATGCGTAATGTGGGTTGCAAGGACCAGTGGTCAGCAGACCGGCGACATCGAGTGCCGGAGTGGGAGTAAGCATGACAGTAACCCCCTCCTGACGCACAGCTCCAGCCGCAGGAAGACGCCATCCAGGGTGGCCACCCCGAGAGCGAGGAGCGTGTTGGTCCGAAGATGGAAATCCCGGATGATTTTGGGATCCAGGATGTCGTCCACCGGGACCCAACAGCGCTCCTCTGGGCCGTACCCATCCCAGTCAACCAGGTACTGGAGCTGACCCCCACAACGTTGGGAGTCCAGGAGGGTTTTGAAGGCATAGGCAGGGCTCCAATCGATGTCCAGGGGAGGCGGAGGGGTGTCGCGGGGGAAGGAACCAGCCAGGGGACCAGGATCCACCGGCCCGAGGAGGGAAACATGAAAAGAGGGTGAGATCCGGTAGTTAGTGGGGGAGCTGTACTCTATAGGTTAACTCATTGACCGTCCAGAGGACCTTGAACACAAATCAGGAGCTCAGCTTTTTACAGGGCAGGCAGAGTGGGAGGTTCCTGGTGGAGAGCCAGACGCGATCACCAGGATGAAACACGGGAGCCTCACTGTGGTGGCGGTCCACCTACTCCTTCTGGCGGTGGACAACGTGCTGGAGACTCACGTGGGCATTGTTCCAAACCTCCTCTGCGCGCCTGAACCACTCGTCCACCGCAGGAGCTTCGGTCTGCCTTGGTGTCCAAGGAGTCAGGGCTGGCTGATTTCCCAGGACACACTGGAAGGGGTCAGTCCGGTGGAGGAGTGATGCAGTGAATTCTGGGCGTAATCTGTCCAGAGAAGAAACCAGGACCACTCCCCCTGCTGGTCCTGGCAGTGACTCCTAAGGAACTTCCCCAGCTCCGGGGTCATCCTCTTCACCTGCCCATTGGCAGGTCTGTTCCCGAAAGTGAGGCTGACCGTGAACCCAGCTTCTCCATGAAGGATTTCCATACCTGTGACGTGAATTGGGGGCCACGGTTGGAGACGATGTCCTCCATAGGCTATAGTGTCGGAAGACCTGCTGCGACAGTGCCTCAGCGACCTGGAGAGCGGTATGAGGACGAGAGAGAGGGATAAATTGGCAGGATTTAGAGAATCTGTATACAATAACCATAATCGTAGTGAAATCATTTGAAGAGGGGATATCAGTGATGACATCAAAGGACAGATGAGATCAACCAAGGCGGCTGAGGCACTGGAAGGCAAGGAGTTTCCCTGCTGTAGCGTGCCGGGCAGATTTGGTTTGGGAAAATATGGAGCAGGAGTTGCGTAGCGGGCAACGTCCTGTGCCAAAATGGGCCATCAGTACTTAGTGGATAGGAATCGAATGGTGCAGGTGATACCTGGGTGTCCAGCGGCAAGGGAATGATGGGCGCACTCTGGACAGGAACCTGTCCCGAATCGTGGAGACGGAACAGGGCATCGGCTTTGGTGGTGCTTCAGGTTCCAATAGTCTTTGGGGATGAGAAATGGGTCCTTGGCGCCCTCCAGCCAGTGTTTCCACTCCTCTAGTGCCAGCTTCACTGCCAGGAGATCCCAGTCGCCGACGTCATAGTTCCTCTCTGCAGGAGACAGTTTTTTTAGTAGTACGCACTCTTGTAGTAGTAACATTTTTGTGGGTTACCTAGGCGTTGTGCCTGGACAGCCCACACACCCACTTCTGAGGCGTCAACTCCATCACGAAGGGCAGCGTAGGATTTGGCTGTTTCAGAATCGGGGCGGAGGTGAAATGCCCCGTCAGTAGGTGGAAGGCCTCATCGGCTGCAGGACTCCACACCAACCTACGGGGGCCACACTTGAGGAGTTGAGAGGCGATGGAGCTGAGGTTCTTAATGAAGCGGCAGTAGTCCATTGTAGTCCCTTTATGGTGTTTGGGACTGGCCATTACCTGACTGCCTCAAACTTCCTTTCATCCATAACCACTCCCTGCGGGCTGATCCGGTATCCCAAGAATGAGACAGCGGCCTGATGGAACTGGCACTTCTCCGCTTTGATGTACAGATGGTTCTCCAGGAGGTCGTCCCAGAACACCTCGTTCACGAATGCCTGGAACAACGATGGAGAATTGGCTAATCCATAAGGCATCACCAAGTACTTGTAGTGCCCAGACATCGTGCTAAAGGCTGTTTTTCATTCATGCCCCATCCGGATGCGGATCAGATTGTAGGCACTCCGCAGGTCCCGTTTAGTAAGAAAACGGGCCCCGCGGAACTGTTTGGGGGTGGATGAAACACTGTCGGAGAGTCTCCTGGATGTATTCCTCCATAGCCTTGGTTTCAGCCATTGACAGGAGGTGGAGGCGGCTGCGCAGAGGCACAGTATCTGCTAGCAGGTTAATGGCACAGTCCCAGGGATGACTGTGCGAGAGACAGGTGGTGCTGGTCCAGGAGATCCCGATAAGCCTCTGGGATGTTGACCTGGAACCACAGGACTCTCAACTGACGTGGAACCACAGGGTAAGGGAAGCAGGTATTCCGACATCTGGGTGCCCAGGCAGTAATCTCCATCCTCGACCAGGAGATGGTGGGGTCGTGAAGTTGAAGCCACAGAGGCCGAGGATGACTTTGGGTGCCTCAATGATGATGAAGGGAAGGCTTTTGTGGTGCAGGGGTCCCATGGTAATGGTGAGTGGTGCTGTGATGTGTGTGATTGTCCCGGATCCAAGTGGTCGACTATCCAGTGCTTGAACTGAAAAATGAGAGGAGAGTAGGTATGAGGTGATGTTCAGGGAGGAGGCAAGGGCCTTGTCAATGAAATTCCCCGTGGCACCAGAGTTCGCAAGAACAATACATGAGGGACAGCCAGCCAGTGAAATTGAAACCAGAAAGCGTTTGGTGGAAAGTGATGATGATGGAATACTCACGCCTACCCGGGGAGACGGTTGATCACCGGGCTGTTCCCATGCCCTCGTGGATCCCTGGTTGGGACGCACCGGACACTGTTGAAGCTGGTGCCCCTCCTGACCGCAATAGGGACAATGCCCCAGCTCTGCTGCCGGCAGGTTTGTAGACCCTACCTCCATGGGTTCAGGCTCTGTCTCAGGACGGCCAAAAGATGAGGGCGAGAGGCAATGTGGGTCCCCACGCTCGCGAAGGAGATTGTCCAGATGGATGGCCATCGCGGTGAGTGCGTCCAAGGAGTGGTTGTCATTTCGACACGCCAGCTCCGTCTGGAGCTCTTTGCACAGTCTTCTTCTGAATAGGATGCGGAGCGCCGGCTCATTCAATCCACTGGAGGCTGCCATGGTCCGGAAGGTGAGGGCGTACTCCGCAGCGGTTTAGGCACCCTCCTGAAGTTGGAGTAGTCGCTCACCTCCCTCTCCGCCCTCCGGTGGATGATCGATGACCACCCTGAACAGAGCCATGAACCTCTCATTGGAACCCAGATCCTCCGCTTCTCTCTCCCAGACGTCTGTGGCCCACTCCAACGCCCGTCCGGTCAGCAGGGAAATTACATGGCAACCTCGAACCTCTCAGTGGTCTCCCGTCTGATGGAAGAAATAGAGGGATCACTGGAGTAGGAAGCCACAGCATTTAGATGGAGTCCCGTCATATTTGTCCAGGAGGACAACCGGGTATCGCTGACCTGGGCGGACTGCTGGATAGGCTGGGGGACTGGCTAGTTGTAGATGACGCCCCTGGGGTGATGTCAAGGCGTTGGAGAACGCAGAGGACCTCATTCATAGCCGTACCCAGTTATGCCAGTTGGTCGTGGTGTTGCCGGATTAGGTGTGCCTGTTCAACGACATTCTGGGAGATGTTTGGATTTTCTGCTGCTTCCGTCGATCATTGGAACGGGACAACGGGAGTAGGCTTGACACAGCCAAACACAATTCAATATTACTTTTGTAATACAGTAAATAGCCTAAACTTTAGGCTATCTCAAACTAATGTAACATTATTTATTCAACCTTAAAGTAACACATCTATGGCCACATTTTGAGGTTAGCCTAATATAACTATAAATGTATTCTTATGTAATCATAGAAAGCGTGCATGCAAAGGTCAAAGATCTGTGGAGGTCATCGAAATTGCTATAATAATCTGCGTCTGAATCTCAAACAGCATTGATCACTCTAACTGTGAACTTTTAATGAAATTTCAACTGCAATTTAGGTAATTTGGTTGGTTGTGCTATTAGATGAAGCACAGTGATAACACATAATGTTGTTGTATAAATACTAAATATCTGACAATGTACTTCCATTTTAACTGTGTTGTGCTTTTAAAGTGCAGTGATTACACATGTAGATGACAACTAAACCAAAATATCTGACTGTTTTTCCATTGGAATTTGGTTATGCTTTTAGATTGTTGAAAGCATAGTGAAAACACATTGGGAATTCAATCAACTTCTGGCTGTCTTTTTGAGTGTGTGAATAAAGGTTGAAATCTCACTGATCAACGTCTCAACCAAATATTACCCAAATTCCCACGTTGAAATTACGTGGTGTGCCCAGTGGGACATATCATAAGGCCTTTCTTTGAGGGACTAGTTATACCTTAACACAGTGGTTTCAGAAAACACCTGGTTTACAGGCGACATCAGGCCTGCAAGTCACCTTATGCAGGTGTGCAAATTGTTGCATAATGCCTATCGGAATCCAGCAATGAATCCGTAATCTGAAAGAAATGACTTTTTGGGTGCCAGCACGCCTCTCTCTCATGTCAGTCAGTCAAGTGAGGTACTATGTGGTCTAAATAACTCAATTGGCTAGTTTGCATGTTTGTAAAGAGAAAGAGTAGCTGTAGGACCCGCCTGCTCTGATTGGATAGAATGAAGCTGTATTTCTCTGTCCACTCACTTCATAATTTCACACGATCACTTTCACTTCTCTGTTTCAGTCTTTTTCAACTGTAGATGGTTAAAGTTTATGCACTGAGGTAAACCTTCATGCTCACAGCACTATTTAAAAGATGAAAAGTACGTTAATACGGATTCAGAAGGGTTTTTATTTCAAACGTTCTTGCCTTCCAAAGAATCCTTCTTGCCCTTCCAAAGAATGATCAAAGAACCCTTTCTTCCAACAATGGTTCTTAAGATGAAAAAGGTTCTTGGTAGAACCCTTTGGCTTACAAAGAACCCTTGTCAATCAAAAAACGGGTTCTTCAGATGAAAATGGTTTTCAGTAGACCCCTATCCCTCCACAAAGAACCCCTATGGAACCCTTTTTTCTAAGTGTACCTTTCTTCCTTTTTGATGTATGATTGAGATGTGAGCGCTTGGCAAATACTACCTTTAGTATGTAATTCCTCACCTTGTCTTTGTTTTGTGATTCTACACTGTCTTACCTACATATACACTTTAGCCATTGTGACTCAGGAGAAGTTTGATGCCACACGGATGCATGTGATGCCAGAAGTAGCGGCACAGGAGCGCATGGTGGACAATGGCACTGGTCAGGTGGAGGTAAACTCACCAAAACATTAACTCTGATTCATGTAATTTGTTCCAAGGTATCTCGCCGTCATTCTACTCACCGTTTGTTACTTGTGGACATTTTAACACTTTCTGTGACACATGCAGGTGTGGCGTATCGAGGACCTGGAGTTGGTCCCAGTGGAACCCCAGTGGCATGGCTTCTTCTATGGAGGAGACTGCTATCTGGTGCTCTACACTTATGAGGTCCACAGCAAGCTAAACTACCTCCTTTACATGTGGCAAGTAAGGGAGCTCCCTGCCATTGTAGAATGCATAAAGTTGAATCCTTTTATTTGTAATAACATGGCAACAAAATGGCATACCTTTAGAGCTAAATGTCTCATCATTTTATAAATAAATATGTTGTTTTAGGGGCGCCATGCCTCTCAGGATGAGATAGCAGCGTCTGCCTTCCAGGCCGTGGCCCTGGATCAAAAGTATAGCAACCAGCCTGTACAAGTGAGGATCACCATGGGCAAGGAACCCAGACACTTTATGGCCATATTCAAGGGTAAAATGGTTATCTTTGAGGTGAGATAATTTTGTTTTAATGTAATGGTACAATGATCAAATTTAAATACTGTGAAACTGGTTGTCATTATCTTATAGCAATGGATTGTCTTTGGTTCAACCATGATTATAGGTTGATATAGGATTTCTAACCATGAAGTAATTTATTACCACATACTGTACATTTAAATCAAACCTGACTTGCTATCATGTTTTAGGGTGAGACCCAGATGCAGACAGTGTCAAAGTAAAAAAAATGTTTATTATTAATACATGGGCATGCAAAAAGACAGGTCAAAGACAGGTCAACGATGTCATTAATCCAGATAGGGTTTAAAAGGTCCAGAATGGCAGTCAGTCTCAGGGTCAGAGCAGCCAGAGGTCAATAATCCAGTGTTCTGTGGCAAAGTACAGAAAGGCAGGCAGGCAGAAAAGTCAAAACCGGGAAAAAATAGAAAACAGGAACTAGAACAGACATGAGCAAGGGGGAAAACGCTGGTAGGTTTCACGAAACAAAACGAACTGGCAACAGACAAACAGAGAACACAGGTAGAGAACATATATATACACTGGGGATAATGGTGAAGATTGGCGACACCTGAAGTGGGGGAAGACAAGAACAAAGACAGGTGAAAAAGATCAGGGTGTGACGCCTGCTTTCCTCATCTTCTGTTCTACAGGGCGGTACCTCCAGAAAAGGCGTGTCTGACCCAGAGCCACCCGTCAGATTGTTCCAGGTCCGCGGTTCTGACGCCTCCAACACCAAAGCCATCGAGGTGCCTGCCCTGGCAGCCTCGCTCAACTCCAACGATGTCTTTCTGCTGAGGAGCCAGTCAGGGATTCACCTGTGGTGTGGCAAGGTACTGTTGGGAGGGGAATTAGGTATATGAAGTTGTGGATACTACAGATATAGCAGCTTAGAGATACTGTGCGTGTGCCAAATGACCAGGGTCCAATGGTCAAAATAAGTAGGAATAGGTTGCCTTTTGGGACACAGACACGGAGATATAGAGATGGTAAAACATTCTGTCTAATAGTCTCTCTCTGATTGGCCAGGGATCAAGTGGGGATGAGAGGGCCATGGCTAAAGAGGTCAGCTCTGTGATTGGACAGCACTCGACTGCTGAAGAGATCATGGCAGAGGGTCAGGAGCACATTGAATTCTGGAATTTACTTGGAGGGAAGGCCCCTTATGCCAACAACAAGAGGTAATACATAAGTTGCCTTGCCATAATCTGTATTTCAACCAACTATTATCTAATACAATGTCAATGGGAGCAGCTGTACAAATTTAGTTAAATGATTGCATCCTTAACCATGTACAATTGATGGATTGTGATTCACTGTGCTAGATATTATGGTGTGGTGTATGTAAAGTTGTATGTGTTCTCTGTATGTGTTTTGTGTGTGAAAGACTACAGCAGGTTGCTCTGGATCATCAGCCGCGTCTCTTTGAATGCTCCAATAAAACTGGTCGTTTCATCGTTACCGAGGTGACCCAGTTCACCCAGGATGACCTCAGCGAGGATGATGTCATGTTGCTAGACACGTGGGACCAGGTACCGTGTGTATTGTTAAAATGTCAGTTTAACAGCCTTCTTCAGTGTGTAGGTCCAAACATTAGACTATAATACTATTAGACCACTGCCAAGCACCCATTTGTGGGCCGTCATCAATTATTTGATGTTGCATCCAGGTCTTCCTCTGGGTGGGGAACGAGGCCAATGAGGTGGAGAGGAAGGAAGCGGTGGTCACCAGTCAGGAGTACCTGCGTACCCACCCAGGGTCCCGGGACCCTGACACCCCTATCCTCCTCATCAAGCAGCGGTATGAACCCCCCACCTTCACCGGCTGGTTCACCGCCTGGGACCCCTCCAAATGGAGTGTGAGTGCAAATGATCTCCTTCTCTTACAGATGAACTCTTGGTCTGCTTGTGTGTGTGTGTGTGTGTGTGTGTGTGTGTGTGTGTGTGTGTGTGTGTGTGTGTGTGTGTGTGTGTGTGTGTGTGTGTGTGTGTGTGTGTGTGTGTGTGTGGTGTGTGTGTGTAATAGTGTACACAACTGTTTAAGTTAATATATTCCATCAATAATACTGTACACGCATGTTTTGTGTTAGGGTGGGAAAACGTATGAAGAGCTGAAGAAAGAGTTGGGTGAGGTGACATCCCTCGTAAGGATCACAAATGTAAGCACAATTGTATTTATCTATGCACTCACCAAAACTTGGTATAACGAGTGGGATTGAGACAATGATGAGCTGGATCCAGAAAATGAATTTATCTAACCTTGCTGTGAACTCAACCCAACAAACTCATGGTTAAATCAATTTTATTGGCCCCATACACACTTCCCACTGGGCAAAAGCTGGTTGAATCAACGTTGTTCCCACATCATTTCAACAAAAAAACGCAATGTGATGGTGTTGAATCAATGTGGAAAACTCATTGAATTTGCAAAATGTCATCAACATTTCGTAAATATTTCAACAAACTTTTAACCTACAGTAAATCCAATGAAATTGTGACATGTTTTGTTGATTTCACATTGAATTCACGTTAGTTGACAACTCAACCAAATGTAAATCAAAACTAGACGTTGAACTAGTGGCGAACCGTGACTATAGGACCTAGGCCTTCAGAGGGACCAAAAATATTACAATACATTGTATCAAAGAAAATAACATCACTTAATGCGCCCGACGTTATATCTTCTGTAGTCGGACCAGAGGAGCAATTCTTTTTGATGACATTAAGAATTAATAAAATAGGCCTGGCAGCGTTTTGGGCTGCGGCAACACAGAGCCGGAACCCGGCATGGACACAACATGTGACAAATAGCATAAAATAATGCGACCAGCAAAACAAAAACACACTGTTTATACAACCAATAGTAACCTAGCACCACTATCACACTATATTCAATAGCGACAACAACAGTGTCACATCAAAGGTGACTGGCTCATGGTGCTGAAAGGACACAGCGACCGTAATAACTCGGCACTCCATGGCGCTGAAGGAGAGACGGATTTGATCAAACACATCGATAGATACAGCTGATAGACAACAGTCACACACAACATCAAATAATGTTAAAGAATAAGCAGCCCATTCACTCCAGCAGGCCCCATGAAATCACAACAATTCAAAATCACAACCATTTAATTTACAAAATTAAATGAACAAACCAGCTATTACTTCCCATTGCAAATATATTTGATCACTTTCATCACACTAACCCAGGGGTTCCCAAACGTTTTGGGCCCACGACCCCAAATTATCGCGAACCCAATCATGTGAAAAAAAGGTATGTAATTAACAGACAATGTATACTTTTTAAATTGGGGCTATGGCAGTCAATTGAAAAACATTATAACAGTATTTCTGAACAACTTCTCAACTCACCATGATATACTTTTAATGTGGGGCTATGGCAGTCAATTGCAAATTAATCTGACATAATGTCCCACCACTAATGAGATTGGTGTGCTTGATTCATGTGGCGTCGGAGCTTCTCAAAATCACGGGTGTACTCGACAGTGCGCACATAATCTCTCAGGGAGACGGCAGGGTATTTATTCCAAATGTTGAAGGTGAACAGTCAACACTCGTGTGAGACACTTACAGAAGATGTTTTCTGTTAGAAACATGCACAGCAGAAGGAAGGGGTCTTAGTTCGGTTTTGAAAGTCTCTCTCGAGTAAGAATTATTTCCTCTGAATCAACTGATTCGGTCACTCATCTGTAGAATGTTTTTGTATTTCCCCTGCATGCTTGCGTTCAATTCGTTAAATTTCCTAAATATGTCTGTGACATCAGCACAATCTCACACTCAATTTGTGCAAATACGTATTAAAAGTATTTCCGCAGATTTCGTGCGTATTTTGCGTTTTTGTGTGGCTTAATTCGTGTGACAATACAAATTTTTTTGCGACTTAATTCGTAGAAGAAAAAAAATGTATGACTTTATTCATAGGAAAATACATTTTGGGGGGAAACTTCAGAACAATCTTATGAAATTTATTGGAGCAATGCATTTTGGGTAATGGGGTTCTACACTGCCTTTTTTTGAGTCCAACATTTATTTATAAACATTTTTAAAAAGTGTTAGCAACCTAATATTAGTAATAAACCAGGTTGTCACCGAAATACTTGTCATATAATAGTAGCCTTACTTTTTTTGTTTTTGTTTGATGCCAATGCTGTTTTCTATTTTTGTTTTCGCTTAATACTTTGGGATACTTGTGCTATGTCGGATTTTATGAGGGTTGCCAGATTATAGTAAAAAGTTGTATTTGTCTGTTTCTTTGTGTAGTATCAATGGAAGGAATTTGATTGGGGAAGGGGGCTACATTATCATGATGGGAAATTAATTTATCAATAAATGTGGGGAAACAGAGTACCTGCAAAAAAGATCTGTTTGGTTAACATTTCCCTGGTGCAACTGCGTGGAATTTGCAACTATAACGAGTCTAGACTATGATCAATTAAATCATATCAATGCATTTAAATAGGTTAATGTAAAATAACGAGTTATGTTGGCTTAATCTTATGGCACTCCAAGGCCGTTTCATGATGATTATTACGGTCAAATCATTCATGTTATATACTTAGGCTATTGTAACAAGGCATATGCCAGCATTGAAGGCCGACTGCCTCTGCCCAGAGGCTTACCAGAGTCGTGGAAATTATCGCCAGGGACACATGAAGTTAATATTAAATGAATCATTCTTTCATATCTGCAAGCTGGAGAGGTTCCAACAAACTTAATGCACCATAGTACACGTCGGTCGGGCTCTCCCCCGGGGCAGTCCCGTTAGTTCTCTTACAGTGCCTTGCAAAAGTATTCATCCCCCTTGGCGTTTTCTTGCTTTACAATCTGGAATTTAAATGGATTTTTATTTGGATTTCATGTAATGGACAGACACAAAATAGTCCAAATTGGTGAAATGAAATGGAAAAGTGGTGCGTGCTGTGAAGCCCCTAAATAAGATCTGGTGCAACCAATTACCTTCATAAGTTACATAATTAGTTAAATAAAGTCCACCTGTTTGCAATCGAAGTGTCACATAATCTGTCACGTGAAAGCAGGGTAGCCTAGTGGTTAGAGCATTGGACTAGTAACCGGAAGGTTGCAAGTTCAAATCCCCGAGCTGACAAGGTACAAATCTGTCGTTTTGCCCCTGAACAGATAGTTAACCCACTGTTCCTAGGCCGTCATTGAAAATAAGAATTTGTTCTTAACTGACTTGCCTAGTTAATTAAAGGTAAAAAAATATATATATATATATACAGTTGAAGTCGGAAGTTTACATACACTTAGGTTGGAGTCATTAAAACTAGTTTTTCAACCACTCGACACATTTTGTTAACAAACTAAGCAAGTCAGGTAGGACATCTACTTTGTGCATGACACAAGTCATTTTTCCATTAATTGTTTACAGGCCGATTATTTCACTGTATCACAATTTCAGTGGGTCAGAAGTGTACATACACTAAGTTGACTGCACCTTTAAACAGCTTGGAAAATTCCAGAAAATGATGTCATGGCTTTAGAAGCTTCTGATAGGCTAATTGACATCATTTGATTATATTGGAGAAGTGTCCTCTGGTCTGATGAAACAAAAATGGAACTGTTTGGCTATGATGACCATCGTTATGTTTGGAGGAAAAAGGGAGAGTCTTGCAACGTAACGCTCGTCTTCCTCCTCTTCTGAGGAGAAGTAGTAGGAAGGATCGGAGGACCATTGCGCAGCGTGGTAAGTGTCCATATTGATAATTTATTATCATGAACACAAAAAACAAAATAACGAGAATGAACTAAACAAAACAGTCCTGTACGGTGAATACACAAAACAGAAAACAATCACCCACGAAACACAAGTGGGAAAAGGCTACCTAAGTATGATTCTCAATTTGAGACAACTAACAACACCTGCCTCTGATTGAGAACCATACCAGGCCAAACGCAAAACACAACATAGAAAAAGAAACATAAACAACCCACCCAACTCACGCCCTGACCATACTGAAACAAATACATAACAAAAAAAACTACGGTCAGAACGTGACATGCAAGCCAAAGAGCACCATCCCAAAAGTGAAGCACGGGGGTGGCAGCATCATGTTGTGGAGGTGCTTTACTGCAGGAGGGACTGGTGCACTTCACAAAATAGATGGCATCATGAGGCAGGAAAAGTATGGGGATATATTGAAGAAACATCTCAAGACATCAATTAGGAAGTTAAAGCTTGGTCGCAAATGGGTCTTCCAAATGGACAACGACCCCAAGCATACTTCCAAAGTTGTGGCAAAATGGCTTAAGGACAACAAAGTCAAGGTATTGGAGTGGCCATCACAAAGCCCTGACCTCAATCTCATAGAAAATGTCTGGGCACAACTGAAAAAGCGTGTGCGAGCAAGGAGGCCTACAAACCTGATTCAGTTACACCAGCTCTGTCAGGAGGAATGGGCCAAAATTCACCCAACTTATTGTGGGAAGCTTGTGGAAGGCTACCTGAAACCTTTGACCCATGTTCAACAATTTAAAGGCAATGCTACTAAACACTAATTGAATGTATGTGAACTTCTGACCCACTGGGAATGTGATGAAAGAAATAAAAGCTGAAATAAATCATTCTCTCCACTATTATTCTGACATTTCACATTCTTAAAAGAAAGTGGTGATCCTAACTGACCTAATACAGGTAATGTTTGCTAGGATTAAATGTCAAGAATTGTGAAAAACTGAGTTTAAATGTATTTGGCTAAGGTGTATGTCAACTTCCAACTTCAACTGTACACACCTGTCCTGAAAGGCCCCAGAATCTGCAACACCACTAAGCAAAGGGGCATCACCAAGCACGCGGCACCATGAAGACCAATGAGCTCTCCAAACAGTTCAGGGACAAAGTTGTGGAGAAGAACAGATCAGGGTTGGGTTATAAAAAAATATCAGAAACGTTCAAATATCCCACGGAGCACCATTCAATCCATTATCAAAAAATTGATAGAATATGGCACCACAACAAACCTGCCAAGAGAGGGCCACCCACCAAAACTCACGGACCAGTCATTAACCAGAGAGGCAACAAAGAGAGCAAAGATAACCCTGAAGGAGCTGCAAAGCTCCACAGCGGAGATTGGAGAATCTGTCCATAGGGCCATTTTAAGCCGTACACTTCACAGAGCTGGGCTTTACAGAAGAGTGGCCAGAAAAAAAAGACATTGATTAAAAAATTATTTGGCGTTCATCAAAAGGCATGTGGGAGCTATGTCTGGAGCAAACGCAACACCTCTCATCACCCCGAGAACACCATCCCATCATACTGTGGGGATGTTTTTCATCAGCAGGGACTGTGAAACTGGTCAGAATTGAAGGAATGATGGATGGTGATAAATACAGGGAAATTCTTCCAGAGATTTGAGACTGGGACAGAGGTTCATTTTCTAGCAGGACAATGACCCTAAACATACTGCTAAAGCAACACTCAACTGGTTTAAGGTGGAAACATTTAAATGTCTTGGAATGGCCTAGTCAACGCCCATTGTTCAATCCAATTGAGAATCTGTGGTGTGACTTAAAGATTGCTGTACACCAGCGGAACCCATCAAACTTGAAGGAGCTGGAGCAGTTTTGCCTTGAAGAATGGGCAAAAATCCCAGTGGCTAGATGTGCCAAGCTTATAGAGACATACCCCAAGAGACTTGCAGCTGTCATTGCTGCAAAAGGTGACTTTTAACAAGGCACACCTGTTAATTGAAATGCATTCCAGGTGACTGCCTCATGAAGCTGGTTGAAAGAAAGCCAAGAGTGTGCAAAACTGTCATCAAGGCAAAGGGTGGCTACGAACCTCAAATATAAAATATATTTTGATTTGTTAAACAGTTTTTTGGTTACTACATGATTCCATGTGTTATTTCATAGTTTTGATGTCTTCACTATTATTATACAATGTAGAAATAGTAAAAATAAAGAAAAATCCTTGAATGAGTAGGTGTGTTCAAACTTTTGACTGGTACTATATATATATTTTTTCTTCAGGATTTTGGAAATTCTCCCGTGACCCCATTTGGGACCGACCGGCTCGATTTGGTCTTATGTCGCAACATTTTAAATTGTATTTTTTAAAGAATTGGATAAAAGTAGAGACTCAGAGCTAGAAAATGGTATATCATACACTACAGTTGAGGAACAATAGGAAAGTAATTCTGCTTCAAAAGTTAATAAACTTGTAACCCCACTTTTGAAAAAATGGCCCTTGAATGTTTTGATACACCTACTGGAGAGCTCTTCTTTGTCTACACCCATTCATCAACGTTCACAACCTCTTAAGCCTTTGCCCTCCCATATCTTTAAGGATTCACATGTGAGGCCATGTGCTGAACAGACTGAGTACGGTAGTGTGATTTAAAGGCTGATTTATACTAGTAGACAGTTTTCGCAGTGACATCATGAACATTCCATTGTCTTCCGACATCAAACTTGCTGTTGTTGTTATGAAAAAGTATAAACACAAAAACAACATGCTGCATGACATCAGCAGCCTGGTGGTCCAAAACAGCATAACTGGTGTTTTTTAACACCAATAAACCCATCCGTTTAAAAATGAATTCAGTATGTGCCAATCTAGCAAACCAGGCAACTAAAAGCAACTTTCTAAACAATGTTTTGGTTCATTTCTAGTTTGTTAGCTAGCTGACGTTAACTTAGCTGGCTAGCCAGTTCAAATAATGGCCATATCATGGCTGACAACATCTTCATTTTAGCAATTATTTTGTAATTATTACAGTTAATGACGAGGTAATTACAAAAAATAGCTCACGGTTGTGAGTACCTTGAAATGGTTACTTGCATAGTGGAGTCTTTTGTTTAGCTAGCTAGCTAAACAATGAACCATAATCCCAACTCATAACGTTACTACCATGCATGAATATGCAGGTAGCTAACCAACTAGATTCAATGTTAGCTAGCTAACATCTTTTGGAGGGTGGATCATCTTAATATTGCAGATTTTTTTTTGCTTCCAATGTAATTGTCTGCATCATTTCCAATCCCCCATATTTTTGGGGTAAATACAGTGCCTTGCGAAAGTATTCGGCCCCCTTGAACTTTGCGACCTTTTGCCACATTTCAGGCTTCAAACATAAAGATATAAAACTGTATTTTTTTGTGAAGAATCAACAACAAGTGGGACACAATCATGAAGTGGAACGACATTTATTGGATATTTCAAACTTTTTTAACAAATCAAAAACTGAAAAATTGGGCGTGCAAAATTATTCAGCCCCTTAAGTTAATACTTTGTAGCGCCACCTTTTGCTGCGATTACAGCTGTAAGTCGCTTGGGGTATGTCTCTATCAGTTTTGCACATCGAGATACTGACATTCTTTCCCATTCCTCCTTGCAAAACAGCTCGAGCTCAGTGAGGTTGGATGGAGAGCATTTGTGAACAGCAGTTTTCAGTTCTTTCCACAGATTCTCGATTGGATTCAGGTCTGGACTTTGACTTGGCCATTCTAACACCTGGATATGTTTATTTTTGAACCATTCCATTGTAGATTTTGCTTTATGTTTTGGATCATTGTCTTGTTGGAAGACAAATCTCCGTCCCAGTCTCAGGTCTTTTGCAGACTCCATCAGGTTTTCTTCCAGAATGGTCCTGTATTTGGCTCCATCCATCTTCCCATCAGCTGAAGAAAAGCAGGCCCAAACCATGATGCTGCCACCACCATGTTTGACAGTGGGGATGGTGTGTTCAGGGTGATGAGCTGTGTTGCTTTTACGCCAAACATAACGTTTTGCATTGTTGCCAAAAAGTTCAATTTTGGTTTCATCTGACCAGAGCACCTTCTTCCACATGTTTGGTGTGTCTCCCAGGTGGCTTGTGGCAAACTTTAAACAACACTTTTTATGGATAACTTTAAGAAATGGCTTTCTTCTTGCCACTCTTCCATAAAGGCCAGATTTGTGCAATATACGACTGATTGTTGTCCTATGGACAGAGTCTCCCACCTCAGCTGTAGATCTCTGCAGTTCATCCAGAATGATCATGGGCCTCTTGGCTGCATCTCTGATCAGTCTTCTCCTTGTATGAGCTGAAAGTTTAGAGGGACGGCCAGGTCTTGGTAGATTTGCAGTGGTCTGACACTCCTTCCATTTCAATATTATCGCTTGCACAGTACTCCTTGGGATGTTTAAAGCTTGGGAAATATTTTTGTATCCAAATCCGGCTTTAAACTTCTTCACAACAGTATCTCGGACCTGCCTGGTGTGTTCCTTGTTCTTCATGATGCTCTCTGCGCTTTTAACGGACCTCTGAGACTATCACAATACAGGTGCATTTATACGGAGACTTGATTACACACAGGTGGATTGTATTTATCATCATTAGTCATTTAGGTCAACATTGGATCATTCAGAGATCCTCACTGAACTTCTGGAGAGAGTTTGCTGCACTGAAAATAAAGGGGCTGAATAATTTTGCACGCCCAATTTTTCAGTTTTTGATTTGTTAAAAAAGTTTGAAATATCCAATAAATGTCGTTCTACTTCATGATTGTGTCCCACTTGTTGTTGATTCTTCACAAAAAAATACAGTTTTATATCTTTATGTTTGAAGCCTGAAATGTGGCAAAAGGTCGCAAAGTTCAAGGGGGCCGAATACTTTCGCAAGGCACTGTATATATATCCATACACGCATGCATATATATACACATATATACATACACATACCTATATAGACATACATACTTTTTAAAAGAATATACCTTTATTATTATTCCCCGGAAATCCTTCCGCCGATCCCCCAATTGGAGTAAACTAATAAACACTTCTGCTTCTACCTTCAATCCATACATTTTATACACACTCTACAGACACAGTCTACTTTACAATAGTTCTCTCTTGTTTGTTCTTAGTCCTTCCTCTATTTCTGATCCATCCAGTTTGATTTCTATTTGTAACTAATCTATTTCACAAAAGCTCCGAACCTATATACATTTTACAGATCCCTTATGCCCTACATTGTTGATCTTGTTATTAGTCCCACCCTTCAGCTCCACTCAACCCCTCCCATCTGTCTCTCAACATCATCCATTTTGGATTTCTACTTGCCATATATTTTTCAACTGTGCTGTGATGCTTCACAAAATAATTGAACCTTCCTATTCTCATAGCTTCTACAGATTGTAAATTAAAAATAAACGTTTTTGCTGAAATAATTATTATATTACTGATTGATTGACTATGGCTTTTCAAATCACCCAGTATTGCTATCTGTAGTGTTAGTTCTAGGCAAATGTTGCAATTCTTCAGCCATTCCTGGACCTGTATCCCCCATATATATAAAATTCTATTAGTTGCAAGAATGTTGTATAGTCATTTATATTGAAAAATGTGAAGTTTTGAATCCGGCGTTGTTTTGCGTATCAATTCATAAACCATGTGCCATGGAATGGGTACATCGAAAATCTCTTCCCAACTATTTTGCAATGTATATGGCACAGTTGTCAGTTTTTGGTCCTTAAATGAAATTGGTATATGTTTTTGTTTATCACACTTTTCTTTAACCATTTATGTTCTTTAATACAGGGCCGACATACAAGTTCCTTACTTTTTTTCCCTTCTACTCGCCTCTTCCATTTTTGTGGTAATGCTGCATTTAATTGGTTGTAATTTTGGGTAGAGCAGACATTTCCATATGTCTGTGTTAGCTGCATGTGTGACGTAACTCCACCAGTCCTATTTATGATATCATTCACTAAATATATACATTTTTTAAACATTTCTTCGATAAATACAGTTTTTTAATCAATTAGTATATTTGAATTTAACCACAATATTTGTTGTACTTATCGTTCCGTCCTTTCAGGTGGATTAAACTGAAATTGCAACCAACTTTCTAAGGCTTGTTTAAAAAATAAAGATATTTTGGAGATTATTTCCTTTTCAAACAACCGAAAGTGAGCAGGTGTAATCTGAATAAAGGGGAAAAGGCCCTTCCTGAATAATCGTACCAATTGACTAGAGATTTAAGTATAACTTTTGTATGACTGATGCCTTTAGTGAGAGGTCTAATGCTTTAATATTTAATCATTTCTGCCCACCGAATTCATATTCGTTATATAAATAGGCCCTTTTAATTTGATCTGGTTTGCCGTTCCAAATAAAATTGAATATTTTTTGTTCATATAATTTAGAAAGCAGGTCACTATTTGTAGGCAAAACCATAAGCAAATAGGTAAACTGTGATATAACTAAGGAGTAAATCAGGGTGATTTTTCCACAAATAGACAGGTATTTTCCTTTCCATGGTAGCAAGATCTTATCTATTTTTGCTAACTTTCTATAAAAATGTATTGGAGTGAGATCATTTCTTTCCTTTGGGATTTGTATACCGAGCGAGTATGTCTACATCTCCGTCAGACCATTTAATTGGTAAACTACATGGTAATGTAAAATGTGCATTTTTTTAGTGATCCAATACGTAATATGGTACATTTATCATAATTTGGTTTTAATCCAGAGAGGATAGCAAAAGTATCTCGATCCTCTAAGAGGCCGTGGAGAGACTCCAATTGTGGTTTTAAAAGAAAACATGATTCTTCAGCGTACAATGACACCTTAGTTTTTAGGCCACGGATTTCTACTCCCTTAATATTATTGTTTGATCTAATCTTTGCAGCTAACATTTCGATGGCAATAATAAACAGATATGCCGATAGTGGACAACCTTGTTTTACTCCTCTAGATAGTTTAAAACTTTCTGAGATGTAGCCATTATTTATTATTTTACACCTAGGGTTACTATACATAACCTTAACCCATTTTATAAGAGATTCCACAAAATTGAAATATTCTAGGCATTTATATATAAACTCCAGTCGTACTTTATCAAAAGCCTTTTCAAAATCAGCTATGAAAACCAGGCCTGGTGTCCCCGATATTTCATAGTGTTCTATTGTTTCCAGTACTTGTCTTATATTATCTCCAATATATCGTCCATGTAAAAAGCCTGTCTGATTAGGATGAATAATATCTGACAATACTTTTTAAATTCTGTGTGCCGAGCATTTTGCTAGGATTTTTGCATCACAACACTGAAGTGTAAGAGGTCTCCAATTTTTTTAATGGACTGGATATTTATATATACCACTTGGGTCCTGTTTCAGTAATAATGATATCAGACCTTCTTGTTGCATGTCTGATAATCTACCATTTATATAGGAGTGGTTAAAACAAGCCAACAATGGTCCTTTGGTTATACCAAAAAAAGTTTTGTATACTTCCACTGGTATGCCATCCAGCCCTGGAGTTTTCCCATCCTTAAAGGCCCCAATTGCCTCAAGCAGTTCCTCCTCTGTAATTTGGCCTTCACATGAGTCTTTCTGTACAGATATTCATTTTACATTATTATTAGGGAAAAAATCCATACAATTAGTTTCAGTTAGTGGAGATGGAGGAGTCTGAAATGAAAACATATTCCCAAAGTACTTTACTTCCTCCTTCAAAATATCATCCGGTGAATCATGCGTGACTCCATCATTTGTAACAGGTTTTAATAAAACATTTTGGTAGCATTTCTATATTGAAGATTGAAAAAGAATTTGGTGCATTTTTCCCCATATTCCATCCAGTTCCCTTTATTTTTACAATATATTACACTGGATCTTTCTTGAATAAGTTCCTCCATTTCTTTTTGTTTTTCCTCTAACTTATTCTGTGCCTCTATAGTACCGTTTTTATTGCTATCTAACTGTACTGTTAGTCCTTCAATTTCCTTTGTTTTATTATGGACTCTTTTGATCTAAATTGCTTTTGTTTTATAGATGAGTACTGTATTGCATTGCCTCTAAAGGCACATTTAAAAGTGTCCCATACAGTAAGGGGATCTGCTGTACCTATGTTATGTCTGAAAAAGTCAGTTATAAATTCTTCTGTCCTAGTTCTAAACAATTTATCATCTAGTAGGCTTTGATTAAATTTCCAGTATCCTCGCCCACATGGAAATTCTGTAAGAGTAATATATATGCCAATTATGTGATGATCCGACCGCATTCTGTCCCCTATCAACACTTTAAAATCTTTTGGTGCCAGAGAGAATGGTATAAGAAAGTAGTCAAGGCAACTAGCTTGATTAAGCCTCCGCCATGTATATCTCACTAGGTCAGGGTATTTTAGTCTCCATATATCCACTAATTCCAATATATCCATGACATTCATGATTTCATTAAATGCCTGAGGGTGATAGTTTGTAGTGTGATTTCCTTTCCGGTCCATAGAGGTATTTAAGACCGTATTAAAATCTCCCACCATAATAATAGAGTCTAGTGTTGCTTGTAGAGTTGATAGATTCTTATATATATTTTGAAAGAAGCTTGGATCATCATTATTCGGACCGTATAGGTTAACAAGCCATATCTGTTTATTGTCCAATAACATATTTAAAATAATCCATCTACCTTGAGGATCTGTTTGGACAATTTGCACATTTGGATCAAAATTATTGTTAATTAAAACCATTGCTCATGGGAGAAGTATATTTCGCCCCCCCTCCACTTCTTTTTCGACAAAACTTCATCTAAAACTGTTGAATGGGTTTCCTGTAAACAATAAATATTATATTCCTTCTCTTTTAGCCAGGTAAATACTGATTGTCTTTTCTTATTATCTGCTAGGCCATTACAATTGTAACTGGCTATACTTATTTCACCACTTACCATAATGAGACACGACTTTCAATTCTATTTATCAAAATATATGTTTGTAAACGTACCATTAAAAAGTAACATGATGATGAAGTGTCTATATAGCTGTACCATGATCTTTGCCTTTCTACTAAGTAAACCTCCAATTGGTCCCTACTATTCCACCCGCTAAAAGCCCTCCTCATCCCGAGTTGGTTTGTCATCCCAATGCCCGGCAGACCACCCTCGACCCCCTGTATCCCATAACCCATAACCGACTGGGATCCATCCTTTGGAAAGAGCACACAGTGCCATTTACCGAATTGAAGTAGATTAACTGCCAAATGCATTTCCATCGCCCTCACCTCGATTTGTATTATATATAGCTGTGGATCATCCTCTATTGTCCCTAACATCTTTTACTTCTTCGCAACAGTTGTGCGATACACACATACACCCACACACACTCAACCCATACCCCTAGGCAACCATAAGCTCACTTACTCAACAATTGCACCACCCCAGAGCCCAACTCAAGACAGGTCTTGAATTACAAATGTACTCGCAGTTGCAGCTGCACGAGAAGGCCTGCAAGACCGCACAAAAAAATTGGCAAAAATTAAGAGATTTTATTTACCATTGTCACATCCTAGATGATGGAGGTCAAATGTATGCATTAGAAAGAATTACCTACACGTACCGAGCAGCTCATATCATATACAGAAGCATGCTACATGGCAGACCATTCTGAACTCATCTCTTGGCAAAATTCTGCTCTGATACAGTTGAACCACAGAGTTTCTAAACCCAGAGGCACAATATTGCGAGACTTCTGGGAACGCTTGTGAACCAGACCAAGCAGACCAGGCTGGGGTTTGGGGGTTAGAGATGTCAATGAAAGAAGTTAAACATTTTTCCTGAGTTGTTAATTTTAGAGAAATCTAAAGGCATAACCTATTAATTGAGCTAATGCCTTAAGTAGTTGAACATGATATTGCTCCAACCCAATGAAAATTGCAAACTGAGACGTTTTCAATTTGGTCAAAAATAACTTTATATTGAATGAGTGCCTTTGATTTTAATGGCTGCACATGCGCAGTTCGGAGCACGAGCATTGCTAGCCAATGTCGCCATGACAAGTGTGATCAGGGATTTCTACTGGAGAAGCAGTTTTAGCCTGTCTTTGGTTGAATGACAGAGGACTTCTGTCCAGATTTTGAAGGCCTAGCCAATGGCTGGCTGGACTAGCTAGATTTTTCTACCTATGGACCACCAAATAAAATCCTGATTGGATATTGTTTTCTCTTTACTATTAATGAAATCAGAAGATCATAAAAACAAATTCAAAAGATGAAATAGAAATCAAAACGAAATGTGATAAAAAAAACATGTATACATTGAGACCAGTGTCTCTTTTACATGAGAGCTCTACATATATAATTTCATAAAATACATCAAAAAACAAATACAACGTGAACTCATGGTTCCCCACTGCGTTGAACTGACATTTGTGGACAGTGGGTAAGGTCGTACAACACATTTACAACCCATTTTGGTTGTGATACAACTGCTAGTTTTGTGATAGGCTACAACAGAGAGCTTGTATAAAGAAAAATGATTACACAACTATTATGCAATGACTCGACAACCGTTGTGTTAACATTTTTGTGCAGACAAACCTGAATCGAATCATTTACTCTCAGGGGCAGAATGGTGTTGAGACCAGGAAGAGCTTCCAGTCTTACCCACCAGAGGACCTGATCAACAAACTAGCCAATGAGCTGCCTGAAGGTGTCGACCCCACCCAGAAGGAGGTAGGTGTTCTGAGCTGCTATAATGAAGTGACTAGTGTTCAAAGTACTGCCACACTGATACCCTCAGATGCAATATTGTTCAGTAGTTTCTGAAGTGTGAAAAGTAGATTCCTCCATACACTACTATGAGTTACGGTGTATTATAGCTGGTTTTAATAAAGTGTCTTGACAAATGTATTCTTTACACTTGAATGTTGCCTTGAAAAATAACAATGGTCTCCTTCACTCTCTGTCTGTCTCTCTCTCTTTCCTCCTTCCTCTGTCTTCCAGAAACATCTCTCAGACTCAGACTTCAGTGCCATATTTGGAATGTCTAAAGACCACTTTGCCAGCCTGCCTCAATGGAAGCAGCTGAGCATTAAAAAAGGCAAAGGCTTATTTTAAGGGGAATTAATCTCTGATGAATTGATGTCTTATTATTTCAATCTAATGACAGTCAGTCTAAAAAAAAACCTGCACTTGTCTGTTCCTAATTGTGCATTTAAAAAAGATGTTCCTATATCATACTATATATACTGTATGTCTGCCTCTCAATTAAGTATATGGATGTCCATGTTGAATACGATCAACCTAATCAAAAAATCGGTGTATTCTGAATGATTGTTTTATTGACTCTTCTGTGTTCCGGCCACACACTACTACCATATCTCTTGTAGTTTTGTTGAATGTAATATGGTATGGTGGGACTTAATAAACAAATAAAAAAAGGGGAAATGTTATGTGTATCTCATCTTGTAGTGCACAAGTCCTGAGTTAGAGAGTACACCCCCCCATCCAGATTCAATAAATTGTTATTAATAATGTCAAAGTCAAACACTCATTCATATACAGTGCATGTACAGTGCTGTGAAAAGGTATTTGCCCGCTTTCTGATTTTCTCTACTTTTGCATATTTTCCTTTATATTGAATGTTATCAGATCCAGAACCTAATATTAGATCAAGGGAACCTGAGTGAACAAATAACACAACACTTACATACGTATTTCATAAACAAAGTTATGCAACTCCCAATGCCCCTGTCTGAAAAATTATTGCTCCCTTACAGTCAATAACTGGTTGTGCCACCCTTAGCTGCAATGCCTCCAACTAAATCCTTCCTGTAGTTGTTGATCAGTCTCTCACGTCGTTGTGGAAGAATTCTGTCCCACTCTTCCATGCAGAACTGCTTTAATTCAGCGACATCTGTGGGTTTTCAAGCATGAACTACTTGTTTCAAGTCCTGCCACAACACCTCAAGTGGGATTAGGTCTGGACTTTGACTAGGCCATTCCAAAACTTCACATTTGTTGCTTTTTAGCCATTTTCATATAAACTTGATTGAGTGTTTTGGATCATTGCTGCATGACATAGCTGCACTTCAGCTTCAGCTCACAGATGGATGGCCTGACATTCTCCTGTAGAATTATCTGATACAGAGCACAATTCATGTTTCCTTCTATTAAGGCAAGTCACCCAGGTCCTGAGGCAGCAAAGTGTCCCCAAACCATCACATTACCACCACCATGCTTGACAGTTGGTATAAGGTTCTTACTGTGTAATGCAGTGTTTGGTTTTCGCCAGGCACAATGGGGCACATGCAACAGTTGCAGCTAAAGCTGGCATAACTAGTGATTGAGTGAGTGTAAGTGGGCAATTACTTTTTCACACAGGGGAATTGGGTGTTGCATAACTTTGTTAATGAAATAAATAAAAAAGCACAATTTATTTTTGTTATTTGTAAACTTAAGGTTCCCTTTACTAATATTAGGTTTCGATTTTCTAAAAAATTGAGAAAATCAGAAAGGATGAAAATACTTTTTTCACAGCACTGTATAAAGGTTTATTCAATGCAATTCATGCAACTGTTGCACTTTTGTTGCACTATATTCGGGGCGTGTCTATCTAGCTCCTACGATGTCACAACGTACCCTATAACTTTCATACGTACGCTTTGAAACAACGACAGCATCAAAAGGCTGAAGTGTGGAAAGAAATAGCTTGCAAATCAATCTGTTGCTGACCGCTGTGGAAATATTGACATCAGGTATGTTAATTAAAGTATGTTTAATGCAGCCAACCAGTAAATTGTAAACGACACCTGAGATTGTTGTTTTGACGTGATTACTGAAGAGCCAGGAGACCGAGAAGCAAAACGTCGTTAGCCAGCAATGTCAATGGCAGCTACTGGTAACGAAGCTAGCTAGCTAAATGGCTGACTTTCTACTACATTTTGTTGTCGATAAATATAAACAAACTGTCCTGATACAATGTTTTATTTTAAGGCTTGTGCTTATATTATTGTTTGTAATTGGAATTTAGCGAGTGAACGTTAGCTAGCTCGCTTACTGTTTCGTATAATCACCATTCGATTGAGTTGCGCTTGATTCGGGGAGAGGGCCTTCGTTAGCCAAATTGGCTGGCTAGCTAGGATAGTTCGACATCAAGTTACGTTACATGTCTGGCTATAATGACAACGCCCCCTTCAACGAGCCGAATCATGGTTTGGGAGCATTATGTTACACTACCCAAATATCTAGTTAGGTAGATTTGACTAACTCAAATTGCCAATGACATATGTTGAAGCCTGAAATTAGCAACCTACTGTAGCTTTCTGGTTACACTTTGTCCTCTCACAAGTAGCTAACGTTACTGTCATGTTGAATCCATTGCGTAGGTAGCCTGATGTAACTGGGTAATTGTTAACTCGTTTGCGATTACGATAATGTTTGATCACATTAGACAGAGCTGTTAAATATTTTCCGGTAGTTAGCCGTAATAGTTTCTAGTTACTGGTGGCGGGGTGATTTTGGCCTAGATCTATTTACAGTAGTCGTGTGTTTAGGTTAAGCAACTGTCGCTAGCTTGCTAAGTAAATCTGAACGATTTGAGACTCAGAATTGAGGTTTGAACTCAGGAAGGCCATAACTGAGCTGGTTAGGGACAGATCGACATTTACTGTGGGGGAGGGTTGTCAAGTTAATTTGTTTCCTTTGGGGTGGGTTGTGTATTTAATTGGGGGGGGGGGGCATTTCGTTTTCCCCCCTGGTTTACATTCGCTCCTCTGCTCATTTTTCCCAATAAACAATGTCTCAACATTTTGATATTACCCTAATAAAGTTCAGAAACATTTGGTATGGCGTGGCTATTAGTATGCTTTAGCTAATGCAGGCCTATGATATGTAGGCAGTGCGCCCCGGTGCTCCAACTGACTCCACTTGAGGTGAGGAAGACTGTTTCTTGCCTACTATAGTTACTCCTATAATCTAACAATATAATGTTTATCTTTATACAAAATATTATGTTTCAAAATTAACAAATGATCCTCAATGTTTATATGCCGGTATTTATGCACGGACCGGTTTGGGTTTTTACTTTACCTTTTATAACAGTATTTGAATATTTGGTTTGTTAAATAGTTACACATGGCGTATCATAACTTCCATTTGTATATTTTACTCCGCTACTTGAGTCATATCTCTCTCTCGCTACAAAGTACTGTGTCAGAGGAAACGGAGCGAGCTAATACAGCCTGATACCAGTACCGGTGGCTTTTAAGTCAGAGAGAGGAATAGGCCAAGCATGAATATGTTGGCTATATGAATAAAGAGATTTAATGTAGCCAAAGATTATAGGGTCCCCTAGGAAACACTTTGGTTCCTACTAGAGGTCAACCGATTATGATGTTTCAATACCGATACCGATTATTGGAGGACCAAAAAAGCCGATACCGATTAATCGGCCATTTTTAAAAATTACATATATAAAAAAAAATCATGACAATTACAACAATACTGAATGAACACTTATTTTAACTTAATATAATACATCAATAAAAGCAATTTAGCCTCAAGTAAATAATGAAACATGTTCAATTTGGTTTAAATAATAAGTGTTGGAGAAGAGAAAAAAAGTGCAATATGTGCTATGTAAGAAAGCTAACGTTTGAGTTCCTTGCTCAGAACATGAGAACATATGAAAGCTGGTGGTTCCTTTGTAAACATGAGTCTTCAATATTCCCAAGTAAGAAGTTTTAGGTGGTAGTTATTATAGGAATTATAGGACTATTTCCCTCTATACATTTATATTTCATATACCTTTGACTATTGGATGTTCTTATAGGCACTTTAGTATTGCCAGTGTAACAGTATAGCTTCCGTCCCTCTACTCGCTCCTCCCTGGGCTCGAACCAGCAACACAACGACAATTAGTGCGTGCTAACTAGCTGGCCATTTCATTTCGATTACGCGAGCCTCATCTCGGTAGTTGATATGCTTGAAGTCATAAAAAGCGCAATGCTTGACGTACAACAAAGAGCTGCTGGCAAAACGCATGAAAGTGCTGTTTGAATGAATGTTTACGTCCCTGCTTCTGCCTACCACCGCTCAGTCAGATACTTAGATACTTGTATGCTCAGTCAGATATGCAACGCAGGACACGCTAGATAAACTAGTAATATCATCAACCATGTGTAATTAACAAATGATTATGATTGTTTTAATGGTAGCTAGAAACTTACCGTGGCTTACTGCATTCGTGTAACAGGCTGTCTCCTTGTGGAGTGCAATGAGAGAGAGCCAGGTCGTTATTGCGTTGGACTAGTTAACTAAGGTTGCAAGATTGGATCCCCCGAGCTAACAAGGTGAAAATCTGTCGTTCTGCCCCTGAACAAGGCAGTTAACCCACCGTTCCTTGGCCGTCATTGAAAATAAGGATGTGTTCCTAACTGACTTGCCTAGTTAAATAAAGGTATATAAAAAATAAAAAAAATCGGCGCCCAAAAATACTGGTTTTCGATTGTTATGAACTTGAAATCGTCCGATTTTAATTGGTCAACCTCTAATTCCTACCCTGTCACAATAACTAGTCCATGGCAAACAACACTCTATTCAAAGTGCCTACTGTTATTCATATTATAATAAACATTCTATTTCCATGTTTCCAAAAGTCCACCCAAGTGTTTTGCTCTAAATCGCAATTGCAACATTTGGTTAAAAATAAGGCCTAGTATTTTTGCACATATCGTGGAAATGATCTCAAATGAGTGCAAGAAATGCAGACATTGATGCAAATGCAGGAAATTATTTTAGTTTGAAGTTGAATTGAACGGTATAAAACAATACGAATGGAGAAAGACCCATTGAAAAAAATGTAGAATATGTGTTACTACCCCTTAAGAAAATGTATAACTTTTTTATTAATCAAAAACATAGAATACCGTAAAAAAATACCATGTTATTTTGCCCATTTCGCCTAGACCTAGCAGAAGCCGTAGCCATCTGACATAAAGAAATGCATCTCAGTGTCAGAGCATGCCACCAGCATATCTCTCTGGGGTTATCTATCTCACTACATGGCCAAAAGTATATGGACACCCAAATTAGTGGATTTGGTTATTGTAGCCACACCTGTTGCTGCAGTGTATAAAATTGAGCACACAGTAATGCAATCTCCATAGACAAACATTGGCAATAGAATGGCCCGTACTGAAGAGCTCAGTGACGTTAAACGTGGCACCCGTCATAGGATGCTACCTTTCCAACAAGTCAGTTTGTCAACATTTCTACCCTGCTTGAACTGCCCCAGTCAACTTAGACTACTGCGCCACTCGGGAGCCCATAAGGCACTGCATCTCAGTTCTAGAGCCGTTAATACAGACCCTGGTTCGATTCCAGGCTGTATCACAACCGGCCATGATTCGAGTCCCATAGCATAAAAATAATCTGTCCTCTGTTGCAACACACTACATAGTTCTGGATACAACGTAAGTGCAAGAACTGTTTGTTGGGAGCTTCGTGAAATGAGTTTCCATGGCCAAGCAGCTGAAAACAAGCCTAAGAAACACCATGTGAAATTCCAAACGTGTGGTGTAAAGCTTGCCGCCATTGGACTGTAGCAGTGGAGACAAGTTCTCTGGAATCTGGGCATGGCAGATGACAGGAGAACGCTACCTGCCCCAACTATGAAGTTTGGAGGAGGAATAATGGTCTGGGCTATTTTTCATGGTTCGGGCTAGGCCCCTTAGTTCCAGTGAAAGGAAATTTTAATGCTACAGCATACAATGACGATATAGACTATTCTGTGCTTCCAACTTTGTGGCAACAGTTTGGAAAAGGCCATTTTCTGTTTCAGCATGACAATGCTCCATTGCACAAAGCGAGGTCCATACAGAAATGGTTTGTCGAGATCAGTGTGGAAGAACCTGACTGGCCTGCACGGCCTCACTAATACTCTTGTGGCTGAATGGAAGCAAGTCCCCACAGTAATGTTCAACATTTTGTGGAAAGCCTTCCCAGAAGAGTGGAGGCTGTATAATATTCACATGAAAAATAATAAGTCCCCAACTTTGCAATCCCAGTCACTTAAAGTTGTGTATTTTTATTTTTAATTGAGAAATAATATCAATCCAAACTGTGCAGCTGCCAATTTGAATGGAAAGAGACATCTGTTACAAAACAAATGTTTAATGACATTCGGAGATTGCCAACCTTTCGATACTGGGAAAGCCGACAAGGTAGGGAGGGCTGTATTTTCTGTTTGTGGAGTTGGACATAGTCTATTTATTTGAGGTCGACCGATTAATCGGAATGACCAATTTTAATTAGAGCCGATTTTCAAGTTTTCATAACAATCGGAAATCGGTATTTTTGGGTGCCGATTTAAAATAAATAAATAAAATTGCTAAAGTGGCTGTCGTTATCCACGTTTAATCATAACTGCGTTCCTACCCCAGTGCAGCTCAATGTAAATAACCGTGACTGTAGGGTCGGTATCTTTTTGGCAAAGCCCCCATACAAGACCTAAGTAATGAATGCAATGTAACTTAGGTTAATCAAAACTATTCATTCCTTGCATAAGTGGAGGAGGCTACATTTGTTCATTTTCAGACCCAGAGAGTTAACGTTAGCTATCTATTTGATCTACCAAAGCATGTGATCCAGAATAGATAGGAAGTGACAATGTACTTTTGGTTCTGGTGACGCAGACACATGTTTCCAGTTCTACCATTCCAGGACATGTAGACTAGTTCAAGTTTCTAAATTAAGAAGGCTGTGATTATTTCATGCTGTTACTGTACTAATCAACAGCAATGTCTAATGTCCATCTCATATCGGTTTTGTTTCAGGAAATTTTACTCCTGTGACAGGGTCCAACCAAATCCAGACAAGATGAACGTGTTCGATCGAAGTATAAATTTTGATTCCCTTTTTAAATTTTCCCAAATGTAAGTATCTTTTTTACTGTTTCCACACAATGTCTGATAACCGTAAGGAGACTCACTGTCACAATGACTGTATCATCATCATCATGAGTCATTCATTGAACAGAAGCAGTCTATAATGTTCACAAACTGGTTGTGCTACAGACAGTGATGTGTTACCAAATTAGAATATGACTAGATAGGCCTAACTGATAAGGAGGCGGACATTTTTTGTTAGTGTATTTTCTGTAGAGCTGAACCTGTACAATTAAAAACTCTCCCCTCTATCTTAGCTCCCACTCCACTCAGTCTACAAACCTAGCTATAATGGGGTAGGGTAGTGATGCATCAATTTATCTGTGTCAATGTAGTTTTCTCTTGATGTCTTGCAACTTAATGAAGAAAAATAAATTCTATCCATCTATTCCTTATACAATACAGCTCCCACTCCACTCAGCTGCACCTGAAGAATGTCTACTCCAGCCTGGCCCTGTGCATGTTTGTGGCTGCAGCAGGAGCCTACGTCCACGTCGTCACCAGGCTCTTCCAGGTAAGCAGAGGCAGTGGGAACAAGTACATCCAAACTGAAGCACTTTTATTAGTGTGCTGTAATATTAAAGGGCCAACAATGCAGTGTATTTTTTTTATTTTATTTATCTCAATATCAGATCATTCCTGGGTAAAAATTAATTACCTTACTGGGGTTGTTTTCAATTAAAATAGCTCAAATCACAAATGGCTCAAATCAAATTTGATTTGTCACATGCTTCGTAAATAAAAGGTGTAGACTGGGAAATGCTTACCTACTGGTCCTTTTTCAACAACGTAGATTTAAAGATGAAAAAAATTGAAAAAGTGCAGGGTTATGAGGTTGTTGAGGTAGCTATCAAATTTTATTGGTCACATGCAGATGTTATTGCGAGTTTAGCTAAATGCTTGTAAGGACTAGAAGCGAGGCAGCCCTCTATCGGCACCACTGTTTTCTATGTTAGTTATGTGCATATAGGTAGGGTTAAAGTAACTAGGCAACAGGATATATCATAGACAGTAGCAGCAGTGGGTAACCATTTCATTAGCTGTTTAGCAGTCTATTGGCTTGGGAGTAGAATCTATCAAAAAGAAAAGAGAACCAAAGCACGCTTCATATAATGAATTAAAATGCCTTTATTTGTATAGGATGTTTTAATGGAACAAAGATTTAAATACTTTGACGTGTTTCGGCTGCATGGACTTCATCGGGTAGTACAAATGGCTGCATGGACTTCATCGGGTAGTACAAATGGCTGCATGGACTTCATCGGGTAGTACAAATGGCTGCATGGACTTCATCGGGTAGTACAAATGGCTGCATGGACTTCATCGGGTAGTACAAATGGCTGCATGGACTTCATCGGGTAGTACAAATGGCTGCATGGACTTCATCGGGTAGTACAAATGGCTGCATGGACTTCATCGGGTAGTACAAATGGCTGCATGGACTTCATCGGGTAGTACAAATGGCTGCATGGACTTCATCGGGTAGTACAAATGGCTGCATGGACTTCATCGGGTAGTACAAATGGCTGCATGGACTTCATCGGGTAGTACAAATATACGATGTCGTCTTTTGAACAAACCATTTTCCAATCCACCCTGATTGAAGAGGGAGTGGTCACAGAACAGCTTATAGTGAAAATGAATTGGACAACAACTAGTAAACAACACTATACATTCATCATTGAAATAGATGTACTATCAAAATGCACATCAAGGTCAGAAGTATTAGAACCACTAGAAAACAAAGTAATTCTAGCCTTGAGTGGGAGATTGAGAATGGGAGAGCCATACATTTATAGTACACTAGATGATGGCTAACATGGACCAACACAGTCCAAACATAGCATAGGGCATTATGTCCACTAGATGACAGTAAAGGGACCACTAAGACCCTACAGGAATTGTGAAAAATCCATGTCTTTCTTTTAAACCAGGGTATTTAGTGGGCTGTAGTTTGTAAATCCCCAAACTTTCCCTTTGGGTTAGCAGTCCCCTTCTAGTTTAGGCCTGAACATGATCAATACCCATAGCTTGTAGGGCGGTAGGGTTGCCATGGTGTAAGTACTTGTAGCCCCTTGCCATGGTGTCTTATTTTATTATTATAAAAATTAGGGGGTAGATTGGAAATGACGCAGACAATTACATTGATGGAAGTTACAATCTATGGTGTAGTCTTTGTTGCCTACCTGTGTGGCATACGTGTGTCCCTTTAAGCCAAGGTGGGACGAAGTACCCGCCCGGGCTGTAAAATGACTCATTTCATGATATCCAAACAACCTCCAATAGATGGCGTTGTAGCCTGGCAGGGTGCTCTGTATTTGGTCCTACAGTCAGAATTCAGAATGCGCTCAGTCATCATAGCCACTTCATTGCTTGACGACTTTTGATGTGAAAAATGAGTGCTGGGAAAATGAGAAGTGGACTCTGAATGTCGTGTATATTTAAAGAAGAATGGACAGCAAAATACTTATGTCTTATATGCCAAGTTGGTGTTGCTATTTTTAAGAAATATAATCTCAATTGTATTTTTCAAGCAAGCATACTAACTACGCTAGCCACCTGTCCTCTCAGGAAAAGGCAAGGAAGGCCTCAACTTGCCACAAACTTAAAAGCCCAACAAAATATGTTTACTAAACGGTGCTCTACTCAAGACTGTAATTAAGGCAAGCTACACAGTGTCACATAAAATCCCAAACATAGCAAGCCTTTTGCTGAAGGGGAGTTTGTGAAAGACTGTATGGTGGAGACTGCTGGTGTACTTTGTCCTGAGAGAAAAAGCCAATTCGAGACAATCACCAGGCGCATGGAAGTGATAGGTGAGGAGCTAATCTCCGAATTGAAGAAAGAAGCAGATGGCTTTGATTTTGTTCTTCTTCTGTAGCACTGGATGAGAGTACTGACATCAGAGACACTGCTCAACTTTACATTTTTGTCAGAGGAATAAATTAGAACTTTGTGCGTTGGACTCTGATGGGAACAACCAGGGGCTCTGACTTATATGACAGGGAGTCTGCCCACTTGGGAAAAAATTATCTACCGTGGAGCAAACTGACAATTGTAACAACGGATGGATCACCAAATCTAACTTCTAAAACCTTTGTAATCTTTTTAGTAGGCCAAAACATAGTAAAAGGAGAAAGTCCTAACTCGGAGGAATTTATATTTCTTATATTTCTTCACTGTACTTTTCATCAGGAATATCTGTGTAAAATAATGTTAAAGTTGGAAAATGTTGTCAAAGTGGGTGTAAAACTTGTCAACTTTAAACGGGTAAGGGGGCTTAACCATGGTCAGTTTGTTCAGCTGCTCAATGACACAGAGACAGCACCAGGACTTGTTGTATCATTCAAATGTGTGCTGGCAAAGCCTGGGGAAAGTGTTTAGCTGTGTGTGGGAACTGAGGTGATGTAGGTATGTTCCTTGATACGGTTGGTAAAAGTGATGACTTCTCCGAGTTGAAAGACAGACTGGCTGGGCGACTTTGCTTTCGTTGTGGACATGTTGGTGCATCTGGACAATCTAAATGTGAAACTGCAGGGAAATTGTGATTTGTGCATGAACTGTATTCCAATGTGGAAGTATTCAAGGCCAAACTTATGTTCTCAAGACAAATGAGCAGCCGGTCTCTCGCTCGTCTTCTGACACTGGCAGCAGTGCCTCACCCAGACATACAGTAACACTTTGATCGACCTGCATGCTGAGTTTTCCCGCCGCTTCTCAGACTTCACCAAGACTGAGCTGGAGCTTGTATCATGCCCCCTGTTTTGCGACACTGAGAAAGCACCACCCGACACACAATTGGAGCTCAACAACATCCAATGGGACAGTGCTTTGAAGGAGAAGTACAAAACGGCAACAATACACCAGTTCTATGACTCACTGAATGAAACACAGTTTCTAAACATTAAAAAGCACGTCCAAAGGTATGCTTGTTTTATTCGGGTACGTGTGTGTGTGTGTGAGCAAACGTTCTCATTCATGAATTACAACAAATCCCGTCACAAAAAATGACCACTTGTCATCTCTTCTGAGAATCTCTACATCAAAGATGACACCACACTTTTCCCTTGCCAAGAGAGGTGACCAGACTTGAATAAGCGTGACTGGGGTAGGCAAGGATTATTTTTCATGTTGATGGTTATGTAGTGAGAATTATCCAGCAATGCACTTGGATACAGGTCCCCATACATCTGACAACGAACACTTATTCAGTCAGATTTGGCCTGAGGTGATTGGATAACTGTAAATATGGCTCTCAATTGAAATGAGAAATGTTCCTTAATCTGCTTTCAAAAACAGACCCTTCCAAATGAAACGGATGCTCTTACCATATGTTTCAGTCAAATTTTACAGTAGTTTATTTTACACCTGCTGTTACATTTTGCATGTCTCCAGTTGTTTATAATATCTGTTTTTAAGTTTGCACTTTACAAGGGTGGAGATGCAGGATCTGTGTGTGTTTTGACTGTCTGTGATGTTATAAATTATATCAATATTTTGAAATTTGTTCATAAAACAAGGTTAGAGATGGTACAAGGGTAGAATTGTTCTGCATATGTACACCTACAGTACACTAGTAGTTGCATGTCGGTGTGGAAATGAATAAAGGCTTCACATGTTTTGTCACGCATATAGTATGTGGCCCTTGAGCCAAAAGGTTTGCCCACCCCTGCGCTAAGCTGTCTTGAAGGCGTCTCTTTGTCCGTCCAATGTAGAATACCTTGCACTGTGGACATTCCAATCTGTAGATGACATGAGTGGTTTTGCAGGTAATGAAAGGCTTGACTTGATACTTTGTGCTAGTTTCATTCGAAAGAGCCCCATTATTTAGAATTCTGGATCCGGACGCATTTAGTTCCTGGATCGGGTCTCCAACACTTTGTTTTTTCATGATTTAAACCAAATTGAACATGTTTCATTATTTATTTGAGGCTAAATGTATTTTATTGAAGTATTCTATTAAGTTAAAATAAATGTTCATTCAGTATTGTTGTAATTGTCGTCATTTTTTAAATCGGCCAAGTAATCGGTATCGGCTTCTTTTTTGGGGTCCTCCAATAATCGGTATCGGCGTTGAAAAATCATAATCGGTCGACCTCTTGTATATCCATGGCCTCGTTGAGCCGTGACTCTAAAACAGGATATTACAGTTTCAGGTCCCATTGATTGGATAGTCTCGAACGGAGCTCATCCAGTTTGTTCTCGTGTGATTGCATGTTTGTAAATAGAACAGAGGGCAATGGCTGTCTATTTGCTTGCCAAGGTAGTTTCTTCAGGGTGCCGGCTCACCTGCCTCGCTTTCATCGCTGCTTCCTCTTTCGAGACCCGGTGATTTTAGCCTGGTCCAGTAAATCAAAATGTTTTGTCACATGCGTTGAATATAACAGGTGTAGGTAGACCTTAGCGTGAAATGCTGACATGCAGGCCCAAAAAACACAATTAAAATAACAATAACGAGGGTAATGGTACCGAGTCTGTGCGGTGGTACAGGTTAGTTGAGGTAATATGTACGGGGGGGGTCAATGTGATGATGCATAGGAGTAAAGTGACTATGCAGCAACGTTAAAATAAGGGGGTCAATGCAAATAGTTAGGGTAGCCATTTGTTTGACTGTTTAGCAGTCTTTTGGCTTGGGGGTAGAAGCTGTTGAGGAGCCTTTTGGACCTAGACTTGGCACTCCGGTACTGCTTGCCGTGCGGCTGCAGAGAGAACAGTTTTTTTATTTTTTTTATTTTATTTTATTTTTTTTTTACTTTGGAGGCTAGAGACTTTTGACCCTTAAAAAAAAAAAATTAGGGCCTTCCTCTGACCACCTGGCGTAGAGGTCCTGGATGGCAGGGAGCTTGGCCCCAGTGATGTACTGGGCTGTACGCACTGCACTACCCTTTGTAATTCCTTGCGGTCAGATGCCGAGCAGTTGCTGTTGATGGTGCAGCTGTAGAACTTTTTGATGACCCGTGCCAAATCTTTTTATTCTTCTGAGGGGGAATAGGCATTGTCGTGCCCTCTTCATGACTGTCTTGGTGTGTTTGGATCATGGTAGTTAGTGATGTGAACACCAAGGAACTTGAAGCTCTCGATCTACTCCAGTACAGCCACAAACTTCAGTGTGTCTGTGTAAGGGGGGTAGATTTCACAAAAGGTGGCCACGTAACATATAATTGGTAATGCTTTGAAGGTTTTTCATTTAACTGGTGAATGATAATTGCCATTGATGTTATTACATTATAACTGTTGCTGTGTGTTTTGTGTCCATTAGGGTGGGATGTTGACCATGCTGGGCTCCCTGGCCATGATGGCTTGGCTGGCTATGACTCCCCACAGCCCTCTGACTGAGAAGAAGAGACTGGCCATCCTCTCTGGTTTTGCCTTCTTCACAGGTAACCTCATCTGCCCTATAGCTCTGTCAGAAAAGGGCCTACCCAGTGTGTGCACTCATTCAATCACTCTCATGCATTGGATTGGTGCAAACATGGCTGGAGGGAGTTTTGACCATAGAGATCCTATTAAATTACGAAAGGGACTTTCATAAACCCTCACCTCCAGAATGGGGTGAAATTGGCAGCCATAAATGTGGTAAAGAGGTCAATCGAACTTGTCCACAACAATGGAATTGCCATGGAAACTCTTGGTGGAAAGATCCTAAGTCACCCAATTGCCCCCGAGCAAAATTAGGTTACATTTTAGGCTATTGTTGAAATGTGTATTAATAATCAGGAGTATAGTGCTTGTATAAACGGGAGTTAGCATTTAGCAGTCGCTTCTTATAAACCTGAAAAGGTACAACTTCTACATGTTTTACAACAAAAACATATAAATGTATCAATTGGACTTTAGCAACCACTTTGTGGGTTTGTTGAATGTGGGCCAATCTGGTCAATGGAACATCTGTGTTCCGTTGACTCTTTTACCGCATCTTATATTGGTCATGGAGAAATCCAAACCAGTCTAATTGGAATGAATGGCAGTCTAGGCATAATCCTTTTTTTTGTTATCAACCTTTTATTTATTTTTAAAGGAACACAGACAATAACAAAAAGCAGCCGGAATGGTCATGCAGTTGGTAAATACAATTAGAATAGACCACATGGCCTATACATCCATACACTGTTACATCAATAAGGGATCAGAGCTTTTACCTGGTCAGTTGGTCATGTTTTGTACACTCAATGTATATTGCCCACCCGTGCTGCATCAACCTACACCCCAGCCCCTCCTGGTGACCCCCCCCAACTCACCCAACCTGATCTCCATGACATTAAATACTGTAATCAAGCAATTGTGATAAAATCAGCAGGGTACACTTTTTTGCACATGAGTAACAAGTAAAGAAAATGATAATGAACAGGTAATCGTTTGGGAAATAAAGTTGCTACAGTAGTTCTTCAATAACCAGCTGTCAATTGTTTTTGTCAAACTTGACAGTTATACAGTCTTTACTGTAATGACATAAGTGGTGAATTATCATTAAAACCTCTACGGGATCTGTGTCCCTAACCCGGGACGGTTGTTGCTCACGTGCACTAATGTGACAGACATGTCTTATATGGGCAGAAAGCTTAAATTCTTGTTAATCTAACTGCAGTGTCCAATTTACAGTAGCTATTACAGAAAAAAAGACCATGCTTTTGTTTGAGTAGAGTGCACAACAACAACACTTCATGGTAACTGGTTTGATACATTCACTTCTGAAGCTAAGTAATGTACTTACATTCAGTAATCTTGCTCTGATTTGTCATCCTTAGGGTCCCAGAGATAAATATTTAGCATAGTTTGATAAAAATCCATTTTTAATAATCAAATGTAGGAACTGGGGTCTACAGTTTGACTCTCTTGCTCCACACCCACCCTGCCTGGCCATCTAGATGTGTAGAAGTTAATGAGCCATCATGTATGACATTCCTGGGAGTGTGTAAATGTATTTTTATATTACCATAGCATTGTTGTATGTTCCATCTAGTTATCTACTTGAAAATGTATCAATTGACCAATTTGGCACATTTGGGCAAACTCCAGGCAGGCTTGTTACAAAATATTGTGCAGTAATGTAATTCTAATGTGGATCAGTGTAAAATGTTGTGCACACTGCTGGCATCTGGTGGCCAAAATCTGAATTACACTTTGACTCCTGTCTGAAAGTATGGCGAAATAAAAATAATAAACGCATGTTTTGTTTGTTTGTAGTGAAAGTATGCACAGAACTGTAAACTATCTTTTACCTAAAGTGTGTACCTAACACTGGGAAAGCTGCCTGCGCAAAATCCCACCATTGCATCCCAACTGTATCAGTATTAGGTTACCTGTCTGAGTTAACTTGAAAGTTAACAGGTTAAAGTTATTCAAGGATTTGAATAGAACATACAGTGTCAGTTGTGGTCACAATAAAATCCACTGACAGTCAAGGAATAGCTAATCAGCCTGTACATTATACGCCTTTACAATAGTCCAGACCGACTCGTGTCCATCTTCCTGTACTGGCCAGCTCTCTTCGTTGCTGTTTAACTCACTCCAGGCTAGTATTGATGTAGTATGTGAACTAATCAGTCTTTCTGAACAGTCAGTAATCCCACCAGAGAAGCTGCCAAACTTGGTGCAAAACTACACCAAAGGAAAAATCTAGCAACATTAAAAGCTGCGCTGACTGGTCAGTTCGGTTGTTCCCTGTGACGAAGTAAAGGTTTGCCTTGCATTTTCCCGGATTTTGATATGATGTAGCTTTTTATTTGAGTGATTGCAGCCAGACCAGAGAGCCTCGACGTCATGTATAGTTGCATTGTTTTTAGAGGTTGGTAAGCTGTGAATTATCACTAGCTTACAATGCAGATTTTTGCCGAAGCTGTCTAGTTGTGTGCGCCGTCTAGCGTTAGCTTAGTGTGGTTGACTGTTTACGAAAGGACTATTGAGGTACTTAGCAACATGACATTTGTGCTGGTTTACAACTAAAAGATGCTGCATAGCTAGCTCTCGCTGAATGTGCAAAGCAAGCACCCTTGATTCCGTATTACTGACAATCATATCGTTTTTTCCCCCTTCGTTTTTTTTTAACATCAGTAATGCACTTGGAAACGTAATCCTGAATAAAATCCAACTTTTTTTGTACTCCACTAAACTCTGAGGCGATGAACTCTTGTTGGTTTACAATAGCTTCATCTAACATGGTAGCTAGCGCTTTGTTGTCAGGAGATGTCTTCTTTGATTTAGCTCGTAAAGCGTGGCGTGTTATTGTAAGTTACTAAATACTGTTACAGGTTAGCTGTGTTAAATCAACTGAAATGCTTCTGAAAAAGCAGCCATATTTCTGTCACATTACTCCCATTAGTTAGAGGCATAATCCTGATTTGACTTGAGCAGGAACATTTAAGTGAGGCATGTGATATCAGGAAATGTATAATAGAATTGTCAACCTAAAAATATTGTCATAATTATAAATACAGCTTATTCAGGTTTTTAGAAATTCTGTATAAATATCCTCTAAATATGTAAACAGACAAATGTCTCCATTTTTTGATTTCTTGGAAAGCTGTGAGTGCTATTATATGATACAATATCACTGATTTCAGCCAGTGTTTGGCTGACTATTGTTTGAATGGAATCTTTTTATATTGGCAGTTAATTTCATAAATATTTTTCAAATTATCTATTTAAGTGGATGGCTAGCTAGTGAACAAACATTAAAAATCATTCTTCAAACTCATTGTGTAAAATAATCTTATCACAATGGCTGACATTTTATTCCATCATAAGAAGGTTCATGTCCGTTCTAATTCTATGTTTTCCCCCATATTCCCATGAGGGGAGGGTACGAGTACACACTTCCAAAGAAAGGTAGAGAATTGGAATGAAGCCTATGTATTTTTAGCTATTGAAGTAGCCATGAGCTAATGTTTTCCTCTTCATTTCAGGTGTTGGTTTGGGCCCAACCATGGATTATGTCATCTCTATTAACCCAAGGTAAGATGACAGTAATAATGTGTATAGTAGCTAGTTTATTTCAATGAGGGGTTTCTCCTGAGGTGACTGAATGAGCCTCACATCTCTCTGCTCCTACAACCAGCATCATTGTGACAGCTTTCCTGGGGACCTCAATCATCTTTTTGTGCTTCACGCTGAGTGCCCTCTACGCCCAGCGCAGGAGCTACCTCTTCCTTGGAGGTAAAAGTGCTGAACTTTCTTATTCATGCATAACGGACCAAATAATGAAAGACTAGCACTGTAGTTTTGAGTTCCACGAAGTGAGTGTGGAAGTGGTGACATATTTTTTGCTATCTATAAATAAGTATAAACCACCTGGTACCAACAACCTGTATGGTAAATTGCTGAGGTTGGTGGTGGAATGCATTGTGACTCCTGTTTGTCACATCTTAAATATAAGCCTAGAAGATGGTGTGTGTGTGTGTGTGCCCTCAGACATGGAAGCAAAGGTCATTTCGCTACCCAAGAATAGCAGAGCACCCACCACTTTAATGATTTAAACAGCCGACCAATCAGCCTGTTACAAGTGCTTAGCAAACTTTTGGGGAAAAACTGACCTTGAATAAAGCCTGTGTCTATGCACGCCGACGACTCAACAGTATACACATTGGCTGCCACAGTAAAATAATTAACATCCTTAACAAAATCAAATCAAATTTATTTGCCACATGCAACAAATACAACAGGTGTAGTAGACCTTACAGTGAAATGCTTACTTACAAGCCCTTAACCAACAATGCTTTTAGATTTTTTTAAAGAAAAAAGCATTAAGGAGAGGTATATCTATATTTCCATGTCTAACAATTGTATTTATCGACATTTATAATGAGTATTTATGTAAAATGATGTGGCTCTGCAATATCACCGGATGTTTTTGGAACTAGTGAACGTAACGCGCCAATGTATACTGAGATTTATTTATATAAATATGAACTTTATCAAACAAAACATGTATTGTGTAACATGAAGTCCTATGAGTGTCATCTGATGAAGATCATCAAAGGTTAGGGATTAATTTTCTCTGTGCTTTTTGTGACTCCTCTCTTTGGCTGGAAAAATGGCTGAATTTTTCTGAGTTTGTGCTGACCTAACATAATCATTTGTGGTGCTTTCGCTGTAAAGCCTATTTGAAATCAGACACTGGTGGGATGAGGAATTTTAATTATTAGATTTCTGTTGTTTTGAATTTGGTGCCCTGTACTTTCACTGGTTGTCATAACGATCCCGTTCACGGGATTGCAGCACTAAGAAGTTAACTACATGGAACTCTGCCACTGCATTTTTTAAAAAATGTAACCTTTATTTAACTAGCTAAGTCGGTTAAGAACCAATTCTTACTTGCTATGCCTACCTACCCTGGCCAAACCCGGATGACGCTGGGCCAATTGAGTGCCGCCCTATGGGACTCCCGATCACGGCCGGTTGTGATAAAGCCTGGATTCGAAACAGGGTGTCTGTAATGACTCCTCTAGCACTGAGACGCAGTGGCTTACACTACTGCACCACTCGGGAGCCCAAGCTAGCAATAAGAACAGATTTTAAAAAACAGATAAAATAACACCTTACTGCACAAAGGGGAATGTGAAGAGATGGTAATTTCATATATTGTTTTGTAATTTGCACTTATGTATTAGACCTAGATATTGTGTGTATGTACTGATATTTAGGCTGTGTGTGATGCTTTTTTTAAATGTATGTATTGCGGTCCTTGACTAATAATGTTCTGTATTGTTTCATGTGGACCCCAGGATGAGTGAAGGGGATCCTAATGAATACCAAAGTGTTCTGTGCTGCTTACCAGATATTGTGTAATGTAAAGGAACTGAAACTATAGAAAGTAAACTCACACACCTTGAAGTGCTACCAGGTGCATAGAGAAAAAAGTGTACTCATTACCAGTGTGCTGGAGTTTTCCTTTTTTATTAAGGAACTGAAACTTACCACTCTGGATTTAGTGAGACTGTGCTCACTAAATAAATGTTACCAAATGCACATACCCTTAATAAAGAATTTTCCAACTTTCTATTCTGTTCATTTATTGCAAAAATATTTCTGTCTTTCAGGTACTCTAATGTCCGGACTGTCCATCCTGCTCCTGGTCTCTTTCCTCAACATGTTCCTGGGGTCTGTCATGTTGTTTACGGTAAAGAGGAAAATAACAATATTGGGTTATGTTTGTTTTGATCCATTATTATTGCTAAACAATGCTACTCTTCATGGACTTAGCTATTAGTTACAGTATGACTTGTGCGCTGGTTGTCATTTTCACCAAGCATTTCTCTCTCTGTGTGTGTCTAGGCTCACATGTACCTCGGTCTGGTCATCATGTGTGGATTTGTGCTGTTTGACACTCAACTCATCATTGAGAAGGCTGAGATGGGAGACAAAGACTACATCTGGTAAGGGACACACACTCTCTCTGGGCCTGGTGATGAGGGTGAGTGGTTAGATGTTGAAACACATTTTCTTTGCCATTGTCATCTAGAAATGAGTCTGTCAGCCCGTGACTGTAAATTCAAATGTTTAATTGGTACCACTCCTAAAGTTAGGAGCACAACATAACATTTTGGAGCACCAGAAAAAAGGATAAACATTTTTGTTGTCGAGATATAGCCTTATATTGGGCATATATGATTTTGACTTTAAGCACATGTTGTGCAATAGAAACTAATAGGTAACCCTGTAAATAGATTTGTTAATTTATAAAAAGCTAAAATGATGATGTAAATACCCGTCACTGAAAATAGTTATTTCTGGAGTATTAGATTTCTACATAGTTATGGCCCTATAAAATGTATTTTATTTTTGTTAACATAATTTCCCATTTTTGTTTTGCCCAAATTCCGTTTCATCCGTTTAGTGTTCACTTAAAAAAAAAAAATAGAACATCCAGTTTCAAGTCCAAAACAATACTTAAACCACATCAGGAGACTGCTTTTCTAAGATATTTACATTTTTTTGTGTAGTTACCCTTTAATTCAAGTGCACACCATGCACCTATAGCAATAGACTGTTTGGT
Organism: Oncorhynchus keta; assembly: GCF_023373465.1. Lineage (NCBI taxonomy): Eukaryota > Metazoa > Chordata > Actinopteri > Salmoniformes > Salmonidae > Oncorhynchus > Oncorhynchus keta. Next base: position 39,537,020 of record NC_068430.1, on the reverse strand, counting down.
TAAAAGTGTTTCTGTAGCGTGTGCGCGCGCGCGCGCGCAGAGCTTGCAAAACAAATGCCCAATGGATTGATGCAAGGAAGCATATCTTTCTGCCAGGTAGGCAATAGGCTACTTTGTACTTAACATTTAATTGAGAAGGTTTTTGAGAAAGCCTTTCCATCTACCAGAAGGCAGTTGCCGTTAGCGATGCTAATGATTACACGAAGTGGTAGACATGCGCACGAACGGTACCGCGCGCGCACACAGACGGGACATTCCTGTGCTTTGCATCTTCAGAAGGTTGCAGGAAATCTGAATCCCTGATCCGTTCTGTTCATGTCTCATGATGTACCTGGGCAAATTGAGTGAATCTTTCAAAATGTTTGGGCTAGAAACAATCTGTTTTGATGTGGCCTAGTATTGGTGCAACCATATTTGCTAACGAATCTGTTGTCTTTTTTCTCTCTAAGGCACCCAGAAACAACAGTACAGTGACACTTAATCATTACAACAATTATCTGGTTGTTTTTTTCTAGGCGCACTGATGCTCCCAAAGAGAAATTCCAGGTCTCACAAGAAAATATTAAGGAGCATGTTTATGGTTGCGCTTTAGGTTGAGAAGAAAAGATTGCACACAGAAAAACATACAATACAATGCACTTGATAATTGGGGCTCTTTTACAATGATCTTATGAAGTGTTTTGTAAGATATATGATAACTTCTCTTTTCACTCTGAAGGCACTCTGTGGATCTCTTCTTGGACTTTGTGACCATCTTCAGGAAGCTCATGGTTATTCTGGCCATGAATGAGAAGGTACCATATTGACAGTGTATTGCTATTTCTATAGCATACCGACTATAATACACTACCACTATCTCTCATACACGTTGCTATGTTTTGAACCATAGAAAAACATGAACCTAGGACCAGAAAGCATTCTAAATACAATATGTGCAATAAACCAGCATATTGTAGAAATGTTGCACTTTGCACTGCTCGGCTAATAATGGTTTAATGTCAGTCAGGTGAAGTGTTCTCTTTATTTAGCAGGACAACAAGAAGAAGGAGAAGAAGTAAATGTGGAGGAATGCAAGCAAATAAAAGATCTGTGACTTGGAATTGCTTCAGGAGTGCTTCTGGTGCATTCACATAACTGCTTAATTATTCAAATTATTTAGACCATGTTTGATTTTGTACTTTGATATAGTGTCTTAATTGTTAGGAATCGATTGGTTTGGAATTTGGCTTTGGCGTAAGGTTTGACGTTTTTAAAAGTTGATGTTAAGGTTTTAGATGTCCCTGTGTCTTAGAATTTTTTTTTACTCCCATTTTGAAGGGATGGTGTAGTTAACTAACATACTTATTTCGATAGTTATTTTTGCATTGTCAAGTAACGATTTGAGACAATTTGTTATTTTCTCTTCCATCTGATTAAGCAGGAAATCAATGCCTCAAATAATTTTAATATGGCCACTTTTTATATACCAACTGATTAAAGTACAGTATCAGTTTGGAGTTGTGGTGAGGTTGTTAATTCTGTGAATATTATCTGTCCATTTGGGAATTCTGCCATTTTAAATAAGCCACACACTATATTAGTCTCAATTATGACATCACAGGCTTTTTGTTGCGATGCGTAATGACGAACATGATGCATTTGTAAAGTGGACATTTACATGGGGTATCATTTATTAGCAAATGACAAATATTACTAGTGCTTTTACAGTACAATCCCTTTCTACTGAAGTCATGCATTCGTAACATTTCCCCTTGAATGATCAGAGTAATTTAAGACATTGATTCTCTCTGTGAGGCTGCTCTAACCAGTCTTTCTGTTGTAGTTTGTGCCAATAGGGGATCTTGTCAGTTTGTTTTAATAAGATGCAAATGATAGAGCAGACAGATTTGCATCTTCGATGTTAAATATTCAGACCTTGCACGGACTCATCTATTGAAACATAAATGACATTTTTCAATGTAATTGCTGGTGGTGTCGTCTGCTATGGTGTCAAGAAAGTGATGTTTTATGGATGGACTTGTATTGAGAAGTGTAATATATTTTCCTGATAATGAATTTTGTCAAACTTGTTCTCTTTTTACTACTAACAAAGATTCAGTGCTTGAAATAGAGGTGCTCAGTAGAGAATCTGTGTTTCATGTAATTAGGTGACATGAAATAAATCCCACTAATCTTCATGTTATTCCCTATGTGCAGGGGTAACAACATTTATTTTCAAGGTGCACTTCGTTTTATTGAGAGAATCTCCTGTGACAGGGGTTACGGGATTAATTGAGAAGGTATGGCAGTACTGCCAAAGTCAATTAACTCACTGAATCACATGGCATAGCATCCAGTTACCAGTCAGAACGTATCCTCATCTGCCCAGTAATAGCTTTGCTAAAAGATTAGCCATTACAAATGTTTCAACCTCTCGCTTGATGTTGGTAATCTAGATGACGTGAAATGTACTTTTTCTGATATGGGTCGTAGTCCTTTTTTTAAATTTGAACCTTTTTAATTGAATGACATTGAACAGATAATCTGGCAGTCAAACATCCTCTGCTATGCAGCTCAAGGCTTTATTTTCTTAGAAGTGCCAATAACAATACAAGTTTACCAAACTAATCACCTGTTGTTGCTTTTCAACTGAGGATTTTACGGTTTAAAAAATGAAATAACTGCATATCTTATACTGTGAAATTTGTTTTGCTTTTATGGGAATTACTTTTGTAATTCTGCTACATTTAATGTAATTTAAATTTGTTAAAATAAAGTTTGATTAAGTCAATGACACTTATGCTCATGTTTTAATAATGGTTGCAAAGTTGCACACATCCATCCCTATGGGGATTTTTAACAGGGTTTAGTCACTTCTATCTGACAGTGTACAAAACCATTAGGAACAACTGCTCTTTCCATGAGACTGACCAGGTGAAAGCTATGAACCTTTACTGATGTCATCTGTTAAATCCACTTCAATCAGTGTAGATAAAGGGGAGGAGACATTAAGCTTTGAGACATGGATAGTGTATCCCTGTGGAACGCTTTTGACACCTTGTAGAGTCCATGCCCTGATGAATTGAGGCTGTTCTGAGGGCAAAAGGGAGTGTAACTTAATATTGGAAAGTGTTCCTAATTTTCTTTGTACACAAGTGTGTCATCCTAACTGTAAACATTGTGTATAGTACTGAATGTACCCTGTCATCTCTGGGATATAAACACTTTGATTTGGTGCAGTCTGCACTAATGATTAAAGTGTAATTTACTATGGATGCAACATATTTTTATGAACTTTTGGGTCAGATTTAATATACTTCCTAAATTTCTCACCCCCGTCAACGGACCGGTATGTGTCGGACAGCTCTGTTGCTTTGATTTCAGAATCCCTGTCCAGTCATCTCTCAGGACAGTGTTTGCTCCAACACCAGGCACCTCCACACCTGAGAACATTCAGTCCAATCTAGCCAATACCAGTGTCCATATCAGGGCAGTGTTGCCATGGAAACAGTGATGATGAGGAGGAGCGCAGTGGGTCTGGTGGGGGGATGGCTGGGGGCCAGGGAGATCCTTGGGGGGCGGGGTCCGTTGCAGAGGGGGGTGTTACAGCAGCTAATGCAGACAGAGCCCACCCGACCTGGGACACAGAAAGACTGATACCCTGCTGAAACAATCAGACAGGTGGAGAAGGAGGCACAGGCCTTCCTGTAAATCACACCTAGAGGAAGATAGAGAAGACAAAGCCTTGGCCAAAAATTACACAAAGGGTGCACATTTTAGATCTTGTAAAACAAAAGTTATTTACAATTAACTAGAATAAACTGACTTGAGGTCAGAAAAAGTCAACAAGGCTCACCATTTTCACCCACAATCACCTCCTTCTGACAGGCATTCTGGATGTTTGCTGTGCAGTTGACAATGAACTTTGGAGCTGAACAGTCATTGTCCAACAGAGTCTCTTCACAGTGGTAACACTGCATCTGATAAGGCCAGACTGAAACGCATGCACACACACTAATTGTGATGCCTAAAATACATGGAAGGAAATCTCTAGTTACAGTGCACGAGAATGGAAGTACGTGTTTCCAAGCAATCTCCATGGAGATATTGCAGTGCAGAAACTCCACAAGAGGGAGCCATTTCCTTCTGTTTATGCCTCTATTCCCTCGAATACATTGATAAATCCATTGTCCAGTGCCCTTTTCAATCAGATTGGACAGTAAAACAGCAGAGGTTTAAACCTGCTTAAAATGCTATAACCACTGCTTTTTCAACTACACTGTTACTCATCTTAACACACTATTATTATGACCACTGTCTCAGGAAAAGGAGATATTCAGATGCACTTTTAAATGTGAAGGCTATCCAGTCACTTGTGGTGAAATGCCAAATCCCAACAGCCAATACAGAGATAATCATTAGTATGAAGAATCCTTGACTCACTCAACCTTGCTTCCATATTTGTAATCAGTACAGTCACCCAACTAGTGTTCAACAGACGTTTGGAATAGATCTGTTGTGCTTCCTCTGACTATCTGGGCTTGATTGATATATTATGCCTGCATGATCTGATGGATATTGCTTGCAACACATAAAACGCATTTATAGGAGCACTTTGTAAAACACATCGCTATATCACTAATTTGACCTCCCAAAAACGGATTACATCCTATATTCACGGTACTGTACTTTGTCTCTGTCTGTCAGGTCATTAACTATAAAATATGAATGCAATGTGGCTAAACATTATTATTGCATTAGCCATAGTTCAAACAAAAATATTAACCTGTCTAACTATAAGGTTGTTGGAGCAGAAATTATTCATGCGTCTGTCTGAATGACAGATTGACAGAATGGCCATTTTAATCATGTTCACCGACTGGTATTATGATTATGACATGTTGGCTCAGACTCCAAAGGTAAAACAAGTTCAATCATTAATTTCTGTCATTGTGTGTAATTGCGCATGTTTAGTCTACATTTAAAGCGATTGCATTCATATTTGCGTCATTTTAGAACATAATGTATACATTATATTAGCAGAAAGCCTTAACGCATGGATTTAGTTGGGTAGGCTAAAAGGCTTCTCAAAAATCTCATTTTATTCTAGACTATAAACTTTAAATTGAGAGATTTTGGGGCAACGAGACAGTAATTAAGAAATTAATTATTACTCCGGATTGCCACTGTTATAAATAAACCTACACTGACATTTAAAAAAAGAGAAACAGTAGTTATGTACCTGAGCAAAGGACGCATCCACACAGAGAAGCGAGGAGAACAAACGATTGCATCGTCCATAAACTCCATCAGGTTACTTTTTCTCCCCAAAAAGCATTACACAGTTGTATGGTCAGCCTCAACTTGAATCCACTTCTGATCAAGTAGGAGCAGTAATATCACCAGTAAGCACGCCTAAAAAGGTTTCTAGGTGTCTTGCTTCTCCTAACTTTGAGGGCGCTCTGTTTGGCAAGCGTCACAGAATCAATCTCAATCTCACGCCTTGATCACACCGACGGTGTCATTGCGCAAAATGGGACGTAACATCATCTGGATGTGTAAAACGTAATCATTCTGCTACCATTTCTGTCAAGCCTCCTACGCACACAGTTTGATGCATATTAGATAAATCCAATGTATGTGCCACACAGAACGCACTGCAAGAAGGCAAACACAGGGTTCCATTAGAAATTAATGTAGGTACTTGATCCAATGGCAGTCAGTGCCGTTTATGAGGGAGGACATTTTTTTTGGTTCATGAGCATGGCCTTGTTTCTATTACAGCATGTTGGATGACTATCATTCATATTCCATTCACGCAGTTCAATGTAACATCGATGGGATTAGGCTACTACATGATATTCACATATTCACTATACCCATCATGAGGTTGCTGCAACCTAGCCTATGAATGAACGTTTACAACGTAGGTGCACACAGGTGAGAGAAAAATTGATATGACAAACAGGGTGTCTATTCATGGAAAAACACACGTTTAAAATGTCGACCATTCGATTGGTAGAAAGAATAGAGGATTCTTGGTCGACTAAGATCTATTTTGGTTCGGGAACCGACCTAGTCCCAAGTGTGCTCACCACAAAGAATGCATAGTAGTTGTTAACTAATGTTAAGCTATCTTGTAATCAGAAAAGTTCAGTCAGTTACTGGCAGCTAGTTGCAAGTAAGTTACTAGCAGTTACTGGTTATTAAGAAACTGAGATTTTAACAATAACTGACCGACAGCTGGTTGTCAGTTAAGTCATCTACAATTCACAGAAAATTCCAGGCAACTAACTGCTATTTGAGTTACTGTGAAATGCACGTTAAGGTTGAATCGGGATGTGGACATGAAGCTATGGTTTGGATTTGGGTTCAAGGAAAAATCCACCCAAAACCACTCATTCCTTTAATTTACAGTGTTAAATAGCACTAATGAGTGGGAAGAATATTTTTGGTAAACAAATGTTTCATTTTGGCGTTTCATTTGGTTGGTAGCAATCAGTGACGATTTTAGCATGTAAATCTTGGTGGGGAAAAAAATAAATGCATTGTTTTTGATGTATGCCAGAAAGCCACAACACAACACTGAACAATATATTAATTGCACTATAATGGTGACAAACCGTGCCCACAAACTATTAGGGCCTACAGAAAACTGTACCAGCAGAATCCAAACACCTTACCAACGCTACATGTGGCTATCAGCGATTCCCTGTCTGGCAGCGAAACAGTTCATTCAGCCTCATTCACTGCCTTTAAAAAAAACATAGCTGATATGGCTGACTCGGTCTCAACATTTAAGTCTTTATTGAAGACTCATCTCTTCAGTAGGTCCTATTGATTTGAGTGTAGTCTGGCCCAGGGGTGTGAAGGTGAACAGAAAGGTACTGAAGCAGGAATTGCCCTTGCTGTCTCTGCCTGGCTGGTTCCCCTCTCTCCACTGGGATTCTCTGCCTCTAATCCTATTACGGGGGCTGAGTCATGAGCACACTGGTGCTCTTCCATGCCGTCCCTGGGAGGGGTGCATCACTTGAGTGGGTTGAGTCACTGACGTGATCTTTCTGTCCGGGTTTGCGCACCCCTTGAGTTCTTGCCGTGGGGAAGATCTTCATGGGCTATACTCAGCCTTGTCTCAGGGTAGTAAGTTGGTGGTTTGAAGATATCCCTCTAGTGGTGTGGGGGTTGTGCTTTAGCAAAGTGGGTGGGGTTATATCCTGCCAGGTTGGCCCTGTCTGGAGGTATCGGCGGAAGGGGCCACAGTGTCTCCCGACCCCTCCTGTCTCAGCCTCCAGTATTTATGCTGCAATAGTTTATGTGTCAGGGGGCTAGGGTCAGTCTGTTATATCTGGAGTATTTCTCCTGTCTTATCTGGTGTCCTGTGTGAATTTAAGTATGCTCTCTCTAATTCTCTCCCTCCCCTCTCGGAGGATCTGAGCCCTGGGACCATGCCTCAGGACTACCTGGCCTGATGACTCCTTGCTGTCCCCAGTCCACGTGGTCGTGCTGCTACTCCAGTTTCAACTATTCTGCCTGCGGCTATGGAACCCTGACCTGTTAACCGGACGTGATACACTGTCCCGGATCTGCTGTTTCTCTCTCTCTCTACTGCACCTGCTGTCTCTGAATGCTCAGCTATGAAAAGCCAACTGACATTTACTCCTGAGGTGTGGACCTGTTGCACCCTCTACAACCACTGTGATTATTATTATTTGACCCTGCTGGTCATCTATAAATGTTTGAACATCTTGGCCATGTACTGTTATAATCTCCACCCGGCCCAGCCAGAAGAGGATTGGCCACCCCTCAGAGTCTGGTTCCTCTCTTGGTTTCTTCCTAAGTTCCTGCCTTTCTAAGAAGTTTTTCCTAGCCACTGGGCTCCTACATCTACATTTGCTTGCTGTTGGGGCTTTAGGCTGGGTTTTTGTATAGCACTTTGTGACATCGGCTGATGTAAAATGGGCTTTATAAATACATTTGATTGAATTTGATTGAGATGTACAAACTATGGCATAAGGGGACAACAAGCAGATAAGAGGCAATCCGTAATTTCAATTTAGACATTAATGAGCAAGCTAGGACAGACGTAGTCAATATAACTATTTGTTCAGTGCTTTTGAAATGGGCTACTGACAGCATACAACATACACTTAGTTTTACTTTCTTAGCTACAGTAAACATATCTCTCTGGAATATTACATAATTTATGCAGCAGCATACACAACACATTTGGACTCACCTTGTTGTGCTGTTCTCACTTGAACAGGAAGGTGTCACGGGGTCCTTCATAGGGATAATTTTGTCATCAATCTTTGTCAAAGTCTGGCATTCTCTGGATTTATGGTGCTTGAAAGATATCTGTGAACTCTGAAAAAAAAACCAAGTGGAATCATGATGACATCAGTGATCTTCAGGTGGGAACTCTAGAAAGAGGCCCGAGTTCCTGACTTGCAATTCCGAGTTGAATGACCGTTCAAAATGTATTTTCCCATCCGGAGCTCTTTAAAAAACATTTTTTTTTAGAGTTCCCAGTTGTCTTGAACTCATTGAAGTTTGAGATTTCCCAGTTCAATGTTTCCACTTGTTTTGAGCGTGGCAGCATGGCCAATGTTGAATGTTTACCCTTTTAAGCTTGTAAAAGAGACTCTGAAACCCAGACCACACACCCACTCCACTGAATAGCAGGCTAGTGATTGCCAAAATGAATGCCATATGCTGCATTTGCTTTAGAACTATTGCTTACTTTTTTGTTGGTGACACTTTGATATCTGTTTAAAGGGCAAATCCACAGATGAAACCATAACAAATCGCCCTGCCTCTGTTTTGGTAAAAAGCTGATGGATGGGCCTGGAGAAATGTGACCACTCTCAGATTAATAGACAGAGCTAGGGATGCAAGGACTGACCATCCATAATATAAAAATGGTTTTAACCATGTTATGAGGCAAAAAATTGGAGTAAAACAAGCTTATATTTTGGGTTCTCATGAAGTGTGACTGTTGAACTAAGCTCATGAGGCATTCATAAGTTATACCCTTCAAGAATCAATGGATATACACTACCATTCAAAAGTTTGGGGTCACTTAGAAATGTCCTTGTTTTTGAAAGAAAATCTTTTTTTTTGTCCATTAAAATAACATCAAATTGATTTTTATGGAATGTCTGCATAGGCGTACGGCGGCCCATTATCAGCAACCATCACTCCTGTGTTCCAATGGCACGCTGTGTTAGCTAATCCAAGTTTATCACTTTAAAAAGGCTAATTGATCATTAGAAAAACCCTTTTGCAATTATGTTATCACAGCTGAAAACTGTGGTTCTGATTACAGAAGCAATAAAACTGGCCTTCTTTAGACTAGTTGAGTAGCTGGAGCATCTGCATTTGTGGGCTCAATTACAGGCTCAAAATGGCCAGAAACAAATAACTTTCTTCTGAAACTTGTCAGACTATTCTTGTTCTGAGAAATGAAGGCTATTCCATGTGAGAAATTGACAAGAAAATGAAGATCTCGTACAACGCTGTGTATTACTCGCTTCACAGAACAGTGCAAACTGGCTCTTACCTGAATAGAAAGAGTGGGAGGCCCCGGTGCACAACTGAGCAAGAGGACAAGTACATTATAGTGTTTAGTTTATAGAAACAAACGGGTCACAAAACCTCAACTGGCAGCTTCATTAAATAGTACCGGCAAAACAACAGTCTCAACGTCAACAGTAAAGAGGCGACTGCAGGATGCTGGCCTTCTAGGCAGAGTTGCAAAGAAAAAGCCATATCTGACTGGCCAATAAAAAGAAAAGATTAAGATGGGTTAAAGAACAGACACTGGACAGATGAAGATTGGAAAAAAGTGTTATGGACAGACGAATCTAAGTATGAGGTGTTCGGACCACAAAGAAGAACATTCGTGAGACGCATAAAAAAAATGAAAATATGCTGGAGGGGTGCTTGACGCTATCTGTCAAGCATGGTGGAGGCAATGTAATGGTCTGGGGGTGCTTTGATGGTGGTAAAGTGGGAGATTTGTACAGGGTAAAAGGGATCTTGAGGAAGGAAAGCTATCACTCCATTTTGCAACGCCATGCCATACCCTGTGGACAGCGCTTAATTGGAACCAATTTCCTCCTACAACAGGACAATGACCCAAAGCACAGCTCCAACCTATGCAAGAAATATTTAGGGAAGAAGCAGTCAGCTGGTATTCTGTCTATAATGGAGTGTTTGAGTTCAATTTTTTTTTTAATTTTACAGGGACATGGCACATTAATCAACGTTTCAGTAAAAGTGCCGGTTTTAGCCAGCCGGCTAATTTTCAACCGCAGTCCCTGGGCAGGTTATTAAAAACAATTACAATAGTAATATAGATAATCATTGAGCAGTGAGCACACGCAGAGCAACATAGGACAAGCAAGACATAGCACACAGACAGAGAAACATAGCACAAAAAGACTAAATGTTTCCACACTACAAACAACATGGAAAGCGGCAATACACAACTAGGGATTATGTTCACAAATCTGATTGGCCTATAGCCATGTCTTCATGTTTTTTGTGTAAGTGTGATAGGTGGTGCAGTTATGTGTGTCTGATGGCAGTGTATTCCAAACATGGGAAGCTCTCACAGAGAAGCAGATTGACTAAAGGTGCTTTCCCTAAAGGGAACTATACAGTCACTTCTCATGGCAGACCTTGTGGATCTGCTGCCTTATGTTTGGGTTTTCTGTTTAACAAAAGTACTGAGTGGAGGGGGAGCCAGGCCATTTAGGATCTTGAATACAAGACATGCGTTGGTGTATTGCACAAGATTCTTCCAACACAGGAGCTCATGCTTTCTGTGGATGTAACAGTGATGATGGCTATTTGGGCTTCCTATCAAGCACTTTGAGAGCCTGGTTTTAAAACCTCTTCGGGCTAGGGGGCGATATTTTCACTTCCGGATGAAAAGAGTGCCCAAAGTAAACGGCCTGCTACTCATGCCCGGAAGCTAGGATAGGCATATAATTGGTAGATTTGGGTAGAATTTTTTTTTTTTTTTACTTTAAAATGATGTCTGTGAGTATAACAGAACTTATTTGGCAGGCGAAACCCAGAGGACAAACCATCCAGGATTTTCTTGTTTGTTGAGGTGACAGTGTTTTCAATGGGATTTCTATGTGGATCTAGATATCTAAGGCACTTGCTTGCAGTTCCTATTGCTTCCACTAAATGTCAACAGTCTTTAGAAATTGGTTGATGTTTTTCCTTTGAGAAATTAAGAAGTAGCCATTTCCTATCTGGGTGGATAGCCAAGTGTACTGTTGTGGTTGGGGCGCGCGACCTGAAAGCTCGCTCCACTTAATAATTAATTTATTAGATACTTTGTAGTCATGTTGCGCGAGTTGGAACCTGTGTTTTTCTGAATCAAACTCGCCAAATAAATGGACATTTTGGAGATATAACGATAGAAATGATCGAACAAAAGGACCATTTATGATGTTTATGGGACATATTGGAGTGCCAACATAAGAAGATCTTCAAAGGTAATGCATGAATTATATAGTTATTTCTGAGTTTTGTGTCGCGCCTGGTGGGTTGAAATATGATTGTCATGTGTTTGTTAGATGGGGTGCTGTCCTCAGATAATAGCATGGTTTGCTTTCGCCGTAAAGCCTTTTTGAAATCTGACACGGTGGATAGAAAACACTCTGAAGTTTCTAAAACTGTTTGAATGTCTTTGAGTATAACAGAACTCATATGGCAGGCAAATACCAGAGAAAAAAATCCAAACAGGAAGTGGGAAATCTGAGGTTTGTAGTTTTTGAACTCAGCCCCTATCGAATTCACAGTGGGATATGGGTTATTATGCACTTCCTAAGGCTTCCACTAGATATCAAGTGTCTTTAGAACGTTGTTTCAGGATTCTACAGTGAAGGGGGGCCGGATGAGAGCTGCTTGACTAAGGGGTCTGGCAGCAGCCTCGTTCTCAGTCACGCGCATTTCACGAGAGGTAGCTCTTGTTCCATTGCTTTTCTACAGACAATGGAATTCTCCGGTTGGAACATTATTGAACATTTATGATAAAAACATCCTAAAGATTGATTCAACCTTTAATATAAGAATTTTAACTTTTCGTCCGACTAGACCTGAACGCGCGTTTGGATTTGTTTACCAAACGGCCTAACAAAAGAAGCTATTTGGACATAAATGGACATTATCGAACAAAACAAACATTTATTGTGGAACTGTGATACCTGGGAGTGTATTCGGATGAAGATCATGAAAGGTAAGTGAATATTTATAATGCTATTTTTGACTAATGTTGACTGCGCAACATGGCGGATATTTCTTTTGGCTGGTTTGGGCTCTGAGCGCCATACTCAGATTATGCTTTTTCCGTAAAGTAAAAAAAAAATCTGACACAGCAGTTGCATTAAGGAGAAGTGTATCTAAAGTTTCATGCATAACACTTGAATTTATCAACATTTATAATGAGCATTTCTGTGAATTCATGTGGCTCTCTGCACAATCACCACATGTTTTAGAACTACTGAACGTAACGCGCCAATGTAAAATTAGATTTTTTGATATACATATGCACTTTATCGAACAAAACATACATGTATTGTGTAACATGAAGTCCTATGAGTGTCATCTGATGAAGATCATCAAAGGTCAGTGATTAATTTTATCTCCATTTGTGCTTTTTCTGACTCCTCTCTTTGGCGGGAAAAATGGCTGGGTTTTTCTGTGGCGTGGTGGTGACCTAACATAATAGTTTGTGGAGCTTTTGAACTTTTGTACTTTTGATATCAGACACTGTGGCTGGATTAACGAGAATTTTATCTTTAAAATGATGTAAAATACTTAATTTGCTGTTGGCAAGGGGTCCGTTAGCGGAATGGAGTCCCCAGTCCTAGACAGGTTAATCTAATTCATGCTGATAAAAAAAATCCATGGGCCTAATGGACACATGCTCAGACTTGCACACTTTTGATAGACTTAATATGTAGTTGATACACCCATTTTTGGACCTATAAATCATATATATACACTACCGTTCAAAGGTTTGGGGTCACCTAGAAATGTCCTTGTTTTCCATGAAAACATACATGAAATGAGTTGCAAAATGAATAGGAAATATACTCAAGATGTTGACAAGGTTATAAATAAGGATTTTCTATTGAAAGAATAATTTTGTCCTTCAAACTTTGCTTTTGTCAAATAATCCTCAATTTGCAGCAATTACAGCCTTGCAGACCTTTGGCATACTTGTTGTCAATCTGAATTCCCCCCCCATGCTTCCTGAAGCACATCCCACAAGTTGGATTGACACTTCTTACGTACCATACGGTCAAGCTGCTCCCACAACAGCTCAATAGGGTTGAGATCCGGTGACTGTGAGATCCGGTGACTGTACTGGCCATAATAATGGCCATCTTTAAATCTGGTGACCCTGCTGATGTGAGTAACTACAGGCCCATTAGTATACTACCTGTGGTGTCGAAGGTTGTTAAAAAGTGTGTAGGAGAGCAACTGATTCCCCACCTCAACAGCCCCTTCACATTACCATCCATGAAGTTTGGCTTCAGAGCAAAACACTCCACAGAAACGGCCAACTGCTTTCTTCTGGAAAATGTGAAGTCCAAGATGGACAAAGGGGGCATTGTTAGGGCTGTGTTTCCGGACCTAAGGAAGGCTTTGATACTCTTAACCATGAGGTTCTCATCACATAATTGTCCAAGATAAACTTTTCCCCCAATGCCTTGAGATGGATGAAATCATACGTTGAGAGCAGAACTCAGTGTGTTAGACTGAGCAAAGAGCTGTCGCCCACTCTTAGCTATGATGTGGGCGTGCCCCAAGGGTCAATACTGGGGCACCTCCTGTTCAGCCTGTACATTAATGATCTGCCTTCTGTCTGTACTGGGTCTGAAGTTCAAATGTATGCAGATGATACAGTAATATGTGCATGCAGAGAGCAAACAACAAGCTGCACAAGAACTCACTACTGTAATGGACCAGGTTACAAAGTGGCTCAGTGACTCGTGTTTGCATCTCAATGTGAAAAAAAACTGTCTGCATGTTCTACACAAAGAGGGCAACAGATGCTACTGAACCAGATGTCTATGGGTCAGGGGAGAAGTTCCAGGTGGCATCTGATTTTAAGTACCTTGGCATCATAGTTGATTCCAAACTCTCTTTTAAAAAGCAGGTGAAAAAGGTCAATCAAATAACCAAATTCAACCTAGGTCATTTACAGAGATAGCAGGACTGTACTTCAAATCTATGATACTCCTCCACTTAACATACTGCTTGACTAGTTGGGCCCAAGCTTGTTGTACAACATTAAGCAATAAAAGCCCCACTTTTATTCCATAGGCTTGGATCCACACTATGCACATTTTTCACTGGCTGTCCGCTGTTTTCAAAAACAATGATTGATAGGCAGCTTAATTCAACCATTGGGTTCAAATACACATTTATCCTTAAGGTGCAAATAGCAAAATGAGAGAGCAGCAGTGTGATTCACATCAATGCGCTATGTAGATATCCATAATAAGTGATATCCGTATTTACGTAGACTACACCACTGCTGTCGTCCTTACCTCCAAGAGTTTTTTCAAGTTGGATAATCTTTTGGATGCCGACAGCAGTCGCACCATTGGAAGACAGCTTGGACTGTAGCCTAAAAAAGCCTATTTCTGCTCTTTTCCCACCAAACAAATTTGGTGTCATCATAGTGGTCTCTGAATTTTGGTCAGACTCACTCAGGTGGAACAAACTTATACTTGTGCCCTTTTTCAATGCTGATTTGAATGTTAGAGAAGTGTCAGTTTTTTTTCCACAAACATCCTTTCTTAATTTAAAAAGTAATCCTCAAAGTAATCCACTAGTTTTTCAAAAGTATTATCAAGGCACAAGGCGAGACCCAAATGCAGACACAGGAGGCAGATGGTTGGAGTCTTACAATGTTTATTATTCCAAAGCGGTAGGCAAGATAATGGTCGTGGACAGGCAAAAAGGTCAAAACCAGATCAGAGTCCAGGAGGTACAGAGTGGCAGACAGGCTGGTGGTCAGGCAGGTGGGTACACAGTCCAGAAACATGGCAAGGGTCGAAACATGGTCGAAGGAAGGCTAGTGTACGACGGGACCCTGGATGACAGGTCAGCCTGGAGGAATGAGTCCATTCCAGGACCCGGGACCAGACTGGATTAGGGACAAACAGCCGGTTAGCCAGGCCCCCTTCAGGTCCAGGCTTGGACCAGGTTCTCAATACCCCAATCCACAGTGGCAGCAAGGCATGAGGTAGGGAGAAGGGTTTCAGAGGTCGTGGGTGTTGCAGAGTAACTGTATAGGTGGGAGAGGGAGTCAGGCTTCACATTCTTTGACCCTGGGCGGTAGGAGATGGTGAAGTTAAATCTGGTGAACATGAGGGCTCAGCAGGCCTGCCTGGAGTTGAAGCGCTTGGCTGTACGGAGATATTCCAGGTTTTTACAGTCGGTCCAGACCAGGAATGGCTGTTCTGCTCCTTCCAGCCAGTGCATCCACTTTTCCAACGCTATCTTCACCGTCAGGAGTTCTTGGTTGCCAACATCGTAGTTCCTTTCAGCATGATTGAGAAGACGGGACAGGAAGACACAGGGATGAAGCTCCTGGTCCTGGGCAGATCGCTGGGACAGGATGGCCCCCACTTCAACATCTGAAGCATCCACTTCCACCACAAATTGACGCAAGCAGTCTGGATGGATGAGGATGGGTGCTGTTGTGAACCGATGCTTCAGGTCCACAAAGGCTTTGTCGACAGCTGGAGACCATTTGAACGGTACCTTGGTGAGTGCCGATAGGGGGGCCGTCAGGGTGCTGTAGTGCTGAATGAAACGGCGGTAGAAGTTTGCAAACCCAAGAAACCGTTGCAACTGCACCCTGGACGTTGGTTGAGGCCAATCCACCACTGCTTTCACCTTTCCAGGATCCATCTGAACATTGCCCTCGGCAATGACATATCCCAGAAAGGTGATTGTAGAGCAGTGGAACTCACTTTTCGGCTTTCACGGATAGTTGGTTCTCCAGGAGGCGCTGGAGGACCTGTCTGAAATGAAGAACATGTTCTTGTGCAGATCAGGGAAAAAACAGGATGTCGTCAAAGTACACAAACACAAACCGGTTTAGTATGTCCCAAAGCACATCATTAAACAAAGCCTGGAAAACAGCAGGGGTGTTGGTGAGTCCAAATGGCATGACCTAGTACTCATAATGTGCACTGGCTGTGTTGAAGGCTGTCTTCCACTCATCCCCCTCGCATATCCAAACCAGGGGGTAGGCATTTCAAAGGTCCAACTTGGAAAATATGGTGGTTCCCTGGAGAGGTTCAAAGGAGAGGTAGGAGACATATCGGGTGCACGAGTATGCCCGAAACCAGACCTTTCACTCTTGCGTTCCCTTAGGCGTCCATGAATTTTAATGGTTAAGGTGATAAGGGAAGGGGATGAGAAGGGGATGAGCAGCTAGCTCATCCTTAACCTCCTCAGATAATGCAGAAAAGTATCGAAAAGAGACTCCAGATTCCAGGCACGCTCGGCGGCCAACGTGCGAAAGTCCATCACGTAGTCTGCCACACTATGGGAGTTGACGTAAGTCAAGCAGTTTGCTGGCCGCCTATCTCCCGGATACCGGAGACTCAAACTTTTCTCACCTCTGCCATGAATTTCTCCAAATACCCGCAAATGGCAGATTGTTGCTCCCAAACTGCCTTAGCCCAGGAGAGCGCCCTTCCCCACATTAGCATAATTATATACGCTATCTTCGATCGGTCTGAAGAAGAACCAAGATGGCTGTAGCTCAAAAATAAGCGAGCACTGAGAAAGGAAACCCCGGCAGGCACCAGGATTCCCCGAATATCGCTCTGGAGGTGGTAAGCAGGGTTCACGTGGTGTCGGGATGGGCTGTACCAATTCACCACAGATAGGGAAAAAAATTACAGGGTGATTGGGGTTTTTCAGAGGTGGCAGACAGTCCCTGAGTTGCTCCATAATAGCCTTTAACCCATGGTCGTGGTGTTCCGGCAAGGAACTGAGTCCTTCCAAAAGGCCCTGTAGCAACTCCTGATGTCTCCCACTGGTGGCTCCCTGCAGGGAGACAGCATGGCGGAGCTGGTCCAAGTCTGATGGGTCTGTCATGGCCAGTTCGTACTATCAAGGCACAAGGCGAGACCCAAATGCAGACACAGGAGGCAAATGGTTGGAGTCTTACAATGTTTATTAATCCAAAACAGTAGGCAAGAGAATGGTTGTGGACAGGCAAAAAGGTCAAAACCAGATCAGAGTCCAGGAGGTACAGAGTGGCAGACAGGCTCTTGGTCAAGGCAGGCAGAATGGTCAGGCAGGCGGGTACAAAGTCCAGAAACAGGCAAGGGTCAAAACCGAGAGGATTAGAAAAAGGAGAATGCAAAAAAGCAGGAGAACGGGAAAACTGCTGGTTGACTTGGAAACATACAAGACAAATTGGCACGGAGAGACAGGAAACACAGCGATAAATACACTGGGGAAAACAAGCAACACCTGGAGGGGGTGGAGACAATAACGAGAACAAGTGAAACTGATCAGGGTGTGACATGTATCTGTAATCTGATTACAATATTTTAGCTGGTAACGTAATGGTTTACAGTTACCGTTTTTTGTAATCTTTTACATGTAATCCGTTACTCCCCAACCCTATCTGTGGCCAATGACTTTGCGCCTTGCTGGATTGGCACTTCTAATGTAACTTTATTGCAGCACCCCAAGGGGCTTGAATTTTTGAGCTCTACCCGTAGATTTTGCAATGATGTAGTGTCCCCATGAGTGACAGAACACTGAGCCAATCACGGCGTAACTAGAGAACATTATCAACCCCTACGCTCCGTTGTGTTTTAGCTGGCTGCCCCACCACCACAGACAGCACTGAGCTAGGCTGAAACACCTGCCTTACTCAAGAAAGCAACAAAAAAAGACGGTGTTTGTATGCGGCTTTATTAACTAAATGATTAGTTTTTGTACATTGTTTGCAAACTGATATGTAACACGTATTGATGCCAAAATAACAGGCAAAACAGGCACAACATTTATATTTTATTTTAGCTAAACAGGTGGGGCTCAAAACAGGTGAGCTCTGCCCTGAATGACGGGACACCACTGATAGTAACATGGAAGATCGTTGTGGAAATCTGTTGCAGCTCAAGTCAATTCCAAAATCCACAATGCAATGCTCTCGCTATGGGCTGGCTAGGTAGCTAGCTAGCAAACATAGCCACATAATACCAAATACCAAATACAATATCATCATGTGAAGTAGCTAGTTAGCAGTAAAATCACCTAAATATAGGGGTCCACAATCTCACAATGTACAACCTGCAGATCGATTTTCCCCACAGAGTGGGGTCTAACATTCTCAATGGCAGATATACTTTTGAGAAAATGGGAATTGTTGCCCATGCTACGTCAATGGACCGCGCGGTGCATTCTGGGCGATTCTGGGACAAGGAGCACTCTCCTTCAAGGAGTGAATGGGAGTCTATTGGGCTCTAGCTCAAAACACCCAACATCAGCACAAATTTTGTCAACAAGAAGTACAACGTTACAAATATTTTCCGAGATGTGAGAATTAACTTGCTCTCTGTAATATTGTATTGCCTTGGATTCGTGACAATCCTAGCTTCATGTCCATATCCTGGTTTAACCCCAATCAGGGTTGCAAAGATACAGGTAATTTACCATAAGTCATTTTTATGAAATACTGCCATTATTTTCAATTAACTATGCAGACTATTGACTTTTCACAAGTACCACCAGTTTGGTAACAAAACATTTACAACAAAAATATGAACATAGTAAAATAATTAAGTGCGTAAAAAAAAAGAAGATACAATATTTCATGCTGAAACCCTCATATTAAAAAACGATGGTATTCACTAAGTTGATGGTTTATATTTAGTTTAGTGTTTTACAGCTTTGCCGTTGTATTTTTGTGATCATTATCACAGGTGTCTCGCTGTTAGGAACGTTGTGCCAATAACTGCAAGGTCGCTGGTTCGAATCCCCAAATTGTCTGTTAAATGATTAAAATGTCAAATGTAATAATCGGAAGTACCCAAAAAGATCACTAGATGTCATCTGATAAAATCATTTTTGTTGTTGTTGAAAAATACCAATATTCTGGTAGTTTACTGGTAAACTTCAAGGGAATATACCTTTCCTTTGCAACCTGAAACCTAGCTCTAACCACAATCCTAACCCTAGCTTCATGTCAACATCCCGGTTCAACTCGAACCCTTAACTACAACTCTAACCCTAGCGTCATGTCCACATCCAGGTTCAACCCTTACCCAAGCCTCAACCACAACCCTAACCTCAGCTTCATGGCCACAACCCGGTTCAACCCTAACTCTAGCCTCAACCACAACCATAACTTGACATAACACTAACCCTAGCCTTATGTTTAACCCCGACTCAACCCTAATCCAGAGTATTGCATATGCAGAGTATTGAAACAGCAAAAACGTTTTGTTTGTGTCAAAATAGCAGGCTCTGATGCTTTGTGGATATTATATACATAGCAGGTTAGCTTTTCAATCAATAGTCTTCAATGAATAAATGAAGAATGTCAAGCGAGCTCAGAGAGATTTTTTATTTGTTGGGTTCTTGCATTTGTTTAGAGACAAAATGAACATAATCATCATCATTGTGTTTTTACTGCCTTGATAAAATACATTACGGTTTATGGCTTCATTTGAGATCTGGTGGTAATTCTATGTACATAACACCTTGAAATACTATTTACAAATACATGAGTAATAAAATGAGAATACCCCAGACAACAGAACAAAAGACAGGCCTCTGATGAAAATAACAACCTTTCACTCAATAGAATAAAATAAAGAGTATAGTACAAAAATAACGGGTATCAGAATAAAAACAGCAATAACGTCAATGACTCAACAGAAACAAAAATGTCATTTCAGTATGATTTGACCTAAAAAATAAATAAGTACATAAATACAACAGATAGAGATAAATAGCGAGTCCATAAAGCAAACGTACGAAGTAAAGATTCCACGACATCGCCACGCCACTCCATACTAGTCAGCATTGGCATGGTTATTGTACATGGTGTTGCTAAGACTCCTGACCGGGGCATGACCCATGTTTTGGGGGGATTGTCCGCAATGTAGAACACGGGATGTTTTATGAGATGATTGTAAAGCGAATGGCCTTCATGTCAAACCCTTGTTTTCATTTTGACATAAACCAGACGGTCTTGAAAGGGTGGAACGGTAGCAGATATTCTGGAAGACTACCTCTTCAACTGAAATCTATCTGTTCTCACAGAGGACTGTCTATACAGTAACAGTCAGATCTCCATTTTCATAGTATAACAGAGTAGTTATTTGTTTTAACTCAGAAGGGGGAGAGGAGAGAGCTAAAGGAAAGGCAAGGTTCAAAGTGGGATTATGAATCATTTTCAACTAGAAAAAGGTCAAATTCATGTCCGTTTTGAAAGATCACTTGCTTCTGAAAGCTCAGAGTTTGGAAGCACACGGATGTCTTATCCCTGAAGGAGTTTCTGGGGAGTTATGAAGTTGAAGTGGATGGACCTATACTGAACAAATATATAAAATGCAACAAGCAACCATTTCAAATATTTTACTGAGTTACAGTTCATATAAGGAAATCAGTATATTGAAAATAATTCATTAGGCCCTAATCTATGGATTTCACATTACTGTGTAAACAGATATGCATCTGTTGGTCACCTTTAAAGAAAGGTAGGGACATGGATCAGTAAATCAGTCTATATCTGGTGTGACCACCATTTGCCTCATGTAGCATGACACATCTCCTTCACAGAGAGTTGATCAGGCTGTTGATTGTAGCCTGTGGAATGTTGTTCCACTCATCTTCAATGGGATGGCAGATAGCCTAGTGGTTAGAGTGTTGGACTAGTAACCGAAAAGGTTGCAAGATCGAATCCCAGAGCTGACAAGGTAAAAATATGCTGTTCTGCCCCTGAACAGTTAACTGTTCCTAGGCTGTCATTGAAAATAAGAATTTGTTCTTAACGGACTTGCCTAGTTAAATAACAGTTAGAAAAAACGGCTGTGCAAAGTTGCTGGATATAGGCAGGAACTAGAATACGATGTTGTACATGTTGATCCAGAGCATCCCAAACATGCACATTGGGTGACATGTCTGATGAGTATGCAGGCAACGGAAGAACTGGGACGCTTTCAGGAACTATGGTACATGTACAGATCCTTGTGACATGGGGCTGTGCATTATCATCCTGAAACATGAGGTGATGGCGGTGACAATGGGCCTCAGGATCTCGTCACATTATCTCTGTGCATTCAAATTGCCATTGATAAAATGCAATTGTGTTTTTTGTCCGTAGCTTATGCCTGCCCATATCATAATCCCACCATGGGGCACTCTGTTGACATCAGCAAACCGCTCACCCACATGACACCATACACGTGGTCTGCGGTTGTGAGTCCGGTTGGACGTACTGACAAATTCTCTAAAACAACATTGCCTATGGTAGAGAAATTAACATTAAATTAAGTTAAGTTGATCAACAGCTCTGGTGGACATTCCTGCAGTCAGCATGCCAATAGTATGCTCCCTCAAAACTTAAGACATCTGTGGCATTGTGTTGTGGGACAAAACTGCACATTTAGGAGTGTATTTTTATTGTCTCCAGTACAAGGTGCACCTGTGTAATGATCATGCTGTTTAATAATCTTCTTGATATGCCACAATTGTCAGGTGGATGGATTATCTTGGCATAGGAGAAATGCTCACTAACAGGGATGTAAACATATTTGAGTATGCGTATGCGTTTGTGCGTATGGCACATTTCAGGATCTTTTATTTCAGCTCATGAAAACAACCCTTTACATGTTGCGTTTATATTTTTGTTCAGTGTACTTATGAGGACATAATCAAGTACATAGGCAGGAAGGGAGGGAGGAGTCCATGTCCTTCTTAGTGTCTCTTGGTGCTGTTCTGAACTGGGCGTTTAAACAAGGGGTGTGTCCCAAATGGATCCCCATTCCCTATAGTGCACTTCTTTTGACTAAAGTAGTGCACTATATTTAGGGAATAGGGTGCCATTTGAGAAGCAGTAAAGTTCCCTAATGGGCTAGGATCTCCTATCAGTTTATATTCTGTTCGCAAAAGAAGAATGAAACTGTATCAAAAAAAGCGATAGGTGTTTAGCCATAGACAGGGTTGCCACAACCTGAAACGACCCACAGTTGAACATAAAAAAAAACATGAGGGAATTTAAAACACATTTACATACAGCACTTCTCCATTAGCATAACCTCAGATTCTAACAAATGCTAAATGTGTGTAGAAACACAATACTCTTCCTTCTGCAACAAACATCTGTAAGCCTACCTAAACACTTTAGTGTATCATCTGCAGTACAGCACTAGTGATCGAATAGCACATATGTTGTCTTAATTGGCCAACTGTAAATTGATTGAATGTGTGTCTGTTTAGGCAAACATTGGCCCATATTGCAGAAGTAAGTAACTACTCTATGTTAATCCTTCACAAGGAAGGCCTACATATATATTTTTGCTTTAGTGGAGCATTTTGTGGACCCAAAGTAGGGTTATCGTTTTTCTGGCAGAATAAAGATGGACCCTGTGCCAAACGAAATGTCAGAAGACTATAGCAGGGATTCAATCCAAGGTGAATTACAGAGCTGTGGACTAAACAGTCGACAATGCACCTTTTAAAGGCATCTCCCCGATGTTCACAGAGATCGCAATCATGGTTAACACTGTACATGTCAGATAAAGCATGCATTATCTTTAAAAGTCTGTTACATTACGCTGCTCTTGAACACGCCTTGGATTGAATCCTGGCCCATGTATGCAAACTCAGTTTATAGTCAGTATAAAAGGTGGATGAGTCCTGTTACTTGTTTATACTCTTTCAGCATGTCAAAAAACTCTCATTTTGAGTATTAAATGGCAGCTCAGTTGAGAACTACATTTTTAATGGTGGCAGTCACAGGCTGCCTTTATAATGCTGTTATAATGGCATTATTCCTGACATAACTGTTTCACTACGTAAAACAGTCTGACAATGGATCAAACACATGTAAAACATTTGACTCTTGGTTGAGATTCTTAGAATGTCATTGTCCATAACACATACACTACTAGGTCATATCTGGTCATAAGGCTAATATAATGGCTGTTGTCTTGATCCGCCACTATCTGTTAGTTCAGATGTTAGGTCGATTTCTTTGTCAGTGTTACAGTAAGTTGTGATACAGTACAGTATATGGCAGCTTCAGGGAAACTGGTCAAAGCTATCATGGAGAGACTGCATTAAGTCTCACTCACATACACCCCTACACACACAAAAAACTTAACCCTTTACACTCATGGGAATTGGCCTAGATGGATAGGGCTCAATTGAAATGTTTCTTACAGAAGAAATATGAAATGCATAGCAAAATGGTAGCAAGTGAAAGGGAACAGTTTGAAGATTATGGGAAATTAGTTGACCCAAGGTGAGGACAACAGTTCATCTGACACAAGACCGAAACCAAACATTACACTCGATTATATGAGCATTTTACTTTTAGCTGCATTCGTTGAGAACGAAATCTGAAAACACTCTGGATACATTCAGTAACATGATAAGAATATTCCTGGAAATTGTGGGGTAGGTGCAACATAAGACAAAACAATGACAACGGTTTGAGTGGCTACACACCTCTCCAAAGTGTGCACAGTTCCTAAGTCATTTCAATGCACTTTTATTACTCAAATAAGAGTCTTCAACTATAAAGGTGCTATGTGAGCTCTCCTAGCTGTGCCGTTCAGGAACTAAAGCGAGCACATTTGTAGTTGTTTAGGTTGGAACGCAAGCCCGCATCCCCTCCCTCACACAATTACGGTCGTTGTTAATGCAATCCAAAAACAGTTCATTATAAATTGCAATCTGGGTCAGGTGGGCATCATTTGAAAGCTTATTCTATTACCAACATGACTAGAAAAGTTATAAAATACAACATTACAGTGTTAGGGTTTTACAATGGAATTCAGGGAAACAGATCGTCATTTTGGTGCGCATCGAAAGGAGTCATGAGTTCGTGTGCTGCGACATTTTCTACACAATAGACAAAACATAGGTTTATTCTGTTCAGAACATCTTGTAACTGTACATCAAACATCTTGATCCTAAACGTTAACACTGTATATGACATGAGTTTTATCCTATGGAAATGCGAAGTGCACATTTGGATTCATGGGTGTTTGGCTTGCTTGTATGACATCAAAGCTGTATTTATTATAATCCATCTTTCAAAATACATCGAGTCCTCTTCATTTACAGAATTTCCCTCACTCAGACAACAAAAATGTGCAAAGGTTGCCCAATTAGCACGAGGGATGGGGGCAACTTCTTGTCGAGGGAGGTGCTCAAGTTCAGAATGGCTGTCAGTCGAAACCCATACAGCACTGTCAAGCACAGAGCCAGAGCTCTGATGTTATGTCTAGCATGTTACTTTACAGCCACTGCATTCCAATTTAGGCGTTTATCAGTGCCCAACTCTGCTATTTTCAACCCGTATACGTGTATGAGTGTAAAGGGTTAAAGTAACATGATATATAACATATGACAAAGCACAACAGCTTAAAAAAAATAACATTACGACTGAAACCATGGAAGTCTATGACATATTTATGATCGATCACCACATTGCATCACATTTAATGGACGGTAACATGTTATTTTTTCTGGCGTTAAAGGCAACCCAGTTCTATGTGACTGAAACATGTCTACATCCAGGGCAGACAAGATAAACCCCTGATACCAGCCACTTCTTGGGGACCAATGATCCCAGTTACATGATTTAACAACGATTCTTCAGATCCAGGCCATAGTGAGCGTGTGGCTGTCTCGAACTAGGTGATGTTTTTTCCATGCATCTCGTTGGTGTGTGTTAGGCTTGGGCAGTATACCGTATACTGGGGTATTTGGAAATAGCCACGGGATGGTTTTTCAATACAGTCTAAATTCTTCATTTCACCTGTTACATAATTATTCATTATGAAGCTTACTGGACACGTGGTGTTTGTTTACAAGCACACAATGACCGAAAACTTGTGAGTCACTCACTATTGTGCAGCACACGCCATCTAGTTAAAGTATTAAATTCACAACTAAATGTTTGCCAGCTAGATATCTTATAACTATTTGCCAGTAACTTGCCAGTAACAGTAGAGAATCCCATCCTGGATCAAGAGCCTTGCTTTATAGTGTTTGTTTTGTGCATGTAGCAAATTGTGAGAAGCATATAACTTTATGAGCTGGGATATCTGTCCTGAAAATAGTTTAGGTCAGAGACTGTATAAAATGTTCACAAAGTGCTCATTAGCATTTAGTTATCATTCTCTATGGGACTTGACATGTCCTTGTTAGCATTGCTAACCTTCGGATTAGGCTTAGTGGGGTTTGAAAATAGTGCCCCTTGTGTCCAGTGCCAATATTACCAAATATCCCGGTATGACACAAGGTCGGTATGAAGGTATGACAATCTGGATACCGCCCAACCCTACTGTGTGTGTGTACAGTTGAAGTCGGAAGTTTACATACACTTAAGTTGGAGTCATTAAAACTCTATTTTCAACCACTCCACAAATTTCTTGTCAACAAACCATCGTTCTGACAAGTGGGTTAGGACATCTACTTTGTGCATGACAAGTAATTTTTACAACAATTGTTTACAGACAGATTATTTCACTTATAATTCACTGAATCACAATTCCAGTGGGTCAGAAGTTCACATACACTAATTTGATTGTGCCTTTAAACAGCTTGGAAAATTCCAGAAAATTATGTCATGGCTTTAGAAGCTTCTGATAGGCTAATTGACATCATTTAAGTCAAATGGAGGTGTACCTATGGATGTATTTCAAGGCCTACCTTCAAACTCAGTACATCTGCTTGACATCATGTGAAAAGCAAAAGAAATCAGCCAAGACCTCAGAATTTTTTTTTGTAGACCTCCTCAAGTCTGGTTCATCCTTGGGAGTAATTTCCAAACGCCTGAAGGTACCACAAGTTAATCTGTATAAACAATAGTATGCCAGTATAAACACCATGGGACCACGCAGACCGCATCGGAAGGAGATGCGTTCTGTCTCCTTGAGGTGTACGTACTTTGGTGTGAAAAGTGCAAAGGACCTTGTGAAGATGCTGGAGAAAACAGGTACAAAAGTATCTATATCCACAGTAAAACGAGTCCTATATCAACATAACCTGAAAGGCCGCACAGCAAGGAAGAAGGCACTGCTCCAAAACCGCCATTATAAAAGCCAGACTACGGTTTGCAACTGCACATGGGGACAAAGATCGTACTTTTTGGAGAAATGTTCTCTGGTCTGATTAAAGAAAAATGGAACTGTTTGGCCATAATGACCATCGTTATGTTTGGAGGAAAAAGGGGGATGCTTGCAAGCCGAAGAACACCATCCCAACCGTGAAGCACAAGGGTAGCAGTGGCAGCATCATGTTGTGGGGGTGCTTTGCTGCAAGAGGGACTGGTGCACTTCACAAAATATATCATGAAGAAAAATTATGTAGATATATTGAAGCAACATCTCAAGACATCAGTCAAGAAGTTAAAGCTTGGTCGCAAATGGGTCTTCCAAATGGACAATGACCCCAAGCATACTTCCAAAGCTATGGCAAAATGTCTTAAGGACAACAAAGTCAAGGTATTTGAGTGGCCATCACAAAGCCCTGACCTCAATTCTATAGAAATTTTGTGGGCAGAACTGAAAAAGCGTGTGTGAGCAAGGAAGCCTACAAACCTGACTCAGTTACACCAGCTCTGTCAGGAGGAATGGGCCAAAATTAACCCATTTATTGTGGGAAGCTTGTGGAAGGCTACCAGAAACGTTTGATCCAAGTTAAACAATTTAAAGGCAATGCTACCAAATACTAACTGGGTGTATGTAAACTTCTGACCCACTGGAAATGTGATGAAAGAAACAAAATCTGTAATAAATCATTCTCTCTACTATTATTCTGACATTTCACATTCTTAAAATAAAGTGGTGATCCTAACTGACCTAAGATAGGGAATTGTTACTAGGATTAAATGTCAGGAATTGTGAAAAACGGAGTTTAAATATATTTGGCTAAGGTGTATGTAAACTTCTGACTTCAACTGTATATGTGTCTGTGTGTACATTTGAGTTGCGCTGATCTGTCGTATGATGCTTGTTGCTTGGAGGACAACGGTGTCCAATTCTCAGCCTAGTTCCTCAAAGTATGTATGTGAACATCAGTCAACCTGAGGGTGAGTTTTCCAGCAGTATTAACCAGATCTCAGTAACACAGAGAGGGTCAGCAGAAAGAGGTGTATGTGGAAGAGGGAGGAGGTACTTCAACTCAGTATGCCTCAGGGGCTCATAGCAGGGGTTTAAAGGGTGTCGGTCGGTCCGCCTCTCTCTCTGCTCCCCTCTCTGTCCATGGGCCCTTGGGCCTGTCAACCCTGGCTGCCACAGGAGGACAGGCTGTCGTAGAGGGAGTCACTGAGGGATTCGGGCGTCTCTCTTGGGGACATGATATCTTCTGGTCTCTCCTTCACCAGCTCCAGCCCTCCGTCCTTCCCCACCTCTGGGGCACTGGGCATCCTCCCCTTACCCCGTGTGCTGAGCCCCGTCTGGGGTGGCAAGGGGAGGCTGCATGGGTCAGCAGCCAGGGGGCCCTGGGGGACACACTGTTTCAAACTCTTGGAGGAGAGGAAAGGTGGGCACATGAAGAAGGGGGAGGGTGGATGGGGAAAAAGGGGAGGATATGGATGGTAGGGATAGACAGGGATCAGAAGGATGCTATAGTTAATTATTTTACTTTTGATGTGAAATTTACCAGGTTGAAGGGAAACATGCATTTATATCTGCCACTTCAATAAATGCTTTTGTCAGTAACCATGTTTCCAGCCAACCATTTTTATGGTAGTAAACTACCTATTGGATAAAAAAAAAAACTCACAACAGGCCTAATGTCAGTAAATTTCCTAAATGACATCAAAAAATATATTTCACATGAGTAGATCATTTTTTTGTTGGTGAAATAGATCATGCGACAAATGGCAGTGAACATTTAATTTTTTTGCACAGAATATTGTTGATATTGCAATTGTTGATAAATTTGCAGTCACGTAATGCTATGTTGTGTGGTCCTGCCAATACGACTTGGAAAAGCATGCACAGTTCATTAGGCTACCAATCAAATAAGCTATATGAACTTCACATGGTGGTGAATGTGCACTGTCATAAGATTGATGCTCCTTTCCCATAAATATCGAGGGTCTTAACTTGTATGGTGGTGACATGATGATCGCTGCTTAACTGCCAATTGACAAATAAAAATGATCTAGCTTTTATTCATTATCTCAACATGTACCTCTACACTGTATCTGTGAGCACGTGCCAAGATGAGTGGGCAAACTTGCCATATTTCACAGGTCTTTGAGACAAAACCATTAAAATCGGTACATGAAAAGTTATACGACGAAGTGATTCTTATATGCACTAGCGAGGTCATTATGCACAGCTCTTTATTTGCAAAAAGACCGTTTGTTTGAAACACACTGTTGCTGAGAAAATGCACATATTTCTTTGTGCAAATGTTAGAATAATTTATTGCTGGAAAATCTTTCCAAAAATGGGATGGAAACCCAGCAAAACATACTCTGAATGGTGGGTTGGAGTTTGAATGGGCCATTGCACTCCCCCCCCATGAACTTTCTTGTTGTAATTTCTTAAGAAAGGCAAAGGAGTGTCTAGAGGGAACTTGCTGTGCATTTCAGTCCAGGCTGCCCATTCAAAGGGAGAGAGTCAAAAACAAGTTAGTCAAAACTCTTTTTGACTTGAGAGAAATGATTGTGCCTCGTTCATTATGACTGAGACTTGTAAAAGTGTGTTTTAAACAATGCACATTTGTGATAACTAGGCATAAAATAAGATTATTTCTTGATTCCTTTGAAACAAGGTCTAGTTGCGGCCGCAATCGGACTAGATTGTGAAACATTTTTGGTGGAATTCTTGACTGCCGAGAGGATTGACGGACCTTCATGTCTTAAAGTAATGATGGACTTGGTCTTTTACCAAATAGGGCTGTATATCACCCCTACCTTGTCACAACATAACTGATTGGCTCTATGACATTAAGGAAAGAAATTCCACAAATGAACTTTTAACAAGGCACACCTGTTAATTGAAATGCATTCCAGTTGACTACCTCATGAAGCTGGTTGAGAGAATGCCAAGAGTGTGCAAAGCTGTCAGCAAAGGGTGGCTACTGTAGAAAATAGTAAAAATAAATAAAGTAGGTGTGTCAAAACTATTGACTGGTACTGTGCATACACACACACACACACAATATATTTTGCTCAATCTGATTAGGTGGGCATGGCTCCCCAGTGCCTACACCCATGCCTACAGCAGGACTGATACATGCTCCTCCAGCTCACCGGCTCCAGAATGCTCCGACCAACTACTGTCTATCATATGTGCGCACAGGCAGCATAGAGAAGAAAAATGCATGTTTAGAACTGATCATCGACCTCATGGTGCAAGAATGAATACAATTAATTGATTACGATACTGTGCTTAACACCCTCTCGGCAGTCAAGCATTCCACCAAAAATCTTTCACAATCTAGTCTGGTTGCGGCCACAACTAGACCCCGTTTCAAAGGAATCAAGAAATAATCTTATTTTATGCCTAGCTATCACATATGTACATTGTTTAAAACACACGTTTACAAGTCTCTGTCACAAATAACTGCTCCAATAAGCACCTTATGGTGAAAGAGGGGCTTGCAGAATCATGACCCTTTCGAGTTGTCAGTTCATCATTCGCCTGTAGGGGGTCCTGAGTGCTCTGGGCATTACTGAATTGAATGAACGAAACGAGTCAGGGGGAGACGGGGAGTGGCTGAACGAGTTGAAAAGATCAGAGTCAGTAAGCTGAACTTCCTATCACTCGTCAAAACCCCTTCTCCATCTCGTTTCCACAGCAACCCCCACCTCCCCCATCCCCATCCCTGAGAAGTGGCATGAGGAGTTAGGCGTCTTTCAATCTAAATGCAGATAACTAACATTGCACTCCGCTTCATCCCTCCTTCCCTCTCTCTCTCTTGTTGGAGGGCAGAATCTGAGGATAATAATGTCAGCTAATGGGACTATGGTATAAAGTGCTGACAAGGGATGACAACTGACAGACAAGTGATCAAAGACCCAGCTGTCTTTCTATCAGCCTCATCTCTTAAAATATTAATAAAGAGAGGAGCTTTCGTCATTTCGTTTTTCACTGTAGATGAGAAAGTTGGCACATGTCAGCACAGAGTACTACATTTCTTGTTACGATGGAGATTAACTCAGCTCGCTGACTCACTCACCCTTCTGGAGGGTGTCCTCTGGCTGCCCGGGTCTCCCTGCACATCCAGGTAAACTTCACTGACTCCTGCAGAGCCTTTCAGGTTGGGAAAGGTCCAGTCCTTGGTTGGGGGATTTTGCATATGAGCCCCGTAGGCATCAATGTCTACATAAGAACAAATGTAATTCAAGATGTAAAAACAGAGCTTAACTCAGGTGTTTTGTTTCAAAATTTAAGATTATGTGAATAGTTAGTCCACAGTTTTAATAACACACAAAATGTTGGTTTTGCAGAACTGATCAAACTTACGCAACCATATCTAAACCACTAATGTCAAATGTCAGCATTGAAATGGTCTATATGGGAACACAACAAGTCCTATGGGAATACAAAGTCCCAAGAGTCCAAGCTGACCCTCATGGATGGTGCTGGACAGGTGCATGTTGGGACCTTTTCCCTCCAGTCCTGAGCCATACAGGATAGATGGGTTGACTTCATCCAGAGATGACAGCTCTCTCTCCAGCGTATGGGCTTTCCGCGAAACTTTCATCTTGGCCCCATGTTTCCCCTGGGAGCCTGAAAACCCTTGCTCTCCCTGTGACTTCCCCTTAGTGATGCTCTTCCCTGCTGCATTACTGGCATAGTCTGGCATGGGGAACGTGCCGATGCCACTGTCGAGGGTACGCATGGATGCACCAGAACCTAAACATTGAAGAAAGAACAATGAAGTGAGACTAGAGTCAGGGGGAGACGCGGAATGTTAGTCAAGGGAAATGGATGACAGACATTATTATGACTCTCACCTGTAATGTGCTGGGAACTAATTGACTCTGCCAAGCTCTCGTCTGATGTGACCTCATCCTTGCCAATCATATCAGAAGCCTGAAACAACAAGGGTTACACTCCACGTAAGATTGAATCATATTACTGATGTGTCATTTATTCATTTGTCTATAGTGTATAAGAGGAGAAAGAGAAGAGAGTTTACCTGGTCCATCTCGTCCCTGCTCTTTGTGTGGCTGATCCCATCCCTCTGGTGACCAAAGATGGGCCGCGACCTCTTCGAGTCAAAGGAGAGGCGTCTGTGTGCCATTCCAAAGGTGGTAGGTATAGCTCCCCTCTCGTCCACCCTGTTTCCAGAACAAGACGTCGAGGGACTTAAGAAAGAAGAAGTTACAAACTTATAGGGGAACTAGTTTTCGACATATACTAATCAAATTAGATCAGATTTGATCATACGAGAAAGAGTTTAACCCTTATGGCAAGTTTTGTAATTACAGTGCATCCAGGAAAGTATTCAGACTTAATCCACATTTTGTTACGTTACAGCCTTATTCTAAAATGGATTAAATTGTTTCCCCCCTCATCAATCTTTGCACAATACCCCATAACGGAATTTTTGCGAATTTATAAAAAACTGAAATTTCACATTTACATAAGTATTCAGACCCTTTATTCAGTACTTTGAATCACCTTTGGCAGCGATTACAGCCTCGAGTCTTCTTGGGTGTGACGCTACAAGCTTGTCTGTATTTGGGGAGTTTCTCAAATTTTTCTCTGCAGATAATCACTAGCTCTGTGAAGTTGGATGGGGAGCGTCACTGCACAGCTATTTTCAGGTCTCTCCAGAGATGTTCGATCGGGTTCAAGTCCGGGATCTGGCTGGGCCACACAAGAAAAGACTTGTCCCAAAGCCACTCCTGCATTGTCTTGGCTGTGTGCTTGGAGTAGTTGTCCTATTGGAAGGTGAACCTTCGACCCAGTCTGAGGTCCTGAGCACTCTTGAGCAGGTTTTCATCAAGGATCTCTCGGCACTTTGCTCTGTTGATCTTTCCCTTGATCCGGACTAGTCTCCCAGTCCCAGCCGCTGAAAAACATCCCCAAAGCATGATGCTGCTGCCACCACCATACTTCACCGTACCATACTTCCTCGAGACGTGACGCTTGGCATTCAGGCCAAAGAGTTCAATCTTGGTTTCATCAAATCAAATTGATTTATATAGCCCTTCGTACATCAGCTGATATCTCAAAGTGATGTACAGAAACCCAGCCTAAAACCCCAAACAGCAAGCAATGCAGGTGTAGAAGCACGGTGGCTAGGAAAAACTCCCTAGAAAGGCCAAAACCTAGGAAGAAACCTAGAGAGGAACCAGGCTATGTGGGGTGGCCAGTCCTCTTCTGGCTGTGCCGGGTGGAGATTATAACAGAACATGGCCAAGATGTTCAAATGTTCATAAATGACAAGCATGGTTGAATAATAACAAGGCAGAACAGTTGAAACTGGAGCAGCAGCATGGCCAGGTGGACTGGGGACAGCAAGGAGTCATCATGTCAGGTAGTCCTGGGGCACGGTCCTAGGGCTCAGGTCCTCCGAGAGAGAGAAAGAAAGAGAGAATTAGAGAGAGCATATGTGGGGTGGCCAGTCCTCTTCTGGCTGTGCCGGGTGGAGATTATAACAGAACATGGCCAAGATGTTCAAATGTTCATAAATGACCAGCATGGTCGAATAATAGTAAGGCAGAACAGTTGAAACTGGAGCAGCAGCATGGCCAGGTGAACTCCAGAGAATCTTGTTTCCCATGGTCTGAGAGTTCTTTAGGTGCCTTTTAGCAAACTTCAAGCGGGCTGACGTGTGCCTTTTACTGAAGAGCGGCTTCCGTCTGGCCACTCTACCTGATTGGTGGAGTGACAAAGAGATGGTTGTCCTTCTGAAAGGTTCTCCCATCTCCACAGAGGAACTGCAGAGCTCTGTGAGAGTGACCATCGGGTTCTTCGTAAACTTTCTGACCAAGGCAATTCTATCCTTGTTTGGCCTGGCGGCCAGCTCTTGGAACAGTCATGGTGGTTCCAAACTTCTTCTATTTAAGAATGATGGAGGCCACTGTGTTCTTGAGGACCTTCAATTAAGGTACCCTTCCCCAGATCTGTGCCTCAACACAGTCATGTCTCGGTGCTCTACGGACAATTCCTTCAAGCCTTATGGCTTGCTCTGACATGCACGGTCAACTGTGGGACCTTATATAGACAGGAATGTGCCTTTCCAAATCATGTCCAATCAATTGAATTTACCACAGGTGGACTCCAATCAAGTTGTAGAAACATGTCAAGGACGATCAATGGAAACAGAATGCACCTGAGCTCAATTTTGAGGGTCTGAAAACTCATTCAAGGGGGTTTCTACATTGTAGAATAATAGTGAAGACATCAACACTATAAAATGACACATATGGAATCATGTAGTAAAAAAAACACAATTTGCCTTGATGACAGCTTTGCACACTCTTGGCATTCTCTCAACTAGCATCACCTGGATTGCTTTTCCAACAGTTTTGAAGGAGTTCCCACACATGCTGAGCACTTGTTGGCTGCTTTTCCTTCACTCTGCCGTCCAACTCATCCTAAACCATCTCAATTGGGTTAAGGTCAGGTGATTGTGGAGGCCAGGTCATCTGATGCAGCACTCTCGTTCTTGGTCAAATAGCCCTTACACAGCCTGGAGGTGTGTTGGGTCATTGTCCTGTTGAAAAACAAATGATAGTCCGACTAAGCGCAATCCTGATGGGATGGAGTATCGCTGCAGAATGCCGTTGCAGCCATGCTGGTTAAGTGTGCCTTGAATTCTAAATAAATCACTGACAGTGTCACCAACAAAGCACCCCACACCATCACAAGTCCTCCTCCATGCTTCAAGATGGGAACCACGAAGATCATCCGTTCACTTACTCTGCGTCTCACAGAGACACGGTGGTTGGAACCAAAAATCTCAAATTTGGACTGGTCAGACCAAAGAACAGATTTCAACTGGTCTAATGTATATTGCTCGTGTTTCTTGGCCCAAGCAAGTCTCTTCTTATTATTGGTGTCCTTTAGTAGTGGTTTCTTTGCAGCAATTCGACCATGAACGCCTGATTCACGCAGTCTACTCTGAACAGTTGATTTTGAGATGTGTCTGTTACTTGAACTCTGAAGCATTTATTTGGGCTGCAACTTCGGAGGCTGGAATGTGTAGGTATCCAAACTTTTGACTGGTACTGTATGTAAATAAGGTATCTGTTTTTTTTAATCACATTTCCATACATTTCTAATAAAAAACCTGTTTTGCTTCGTCATTTTGGGGTTATTGTGTGTAGATTGATGAGGATAATAATTGTTTTTTACAAAATGTGGAAAAAGTCTGGGTCTGAATACTTACCGAATGCACTGTATTTTGTAATCATCATTCAGTACACTCATGGCTGCAATATTATACGTTTGTGCAAGACTTCTGATGTATTTAATGAAATCTTAGCAACATAATTTAAGATGACATATCATTCTTACCTGTTGAGGAGCTGCTGCATGAAGTTGTCTGCGGTCACTCCTCTGTACATGAGTGACAGTTGGCCCTGGGCCTGGTCCATCACCACCTCACAGGAGTGGCCCCTGCCGGAGCGGTCCATCCCGACCCCGTTCACATATGCCCGCTCCTCCTCCAATGCCTTCCGCAGGTCCTCTGCCTTCTCCATCAGCATGGAGATGTTCAGGCTCTCCACCACCTTCCGGGGCCCACCTGACTTAAAGTCCTTAGCCCCTCCGCCGGAGGCAGAGGACGACGAAGGAGAGGATGACATGTTGTTCTTGAGCTTGGACACTTCTGGTTTACGGCTGAGGGCGGGGAGCTTGCTCTTCCTCAGGCCGAACCAGCTGGCGATGCCGTTGGAAGCCTTTTGCTTGGGCTCAACCAACTGGCCCCGGTCCTGCTCCTGCAGCTTAAGCATGTTCTCCTCGATGCCACGCATTACTTTCTGCTCGATGGCCGACTGGGGCACTGGTGGGCCGGACGAGTACTGCTTCTTGTCGTTTTTCATGATGGCATCAGTAGACGACCGCGGTGGCAGAGGAGGAGGAGGCGGGAAGCTCTCTGCGTGGATGAAGGTCTTCTTCTTGCTGGCCAGGAGTTTGCTTTTGTCCTCCAGCCTGGGCAGGTGTCTCTGAGCCAGGGCGCGGTCCTCGTGAGCAGGCCTGACCCCTCGGGGGTAAGAGGAAGCCTGGCCGACCTTTGAAGGGGACTTTGAGGAAACTTTAGTGGGGCTGTTTTGAGGGCTAGGGGTAGTTTTACTGTGGTGGCTCCGGGTGATGGGGCACTTCCCATAGCTCCTAACCACCGAAGAGGTCTCTGTATTGGAGGATAATGTGCCCATCTTGATCTTTGGACCATCTGCTTTCGCTACATATATCCGGGGAGAGAATGATGACTCCTGCTCTGCCTTGGGTATGGATGATGGGGTAGCTGATGATTTGGCGCCTGATTCATGTATTGGACCTGGCACCCTGGGGTGACTGCAGAGGCTGGTTTTGGGGTATTGCTTCCCTTCCAGGGAATCAGTGTATTTCTGATGTCTGTGCTGCTCTGTCCCAGTTCTCTCGCCTTGCCTTTCAGCAGTCTTGCTTTTCTCAATATTGTTGGTGGGGGGTTTACCCACGTTACTTTGTACATCCTTCTTGTCCATGGGCTGTGCACCTACTGGCAGGTTCTCTGTGCTCTTCAGTTTCCCCAGAGCAGCCAGGCGCTCTTTGAATGGGTGGTGACTGGACTCACTCTGGGGTTTTCCCTGCACCAGCCTCTTGGGGGTGGAAAACCCAGGTGACCGGTCACCTTGCCTGGCTGCAGACTGGGTTGGCTGGGGGGGTTCACAGATTGGCTGACTGGGCTCCAGAGTTGCACGGTGCTCATGGTGCCTGTCCCTCATGCTGGAGTAGCTTGGGCGACTACTGTGTGCTTTACTAGCAGCGGCAGAGGACGAGGAGGGTAGGCTGAAGTGTTGGTGGGGTTTGTGCCAGACAGGGCTTTCTGAGTCAGTGCCCTGGTCAGTGCCCTGGTCAGTGTCCTGGTCAGTGTCGTGGTCAGTGTCCTGGTCATCTGGTTCTGGGGATGAGTCAGGGTGCTGTGAAGATGGGTGGCTGAGTAGGTTCTCCTCCTGCTGCTGCTTGTCTACAAGCCCCTCAGGTTGGGTGTAAGGGAGGTACTGGGGAGTCCCATCTGACGTGCAGACTTTCTCGTAGTGAGCCACCTTCTGAGAGCCCCTTTGTGTGTGAGAAGAGGAGGAGGGGGCTGCCTTTGTACTGTGGCTGGGTTTGGGCGCAAAGTGGCTGCTGAAAGCTATCTCCTTGACTGTGGGAGGGGGGCCCGCACTGTCCTCTGGCTTGGGTGGCGAGGTGGGGGCAGAGTAGGGGGATGAGGACAGCTGCTTCTCCCTCTCCGTGGTGGTGGCTTTGCGGGTCAGGACAGGTGAGTGGTACACCTCATAGTTGTTGTTGTTCCTGCAGGGGATCTTGGAGCTGCGGGTGAGCTGGGGACTTAAACGGAGGGGGTTGCCTGGTTGTGCCTGGTTCATCCCCGTCGGGATCTTCAGGAACTTGAGCAGCCGGGACGGGGAGGAAATGGGGGAGGGCTTGACTTCACCTAGGCCTGTGGAAAAGGTGGGGCTGAGTGCAAGCTTGCTCTTGCCAGAGGGAGGCAGGGCCTGAGCTGAGCTGGTCCTCTCGGGAACCGGGGCTGGAGAGTACAACTCCACCGCCACCTTCTTGCAGACAGACGTCTCATTGGAGGAGAAGTAGAGCCCGTTGCAGACCTGCTTGCTCACTTCCTGCTCCTCTTGATACCCTGGGTCCGTCTCCGTGGCAACAGGGTCTGTATGTGAGGTAGAGGTGTGCAGGCTGTTGTTCACATTGTGTGCCACTGATGCAGCCTCTTCTTCCAGGTAGCAGCACTCCTCCGGACTGTCCCTGTTTTGGGTCAGCGACGTGTGCTTCACATCCTCACTGTGAGAGGGTTGCACTTCAGCCCGAGGCAGCGGTTTGCCAAACGGATGCCTGTCTTTGTGTCTTTGAAAGTTCCTGGTCTCCTTCCGTAGCATCCCGTTGAGGTTGGCTTGGATTAGCGAGGAGATTGGATCAGAAGAAACCAGAAGTTCTGGAGGCTGCTCTAGAGAGTTCACTGCTGTTTTGTGCATGTAGCACTGGCTTGTGCTGCCAGTAGAGAGGAGGTGGGGGAGAGCTGCTGCCTGGGGAAGGCCTGTGCTCTGTGCCAACGCCCCCTGGTCCTCTGCCCAGGCCTGCCCGTTGAGGCTCTCCACTCTGCCCGGGTGTGCGGCGCCGTGGACCTGGGCACACTTCAGCAGGCTGTCCAGGCTACTCTTCTGGGAGAGCATTTGGCAGGACTGGCAGTCCCTGTGCTGGTGCTGTTTGTGCAGGGCATGGTCCTCCTGGAGAGCCCCTTCTCTGTTGGTATAATCATGGTTGTCCGAGTCTGAGCTGGAGAAGTGGCAGTGTGACGAGGGATGTGCTACCAGGTGCTGAGAAGAGGGTAACCCCACAGAGGATATCAGGGACATCTGGTCTCTTTCCATGGAAACCAGCGCCTGACCCAGGTCGTGGTGTGGGGACAGGCAGGAGGAGGGGTGGAACTTGAGGGGGTCCGACTCCTCCAGCTTGCGCAATACTTCCAGGATGTGTGCTTTCTTTTTGAAGAACGGAGACAGGGCCTCTATGGAGGTGGCAGGGGCCGGGGCCAAGCCGGCTGTTCCGTTCTGTGTGTGGTCCCCATTGCTCTGCATAAACAAGGACATCAGGTTGTAACTCCACTACATCTTCATCAGACAATACAAACTAAAAAAGTTAAGTACAGCATGGCTAAAAAAATAAAAAAAAGTTCACATAGCCTCCAACATCTAACACATTGCGTGCATAGTGCAGCAGGACTCAAATGTATTGATTTCATGTTGACAATCGATTGTGGAGGTTCCTTTTTACTTTGATGCGAACAAAACAACATTTGCTTCGATACTTCAGGACTTTTTGAGGGGACCTGCATCTCATGTTTCAAGTGAACATACTGTAATGAACTAACCGCCCAAGTCCCCAATGACTCTGTCACAGCAAAAGAGGACATCCTGAGAATGCTGAGCACCCCTGTCCTGACAGGGGGAGGAATAAATGAATGAAGGAGAGAAGAGTGGAGAGGCAACTGAAGTCACTTTGGTTACACATGGCCAGCCAACCTTAGGAAGCAGTCTTTATCTTTAATTAAAGAAGCAATTAATTCTGTAATCAGTGAGAAAAACTTATCCTCCACCCTCCTCCTCATCCCGTCTTCTTGGAGAGGAGCCAATCTGTTAACTAAAATAGTCACCGCCAGTGGGGACCTCTGGGATTATCCAATTAAGACAGAGGGGCGTGAGACAGAGCCACTTGCTTAGCATACACAGACCATTCGTTCTCTTCCCCTGGCATTATTTCCACTACTACTCCACTGGTATTCTCCAAAGCCATGGCATGTACATTTGATGAATCCAAGCAACAGGCCTGGTTTCTACAGGTTAGGGCCCACTTGATTACCTCAGCATACACTGTGCATTGTTTTCCCTTTTCAGTCTCCCTCCATCTCTCCCAAGTGAACCCAAAGAGCCATTGCGTGCAAATTTGACAAACCCAGTCGAATGAGGTGACTTTGAAAACCCCTCTGCCATCGCTGCAGAAGTGCCTATTCTGATTCAATGATTTACGTCTACCTAATAAATTCTCAGTCTACACCTGGGAGCTCTGATAAGCCCATATATATGCAGTATGTATATATATATATATATATATATACACAATCTGGACGGGTGATGCACTTGGATCAGGGGAGCTGGGATTGATGCAGAGCTTAGCCGAGGATATGGGGATGGAGAACTGAACTGTATGGGATTCGGTCAGTCAGTCAATACATTTCTCTACTCATGGTCCATTAAAAGCCCAGTGCAGTCAAAAACATGAATATACATTGATTATACCAAACATTAGGAACACCTTCCTAATATTGAGTTGCCGCCTCAGCATCCATGAGAGAGGATCTATGTTGTAAAGTAGCCCTTAAACAGTGGGCTCCATCAATGTGTGTGATGGGTTAGTGGTATGGGCTCTCTTAAGGGGTGCCGCATTGATCCAAAACCTCCATCCCACTATATTCTTGTTTAAAATCCCAGAGCCATATGGATGGTATATTAAACGCTTTGAGACTTGGGGCCAGTGAGAAACCATTGGCCAAGGAGATCTGATGGAAATAAAGCATCAACCTCACAGAATTACGGAGGAGTGGAGACGGAGGGAGAGAACGAGAGGAATGCATAGGGAGAGTGTTTGTTCAGAGGGAAACAAAAATCTATATTCAATTTGACACCTCTCTCTCTGCCTGATAACAAGAAACCAATCAGTTGCCCTCGGGGTTGAAATGACTGGGTCTCTCTCGTTCCTGTCTTCCACTTTCTTCTCAGTCATTTGTCAGCAGGAGTCTAGTGCTGCTCCTTGGGGCAGCAATAACACTGGCCTATTTTAAGAGAGAACATTACAGAGGGGCACGGTGAGCGCCGTTGGGGGTACTTCGGTGAGTGGTGGGGCAAAACAGGAGGAACCGTCAAAGCAGAAAATGTTATGGTGGCGCTAGAACATTGAGCGAGCCGAGCCCCTTTAAATGATATTAATTTGTGGGTGAATTCATCCTGGGAATGAGAATGGACTTTGTTCACTGAGGAACCTCCTTGGAACACATCAAATTAGTGGATTCGGCTAATTCAGCCACACCCGTTGTTGACAGATGTATAAAATCGAGCACACAGCCATGCAATCTCCATAGACAAACATTGTCAGTAGAATGGCCTTACTGAAGAGCTCAGTGACTTTCAACGTGGAACCGTCTTAGGATGCCACCTTTCCAACAAGTCAGTTCATCAAATTTCTGCCCTGCTCGAGCTGCCCCCGTCATCTGTAAGTGCTGTGATTGTGAAGTGGAAACGTCTAGGAACAACAACAGCTCAGCCGCGAAGTGTTAGGCCACACATTTTCACAGAGCGGGACCGCCGAGTGCTGAAGCGTTGAAACAGTCTGTCCTCATTTGCAGCACTTACTACTGTGTTCCAAACTGCCTCTGTAAGCAACATCAGCACAAGAACTGTTCTTTGGCCAAAGATCACCATGCTCAATGTGAACTGTCAGCTGGAGTGGTGTAAAGTGCACCGCCATTGGACTCTGGAACAGTGTAAGCACGTTCTCTGGAGTGATTAATCACACTTCACCATCTGGTTTGGCGAATGCCAGGAGAACGCTACCTGCCTGAATGCATACGGCCAACTGTAAAGTTTGGTGGAGGAGGAATAATGGCCTGGGGCTGTATTTCATGGTTTGGATTAGTCCATGTTAACGCTACAGCATACAATGACATTCTAGATGATTCTGTGCTTCCAACTTTGTGGCAACAGTTTGAGGAAGGCCCTTTCATATTTCAGCATGACATTGCCCCCATGCACAAAGCGAGGACCATACAGAAATGGTTTGTCAAGATCGGTGGGAAAGAACTTGACTGGCCTGCACAGAGCCCTGACCTCAACCCCCTCGAACACCTTTGGGATGAATTGGAACGCCGACAGTGAGCCAGGTGTCATTGCCCAACGTCATTGACCGACCTCACTAATGCTTGTGGCTGAATGGAAGTCCCCGCAGCAATGTTCTAACATCTAGCGGAAAGCCTTCCCAGGAGAGTAGAGGCTGTTATAGCAGGCAAGGGGGGACCAACTCCATATTAATGCCCATGATTTTAGAATGAGATGTTCGATGAGCAGGTATCCACATACTTTTGATCATGTACTGTAGTGTATGAGTATGAAAATAAACTATGATAACTAACATACATTTACATTTAAGTCATTTAGCAGACGCTCTTATCCAGAGCGACTTACAAATTGGTGCATTCACCTTATGACATCCAGTGGAACAGCCACTTTACAATAGTGCATCTAAATCTTTTAGGGGGGTGAGAAGGATTACTTATCCTATCCTAGGTATTCCTTAAAGAGGTGGGGTTTCAGGTGTCTCCGGAAGGTGGTGATTGACTCCGCTGTCCTGGAGTCGTGAGGGAGTTTGTTCCACCATTGGGGGGCCAGAGCAGCGAACAGTTTTGACTGGGCTGAGCGGGAACTGTACTTCCTCAGTGGTAGGGAGGCGAGCAGGCCAGAGGTGGATGAACGCAGTGCCCTTGTTTGGGTGTAGGGCCTGATCAGAGCCTGGAGGTACTGAGGTGCCGTTCCCCTCACAGCTCCGTAGGCAAGCACCATGGTCTTGTAGCGGATGCGAGCTTCAACTGGAAGCCAGTGGAGAGAGCGGAGGAGCGGGGTGACGTGAGAGAACTTGGGAAGGTTGAACACCAGACGGGCTGCGGCGTTCTGGATGAGTTGTAGGGGTTTAATGGCACAGGCAGGGAGCCCAGCCAACAGCGAGTTGCAGTAATCCAGACGGGAGATGACAAGTGCCTGGATTAGGACCTGCGCCGCTTCCTGTGTGAGGCAGGGTCGTACTCTGCGGATGTTGTAGAGCATGAACCTACAGGAACGGGCCACCGCCTTGATGTTAGTTGAGAACGACAGGGTGTTGTCCAGGATCACGCCAAGGTTCTTAGCGCTCTGGGAGGAGGACACAATGGAGTTGTCAACCGTGATGGCGAGATCATGGAACGGGCAGTCCTTCCCGGGAGGAAGAGCAGCTCCATCTTGCCGAGGTTCAGCTTGAGGTGGTGATCCGTCATCCACACTGATATGTCTGCCAGACATGCAGAGATGCGATTCGCCACCTGGTCATCAGAAGGGGGAAAGGAGAAGATTAATTGTGTGTCGTCTGCATAGCAATGATAGGAGAGACCATGTGAGGTTATGACAGAGCCAAGTGACTTGGTGTATAACGAGAATAGGAGAGGGCCTAGAACCGAGCCCTGGGGGACACCAGTGGTGAGAGCGCGTGGTGAGGAGACAGATTCTCGCCACGCCACCTGGTAGGAGCGACCTGTCAGGTAGGACGCAATCCAAGCGTGGGCCGCGCCGGAGATGCCCAACTCGGAGAGGGTGGAGAGGAGGATCTGATGGTTCACAGTATCGAAGGCAGCCGATAGGTCTAGAAGGATGAGAGCAGAGGAGAGAGAGTTAGCTTTAGCAGTGCGGAGCGCCTCCGTGATGCAGAGAAGAGCAGTCTCAGTTGAATGACTAGTCTTGAAACCTGACTGATTTGGATCAAGAAGGTCATTCTGAGAGAGATAGCGGTAGAGCTGGCCAAGGACGGCACGTTCAAGAGTTTTGGAGAGAAAAGAAAGAAGGGGTACTGGTCTGTAGTTGTTGACATCGGAGGGATCGAGTGTAGGTTTTTTCAGAAGGGGTGCAACTCCCGCTCTCTTGAGGACGGAAGGGACGTAGCCAGCGGTCAGGGATGAGTTGATGAGCGAGGTGAGGTAAGGGAGAAGGTCTCCGGAAATGGTCTGGAGAAGAGAGGAGGGGATAGGGTCAAGCGGGCAGGTTGTTGGGCGGCCGGCCGTCACAAGACGCGAGATTTCATCTGGAGAGAGAGGGGAGAAAGCACAGGGTAGGGCAGTGTGAGCAGAACCAGCGGTGCCGTTTGACTTAGCAAACGAGGATCGGATGTCGTCGACCTTCTTTTCAAAATGGTTGACGAAGTCATCTGCAGAGAGGGAGGGGGGGGGGGAGGATTCAGGAGGGAGGAGAACAGAATGTGTCCAATGCTGGGGAAGCAGAGGTAAACAAAATATGAGTTTGATGATTAAGGGTCCCTCCCTTTGCCCTCAGAACAGCCTCAATTCGTCAGGGCATGGACTCTACAAGATGTTGAAAGCGTTCCACTCCAACACTTCCCACAGTTGTGTCAAGTTGGCTGGATGTCCTTTGGATGGTGGACCATTCTTGATACACACAAGAAACTGTTGAGCGTGAAAAACCCAGCTGCGTTGCACTTCTTAACACAATCCTTAACACAATCTGGCTAGGGCTGTGGTGGTCACGAAATTTCATCAGCCGGTGATTGTCAAGCAAATAACTGTCGGTCTCAAGGTAACTGACAGTTAATTAACATACATATTTACTATCTCCTGGCTTCCACACAAGTCTTTAAAAAAAAAAAAATACATCCATGTATTATAGCTTATCACAATAAATCCATGATTTATTTTAGACAGGTCTAAAGAAACATGATATGAAGAAAATGTAATTTATTTCAGAAGAACAGAATAGCATACTCTTGAGTGTCCTTATGTTAGGTCCTGATGTGGCTATGCCAAATGGCTGTGGGCTACACTAGTTCATTTAGCATTCCGTGGCATTAGTTTATATTATTTTATAGTTTGAAGAATAGAATTGAACAAAGCTGAATAAAATATAAATATTTTCTCCAAACGATTTGAGGTGCGCACATGATGAGCGGTTAACAAAGAAATAGGAATTCCTACATGCTTAATTTAGAGTTATTAATGTAACTTTAGTTCTACAAACGTTGGGCTGTATGTTTAGATTTTTAATACATTGTAAGGCTGCATGATGCGACCAATGATGATTTGAAAAAAGTTTTTTTTGCGCAGGCTGTACCACAACTCCAATAGTCTCTCATTCACAATTTGATAAGCACTTGATAATGCCTCGAATTTCACGGCGGCATCCCCTTTGTGGCCGTAATAGACCCTAAAAAAATCCATGCCTTTTTGCGGCCCAGAGTGCTGTGTTGTGCCCTTCTCCCTGAGTGTGCGGCACAATCCAAAGCGTCTCTCACTCACATGGCTCTCAGTCACGTGATCGGGTCTTTCTCACAGGCTATAAGTTAAGACAGACACATCTGGGACACAACTGCACGCGTCCTTATCCAATTCCGAGGTGCATATTGAAGATATTGGAAGAACTGTCCACATCTACTTTTCGTCAGCCAACCAGATGAGTAGGCCTAACGAACAGCAAAAGCACTAGCCTATGTCAATCTACTATCCCCCATAGAACAAAAGTCGACCCATTCTATTCTGTGCGAGAAACATATATTACAAACAGTCTGGGACAGATGTGGGATGCGATAGATCCCAAATTAAATCAACCACTAGTATCAAAAACCTTTTTTTATGCAATGTGGCTGATCAGAACGTTTAGCTTAAAATGTTGATAAACTACTAGGCTATTTCTTCACATCATAAGAGCAACGGGAAAACACCATTATCATAAGTGACCGCGAATGCAATAATGCATGTAATGCTTTTATTATAAAAGGTGCATTGTTATAGTAAACATTATCTTCCCCAAACCTGAAAGCTGCTTTTATGCCAGTTAGGCTCCACAACCCTTGTAAAGTGGTTTCCGTGTGCTTAATTTTAAGAAGTTATTTAACCACTTTAGTTATGATACAAACCTTATTAAAACATATCGGCCTATGGGGCTAGGCTACATGAGGTGTGAGACTATGATTAGAACATTCACAAGTGATAGGCTAATATTGTCACCCATCAGACTATTCTTGATTTAATATTGTC
The DNA here is from genome assembly GCF_023373465.1 of Oncorhynchus keta. NCBI lineage: Eukaryota > Metazoa > Chordata > Actinopteri > Salmoniformes > Salmonidae > Oncorhynchus > Oncorhynchus keta. The sequence goes on along the minus strand of NC_068430.1, from coordinate 39,492,260 downwards.
TTTACATATACTAAATAACATATGTGTGACATTTGTTTTGATTTAGAATGGACCATTATTATGCACCTGTATTGAAACAGGGGCGGCTGGAAAAAATACATGTCATCTATGCACTTAAAGCGACTGGAGGACGCTTTTCCCCGTGGTTTATTTTCATCCCAGCCAGGTATGCTGTACTCCTGTTGTAGAGAGAAGCAATGTGCTTAATATTAGGAAAGTTGAGAAATAAATATAGTAGGTCTAGAAAGCTGATGGGATCCTCTTTTTATTAGCGGCCATCACTCTGTTTTCTCACGCAATTGCATAGCCTATTGAAATGTTGCACAACATGAGCTCATGGGCTCTCATGAAGTGTTTGATTAGATTTTTTCGAATACCTTTGCATTGATGTCAGAGGAATTAGAGGGCCAATAGAGAGCTGAGTACCAGGCAGTTAGCAAGTTTGATGGGCTACTAATAACCATCAGCAGCATCAGAGCTTGGAGATGCCTAATTACCATGACTAAACGGTCATGTGGAATTTGACTGACTTCATTTTGCACAATTTGTTTACATCCCTTTAAGTGAGCATTTCTCCTTTGCCAAGATAATCCATCCACCTGACCTGTGGCATATCAAGAAGCTGATTAAACCGCATGATCATTACACAGGTGCAGCTTATGCTGGGGCCAATAACAGACACTAAAATGTGCAGTTTTGTCACACAACACAATGCTATCGATGTCTCAAGTTGAGGGAGCATGCAATTAGCATGCTGACTGCAGAGAAATTAGCTGTTGCCAGAGAAATTAATATTCATTTCGCGAACATATGCCATCTCCAACATCGTTTTAGAGAATTTGGCAGTGCATCCAACCTGCCTCCCAACCGCAGGCCACGTGTAACCACGCCAGCCCAGGACCTCCAAATCCGGCCTCTTCAGCTAAGGGATCGTCTGAGACCAGCCACCCGGACAGCTGATGAAACTGAGGAGTATTTTGTCTGTAAATAAAGCCCTTTTGTGAGAAGAAAATGTCATTGATTGGCTGGGCCTGGCTCCCCAGTGGATGGGCCTATTGACTGATTTCCTTATATGAACTGTAACTTAGTAAAATCTTTGAAATTGTTGCATGTTACGTTTATATTTTTCTCCAGTATACGTGTTCGTAATTCTATGGTCAAAGTGAAGTTTTAGTCAGGGGTCAGGGTTTGTGTGTGGGTCAGTTGCTCACCTTGAGTTCGCTTTGGCTCTGGGACACCAGCAGCTTGTCACTGTCCATGGTCAGGGGCTCTGTGCTGTGCTCTGGGACAGACACCAACTGCAACTGGAATGGGAGAGAACAGGGAGAGAGGAATGACAGTAAGGGCACCATATTGACTATTGTCATTCTCTGCACCCTCTCCTGATTTCCTTTAACCTGCCTCCTAATACACAGATAAAAATGGCATTAAAGGAGCGGGCCAGCCTCTTTTCATTCCCATCTCAGCCCTGAGTAATTAAATTGCTTCGGCAGTGAGATGGCATCAGTTTTCCTTATGATTATTATATTCATCACAAAGAAAGGCGATGGCGGGGGCAGAGACTCTCACTCTGTATGCGAGGAAAGATGTTTATTCTTTCCCCACAGGTAAGAGACGCAAAGAGAACGACTGAAGAATACAGAAAAATTGAGGCGTGGGGGGAGAAGAGAGGTATGGAGAAGGTGTTAGATTTGGGGGGAGTTGGGGACAGTTAAAATGTTCATTTACAGTAATAGAGAATGTGCCATTTTGCTGCCCTGGCAATTACAGGGCACATTTATTCAGATTAAATACTGTTTTGAGATTTCTGCAGCAGATTGCTTCTTTCTCCTATCCGCTCCACGTTTGAATACTAATACAGTTGATAAGAAAGAGAGAGAGATAGAGCGAAGGAGTTGGGGTTAATAAACAGAGCTGAAGAAAGAGAGAGGGAAGGAGGGAGATAGTGTCATGAACGTCATCAGGGAAATGACCGGACCAAGGTGCAGCGTGGTGAGCGTACATTTTCTCTTTATTTAAAATGTCGCCAACAAAACAAGAAACAGAAAGCTTACTAGTGCTATACAGGCCACTAACAAAGACAACTACCCACATCTAAGGTGGAAAAACAGGCTACCTAAGTATGAGTCCCAATCAGAGACAACGATAGACAGCTGTCCCTGATTGAGAACCATACCCGGCCAAAACATAGAAAACATAGAAATAAAGAAACTAGAACGCCCAACCATGTCATACCCTGGCCTAACCAAAATAGAGAATAAAAGCCTCTCTATGGCCAGGGTGTGACAGATAGAGAGGGAGACAAGTGGAGAAAGAGGTACTCTGTGTCACACACAAAGAAATGAAAAATATGACCAAGGTCACTGAACATCTTTATCAAAGACAATCTCTGCCTCTGTTCTTTTGAAGCCAAATTCTCAGAAACGTAAGAGTTGCTGTATAAACACCTCAGCAGGGGATTCTAAAACTATACTATGACAGCAGCACTTTTGTCCTTGGTTTCTTTCAACAAGGCCAAAATGGATAGAGTAAGAGCTCCAAAGAGCTTTTGGGCTCCAAGCTACAGTCCATGTTACAATTAATATTAGATATCAGTTAGGATAAAATAAATCCAAAATAAGGGATATCTAAACATCTATCGGACCTCAATGCATAATACATCACTAGCTGCACTTCAATAGAACTACAAATAACATTTCCTTCATTTCAGCTTGACAACAGTCACCTAAGCAACAACAGTGATGAGATCAGTGTGACAGAGATGAGGGAGAACTTCTCATCTCCCTCCCAAATGAAAACTGTTTCAAATCAGAAACACTGTGCTTATTAGATAGGAAACAGAAACAGCATGACACATGGGTCCTATGAACTTTTATATAAAACTTTGATAAAACAGCGATATAATCATAATGAACAGGAGACAAGCAAGGCAGTGGTTTAGATACAGATGTACGATCTTAATTTGATCACTCTGCCACAGAGAATTTTCCTGCACACTTGAAATGCAAACTTGTAGTGTATTTGAGGTTTAAAAAGGCTTTTACAGTGCCTTCAGAAAGTATTCACACCCCTTCACTTTTTCAACATTTTGTTGTTACATTTCAAATCAATTGAGATGTGTCACTGGCCTACACACAATAGCTCATAATGTCAAAGTGGAATTATGTTTTTCGAAACGTTTACAAATGAATTAAAAATGAAAAGCTGAAATGTCTTGAGTCAATAAGTATTCAACACCTTTGTTATGGCAAGCCTAAATAAGTTCAGGAGTAAAAATCTGCTTTATTAACATGTTCCATAATAAAGTTGCATGGACTCGCTTGGTGTGCAATAATGATTTTTGAATGACTACTTCATCTCTGTATCCCACACATACTATTATCTGTAAGGTCCCTCAGTCGAGCAGTACATTTCAAACACAGATTTACCCACAAAGACCAGGGAGGTTTTCCAATGCCTCGCAAAGAAAGGCACCTATTGGTAGATGGGTAAAAAAAAAACAGAATATCCCTTTGAGCATGATGAAGTTATTAATTACACTTGGAGAGGGATAAAAAAAACACTCAGGGATTTCATCGTGAGGCCAATGGTGACTTTAAAACAGATAGAGTTTAATGGCTGTGATTGGAGAAAACTGAGGATGGATCAACAACATTGTAGCTACTCCACAATACTAACCTAAATGACAGAGTGAAAAGAAGGAAGCCTGTACAGAATAAAAATATTCCAAAACATGCATCCTGTTTGCAAAAAGGCACTAAAGTAAAACTGCAAAAAATGTGGCAAAGAAATTAACTTTATGTCCTGAATACAAAGCGTTATGTTTGTGGCAAATTCAACACAACTCATCACATTTTCAAGCATGGTGTTGGCCGCATCATGTTTTGGCTATGCTTGTCAACGGCAAACACTAGGGAGTTATTTAGGATAAAAAAAGAGCTAAGAATAGAGCTAAGCACAGGCAAATCCTGGAGGAAAACCTGGTCATTCTGCCTTCCCACATACACTGGGAGAAAAATTCACCTTTTAGCATGACAATAGCCTAAAACACTCAGCCAAAACACTGGAGTTACTTAACTAGATGACATTGAATTTTCCTGAGTGTCCTAGTTACAGTTTTGACTTAAATCGTCTTGCAATGATCAACAGACAGCTTCACAGAGCTTGAATATTTTTTTAAAGAATAATGTGCAAATGTTGTACAATCCAGGTGTGCAAAGCTCTTAGAAACTTACCCAGAAAGACTCACAGCTGTAATCACTGCCAAAGGTGATTCTAACATGTATTGACTCAGGGATGTGAACACTTGTGTAAATGAGATATTTCTGTATTTCATTTTAAATAAATTAGCAAACATTTCTAAAAACCTATTTCCACTTTGTCATTATGGGGTATTGCACGTAGACTTTTATTTATTTTATTTTACCTTTATTTAACCAGGCAAGTCAGTTAAGAACACATTCTTATTTTCAATGACGGCCTGGGAACAGTGGGTTAACTGCCTGTTCAGGGGCAGAACGACAGATTTGTACCTTGTCAGCTCAGGCAACCTTCCGGTTACTAGTCCAACGCTCTAACCACTAGGCTACGCTGCCGCCCCAGACGGGTAACATTATCATATTTAACCTATTTTGAATTCAGGCTGTAACAACAACATGTGGAATAAGTCAAGGGGTATGAATCCTTTCTGAAGGCACTGTAATTTCCACAAGCATTTTAAACTTTATTCCACTTAACAAAAAATGTATCAACCCATGCATAAATGTCCATGAATTATAATCCACATTGCTTGTTGCTTCGGGATAATTTTCCTGCTCTAAGAAAATGGTCAAATTAAGATAGTACATCTGTATGCATTGCGTCCAACACACACACACACACACACACACACACACACACACACACACACACACACACACACACACACACACACACACACACACACACACACACACACACACACACACACACACACACACACACACACACACACACACACACACACACACACACACCTTCTTTGGTCACACTTTCAACAACTGTCTGTCAGTACTCATGACTAATTCTAATTAATGTCTCCTGTCGCATTCAATCTAGTTTAGAAAAAACGACTGAAAATAAAATGAAAAGCAACTTACTGCTGAGAGAGAAAACTGTCACACACACACACACGTTCTGTACCTGTTGCAGAGAGCTATCCTGGGGGTGTAGTTTCTGGGCAAAGAGCTCAGTCAGAGTTCTGTTCTGTCTCTCCAGATCAAACACACGCATCTTCAACTTAATACACTCCTCCCGCAGGTCCTAGGACAAAACACATAACACAAATAAAAAAACAACTGACACACACACACACACACCTTGTTGTGTAATGAACTGTTCCTTGACTTGTTAGACTTCAGTCTGAACATCATTGATTTGTCTTGATGCACCATGTCTTACCTTTTGACTCAGAAGGGCCTGTACCACGTGGTTGGCAACCTGAGTGAAATATAATACAAGTTTAATCTTTGCTTTGGTCTGTGGCCAGAAATTGAGAATGATTTTGGAGTCTTAAGAGTGGACAGTAATCATAGCAGAGTATAAAAGCTGAGACATTTCAAGTAATGGGTACAGAGACAGACAGAATACAGTGTGACAGTGTCAGGATGACATTCTCCTAATGTGTACTGCATCTCTATATGAAAACTCACCTCATCCAGACACCTTTCATACGCCTCTCTCTGGCTCTCATTCGCAAGGGCCAGGACTGAATTATCAGCCTACAAAGGAGAGAGAGAGGAGAGAAAAGAGATAGACGTATGTAATCGGTGTCTATCAAAAGCATTCATTTGACAACAAAGATCAACCTCAGGAGATTCATCCCCACCTCTGTTTCATATGATCCGTTTCAAATGTCTACACCTAGAATGAAAAAATCCCTTGATTTCACAATCTTTCCCAACAATATGTTCTGTTTCATTTCATGGAGAATTTAACAGTGTTAAAGAAATGGAAAAAAGAGGAAATTATGAGGTAGGTATTTTTCTCTTCTCCTTCTCCTTGCTCTGATAGGTGCAGATGGAGTCAAAGAGAATCCGGCCACCGGCTCATTCGCCATGATCAAAAGCGCAAATATGTCACCGCGGCGAAGACGAAATCGAAGGGCTGATAGGGGACAGACTGAGTGATGGGGGAAAGAAGGAACAAAGTAGAAAGAGAGGGAAGTGGAAAGAGAGGGAAGTGGAAAGAGGGAAGCATTCTGAAAGATTGAAAGAAAGAGGGAAACAGAGACAAGATGAGGAGGGTTAGTAGTTTGATTTATTTGAAATGATTAGGATATCTTTTAGTACTCATTTGGACTAATCTTCTAAGTGTCATTAAGTAGTGGAGGAAATAATGGGAAAGAAAAAAGAACGAACAGGCTGATTGGAATAAAAAAGGGAGTGAGAAAGAAGACAAAAATAGAAAACAGGCACTAAAACCACCAGTGTCTGCACATCAAAACAGCCCTCACACATTTAATGCTCCCTCTACAGTGGGTCACAGAAGCTGTGACGGGCCCAAGTGCTCAATAATCAGGTGAACGGTGAGGGAAAAAGGAAGACGAGAGACCAAATCATTTCCCCGCACTATAAATTCACATCTCAACCGAGCAGAGAAAACAGAGTTTTCTATCTGTTTGTTTATGACGTTTCGAAGGGGAACAGGAATCAGAGACTTGCTTGGTCAAAATGTATTGCATTATCAAGTGTGTGTGTGTGTGTGTGTGTGTGTGTGTGTGTGTGTGTGTGTGTGTGTGTGTGTGTGTGTGTGTGTGTGTGTGTGTGTGTGTGTGTGTGTGTGTGTGTGTGTGTGTGTGTGTGTGTGTGTGTGTGTGTGTGAGTGTGAGTGAGTGAGTGAGTGAGTGAGTGAGTGAGTGAGTGACAGAGAATGTGTGGGCAAGCCAGTTCAGTTCAAGCCAGATAAAGGGCGAGATCATTTCTTAGATAGATAAACATATACACATTGGTCAATGTATAATCTTATGGAGATTTGGTTCGGCCTCTGATTTGAGCGTTAATCACCTTTAAAGTAGGGCTTGGTGGATCCCTCAGTGAGCAGTACAAGATGATCACAATCAATATAATTCCCTGCAGAACAGGGAAGAGACGCAGCAGCAATTACAGCCTGATTCACACATCAATACACCACTGTGCTAAGGGTGAAGGTGTGTGCACGTGTATACAAATTGGGACAGGGAGAGACCGTTTGTGAAAGTGTCATCTTTGTAGTGTGTAGGTAGGGAGATTTTCTGTGTGTGTGTGAGTGTATATATATATGTGTGTGTGTGTGTGTGTGTGTGTGTGTGTGTGTGTGTGTGTGTGTGATCCTGTCACGTCTGAAACTCAATGGGTCGCTCAAGTACCCAACCTGAGAGCAATATGTGTAATAAGCTTCAATGGTGTCCTCTACACAAAGTGTGGGTTGGCTGATATACAGAAGGCAGAGGACCATCACCTGATTTTGCAACATTTCATAAGTACTGCAGGGCCTCAGTCGAGGGTATATAACCACAGTAACAGTAAGAGCCCTCTCCATCACAGTGACATGATTATAAAACACAAAAATGTTGTTTTTCTCAAAATAAAAAGAGGCTCTGAGAAGAAGTGTTTTTAAAGCACTTTCTTTCCCACCTCTCATTCTGCCACTAGGGCCCAGGAGATAGGGTCAGAAGAGCTGGGAGACTTCAAGGTGTTATAACAACTTTTAAAGTGCTGCAGCGGTCTATAGTGCCGAGTTAAGAGATTTAACACAGGCACTTAAGGCTCTAATGGCAGAGCCTTTTAGATTTGTCGATAAAGCAAAGCCCTGAAAGTAGCTGCAGGTTACTCAGTCGTGTGATATCCATCATCTTGTACTAAGCTGAGAGGAGAGTGGGGGTATGTCATGCAAAGTGGCCCCTGGCTCCCCGAACATCCCTTCCAAAATACCCTCATCGCCAAAAGAGATAAAAATGGTGAATTAGTCAAATGCGGGGAGGGATCTTTGACCCACAAAAGCATTCAAAACCAATACTATTATTGAGCATATAAATGGTATATTCACTTGCCATGCCAGGCTCTCAGCTGACTTCTATGGCCTCCCCACCCATACATACATAAGCATCCTTTTCATTCAGAGATCAGACTGTGTTAAAACAGCTTATTTCGCGGGAGGAGGGAGACACCTGGTGGAATATGATACAATTAAATGCATAGCCCTGAAATCAGGGCTATCAAGAGTCTAAGAGTAGGCCTGCTAATCTACAAAGCATCTCAGAAAAGGTTCTGGGAATCCTGCTAAAACTGGTTTTAAGACAAAAACAAAACAACTCTTAGCTCAGAGTAGGTTTAAGGAGGATGTTAAGACACTGCCCAGACAAACTGTGAGCCAGGAGTAAAATCAACTTCTAAAAGTTTCTCAGCTCTGTAATCACACCAACTTGAGGTACAGCAAAGATAGTGATGACGCTCATTGGCATTGCTGCAAATTATGGGAAATAACCAATAGCAATGAGGCTTCGCCAACTGCAAACTCCATAGCACACTTCAGACAACCACAGTGAACGTGACTGTACATCAAATGGTGCAATGGTAAAACGTTCAATATACTTTTCACCTGACAATCACTTTGCCTACTCTTAATTATTAACTATTTAACTTGTATTTTATCCTTCCTTCTTCATCACACTGTCTGTGTGAGAGGACCATTTCAATTTGTCTGTGATATGTACGCCGAGGAACTTAACCAACTTTCCACCTTCTCCACTGCTGTCCCTTCGATGTGCTCCCTCTGCTGTTTCCTGAAGTTCACGATCATCTCCTTTGTTTTGTTGACATGGGGTGAGAGGTTGTTTTCCTGACACCACACTCTGAGTGATCTCACCTCCTCCTTGTAGACTGTCTCGTTGTTGTTGGTAATCAAGCCCATTACTGTCGCCTGCGAACTTGATGATTGAGTTGGAGGTGTGCATGGCCACGCAGTCGTGGGTGAACAGGGAGTACAGGAGGGGGCTGAGCACGCACCCTTGTGGGGCCCCTGTGTTGGTCAGCGAAGTGGGGATATTGTTTCCTACCTTCACCACCTGGGGGCGGCACATCAGAAAGTCCAGGAACCAATTCCACAGGACGGGGTTGAGACCAAGGGCCTCCAGCTTGATGATGAGCTTGGAGGGTACTATGGTGCTGAATGCTGAGCTGTAGTCAATGAACAGAATTCTTACATAGGTATTAATTTTGTCCAGATGGGATAGGGCAGTGTGCAGTGTGATGGCGATTGCATCGTCTGTGGACCTGTTGGGGCGGTATGCAAACTGAAGTGAATCTATGGTGGCCGGTAAGGTGGAGGTGATATGATCCTTGACTAGTCTCTCAAAGCACTTCATGATGACGCAACTGAGTGCTACATTTAGTTCAGTAGTCATTTAGTTCAGTTATCTTTGCCTTCTTGGGTACAGGAACAATGGTGGCCATCTTGAAGCATGTGGGGACAGCAGACTGGGATAGGGAGCAATTGAATATGTCCGTAAACACACCAGCCAGCTGGTCTGGGCAATGCTTTGAGGACGCGGCTTGGTATGCCGTCTGGGCCAGCAGCCTTGCGAGGGTCAACACGTTTAGAATGTTATACTCACGTCAGCCACGGAGAAGGGGGGCTTCCTGATATTCCAGTCTGCATGATCAAAACAGTACATCACTGTAGAAGGCTTCCTGATATTCCAGTCTGCATGATCAAAACAGTACATCCCTGTAGAAGGCTTCCTGATATTCCAGTCTGCATGATCAAAACAGTACATCCCTGTAGAAGGCTTCCTGATATTCCAGTCTGCATGATCAAAACAGTACATCACTGTAGAAGGCTTCCTGCTATTCAGGACCTCTATACCAGGCGGTGTCAGAGGAAGGCCCTAAAATTTGTCAAAGACTCCAGCCACCTAAGTCATAGACTGTTGTTTCTAGCGCATTGGCAAGGTGTACTGATTCACCAAGTCTGGAACCAACAGGACCCTGAACTGCTTCTACCCCCAAGCCATCAAATATTTAATGGACTATCTGCATTGGCCCTTTTTGCACTAACTTTTTTTACTCATCACATACGCTGCTGCTACTGTTTATTATCTATCCTGTTTCCTAGTCACTTTAATCCTAGTTATATGTACATATTTTACTCAATCAATCAAATTGATTTATAAAGCCCTTTTTACATCAGCAGATGTCACAAAGTGCTTATACAGAAACCCAACCTAAAAGCCACTCAGAGAAGCCATCAGGGCAACGCCCCTGCCCCAAAAGGATTTTCCAAGGACGGGAAGCATCAAGCCTTTCCGGATGCCCAGGCAGGCATGGAAGCGAGCGCACCCACAATCACCAGGATAAGCACACATGCCGTCTACAGTGTGGAACATTTTTGAACAAACGATAGTTTAGGTTATGAATTGATATATTGAGGTTGTTCTATGGTTTACATGTGTTCTGATAGTGTCCATTGTCATAGTCTTGGAGGGCCGATGCTGCTCGTTCCATAGTCAATATGTCCAAGAAGTCCTTTTTATAAGAATTGTCTGTTTCACTGATAGTTGGGCCAGAGCAATGATGCGTGCATGGTTCTAGGTTGAATATTACCCACAATGCTCCCAAGAAGGTACACTACAGGACACAGTTGGAGACAAACAGTACCAGTCTAAAGTTTGGACACACCTACTGATTCCAGGGTTTTTCTTTATTTTTTTTTTTACTATTTTCTACATTGTAGAATAACTATGAAATAAAACATATGGAATCATGTAGTAACCAAAAAAAAGTGTTAAATAAATCTCTATATATTTTATATTTGAGATTATTCAAAGTAGCCACTTTGCCTTGATGACAGCTTTGCACACTCTTGGCATTCTCTCAACCAGCTTCAGGAGGAATGCTTTTCAAACAGTTTTGAAGGAGTTCCCACATATGCTGAGCCCTTGTTGGCTGCTTTTCCTTCATTCTGCAGTCCAACTCATCCCAAACTATCTCAATTGGGTTGAGGTCAGGTGATTGTGGAGGCCTAGTCAGCTGATGCAGCACTCCATCACTGTACATTCAAGATTTCAGACAGCATATCAACTACCTCAGTCCAGAATCCTTTGACAACTGGACATTTCCAGGCTTTGATCCATCTTTTTCAACTTGTGTCATGTGATGCATGCCCTGTGTAATATCTTTATTTGAATAATCTTGTACCTTACACAATTGGATATTGATGTTGCATTTTCCATATTGCATCACATTGTGCTGTGGTAATAGATACATCCATGTCCTGCTCCCAACATAACGGAGTAGAGGTGTTACTATTTCGGGAGGAGAGACCAACCAGCTTGTATAGGGCAGAAACCGTTCCTTTACCATTAGCAACATTCCCCAGTTTGTTGTCTAAAGTACTTTTAAATCCCACATCAATAAAACTTTGAGGAAATACACTTTAGAATTCATTTGAGCTGTAAATAGGGTAGAAATGCTATATTATTCAGGCCAAACGCTGACATCAGTTCTTGGAATGGCATATTTTCTCCGCCCTTTACAACCTACCACACCTGACTGATGTTCTGGCGTTGCCAGGTGATATTAGCCAATGTCTTTCCCCTTCAGTAAACAAGGGGCGCTTCCATATTGGACATGAAGGGAAGGATTCTCCATTGATAGATAACCTTTAATTAAGTATCTTTGCCACTTCACAAGAGTACTCCTGTAGTGGGTTATCTATCTTGCAGTGGAACTTGGGGTAATACCATAGTGATAAAGAGGTCGACTTATGTTCCCTCACAATTTCTTCCTCTAACCAATCCCAGGTGCCTGCTACTCCCCCATTTGTATAGCCACATGCCAGTGGGTATCTTGCATTATATGACAAGTAGTACAAATACACATTAGGAACACCTAATCCACCCTCACTTGTTGGCACGGACAGTTTTTTTGTGGTTGCTTCTAAAGTTTATTTTCTTTCCACAAGAAGCTTGAAAAGAAACTGTTTATCTCTTTAAACCAGTGCTGAGGGAACTGAAGTGGTATAGCTGACATAAGGAAAGATAGTCTCGGGAGTATGCTCATCTTTATCACCTCTGAGCTACCCCATAGTGATAAAGGTAGAATATAATGTTGTAATGTCGTCCCGAATGGTTTTAAGGAGACCTGGACCATTTAGATGAAATATCTTATTAACTGGTGACTTGATATTTCTCCCAAGGTATTTCATGCAAATGGAGCATTTCCCTTGTGAGCTGAAAATGTGTGGTGGTTCAGAAGAATAGCCTCACTCTTACTCTGATTATACCTTATTTCCAGAAAATTAGCCAAATGCTCGTATGAGCTGTTGCACACCCAGTATCGAACTGCTGGGATTAAGATATCATCAGCATGTAGGTTGACTGAAGTTATGACCACTCAGATTGATACAGATCGATCAGACCCCTTGACTTTGTCCACATTTTATTACAGCCTTATTCTAATAATTCTTATTCTCCTCACCAATCTACATACAATACCGCATAATGGCAAAGCAAAAACAGGTTTGACGTTTTTGCAAATTTATGCAAAATGTTAAAAAAAAAAACATATCACGTTTAGATAAGTATTCAGACCCTTTACTCAGTACTTTGTTGAAGCACCTTTGGCAGAAATTACAACCTCGAGTCTTCTTGGGTATGACGCTACAACCTTGGGACGCCTGTATTTGGGGAGTTTCTCCCATTCTTCTCTGCAGATCCTCTCAAATTCTGTCAGGTTGGATGGGGAGCCCGGGCTCTGGCTGGGCCACAAAAGGACATTCAGAGACTTGTCCCGAAGCCACTCCTGTGTTGTCTTGGCTGTGTGCTTAGGGTCATTGTCCTGTTGGAAGGTGAACCTTTACCCCCAGTCTGAGGTCCTGAGCACCATGGAGCAGGTTTTTATCAAGGATCTCTCTGTACTTTGCTCAGTTCATCTTTCCCTCGATCCTGACTAGTCTCCCAGTTAGGTCTGTGGCGGTCACGAAATTAGATCAGCCGGTGATTGTCAAGCAAATAACTGTCGACCTCATGGTAATTTACCGTTAATTAACATAAACACATTTAGCATCTCCTGGCTTCCACACAGCCTACAACCCACTGGTGCTGACATTTGAAACATCTACATTTTAGTCTAATAAATCCATGTAATATAGCCTACACCTTCACAATAAATCCATGATTTATTTTAGACAGGTCTAAAGAAGCATGATATAATGAAAATGTAGTTTATTTCAGAAGAACAGAATAGCTGTCACGACTTCCACCGAAGTTGGCTCTCCTGCCTGTTCGGGCGGTGCTCGGCGGTCGTCGTCGCCGTCCTACTAGCCACTACCGATCCCTTTTTCGTGTGTCTGTTGGTTTTGTCTTATTAGTTTCACCTGTGTGTATTTTAGTTTAATTAACGTCCTTATGTATGTAGTAGGTTGTCCCGCCCTTGTTTTGTGCGGGATTGTTTTTTGTATTCATGTCATTTGGTGTAGTACTTGTGCTTTATTCTCCGGTCTATTTTGATCCTGTGTTGGATTATTCACCCTGTGTGTTGGGTTGACCGTGTTTTTGTGCGCCGGAGAATAAACTGTCGAATCACTGAAACCTGCTCTCTGCGCCTGATTCCACCCACCTTGATAAAACGTGACAATAGCACATTCTGAGTTTCCTTATGTTAGGTAGGTCCTGATGTGCCTATGCCAAATGGCTGTGGGCTACACCAGTTCATTTAACAGACAAGATTTGCTTAGAATTCTGTGGCATTATTTTATAGTATGAAGAATACAATTGAACAAAGCTAAATAAAATAGAAAGGATATTTTCTCCAAACGATTAGAGCGAGTGCGCACACGCGACTATTCTGTGTTGAGCGGTTAACAAAGAAATAGGTACTCCTATATGCTTAATTTAGAGTTATTAATGTAACTTTAGTTGTTCTACAAACATGTTTTGATTTTTAATACATTGTAAGGCTGCATGATGCAACTGGAATGATGATTTGAAAAAAGTGAGCTCTGAGTGAGCTCTGCTTTTTGCGCAGGCTGTACACACTTCGTCAGTCGCTTAATAATACCTTGAATTTCCCAGCAGCATCCCCTTTGTGTGGCAAAACAATCCAAGCTTTTGCAGCCATTCTCACTAAATGCTACTTGCTCAGAGGCATCTCTCATCTCACACCGCTCTCCATCACATGATCGGGTCTTTCTCACAGACTACAAGTGAAGACTGACACATCCGGGATGGAACTGCGCGCGTCCTTGTGCATATTAAAGATATTGGAAGAACTGTCCACATCTACTTTTCGTCAGCCAACCAGATGAGTAGGCCTAATGAACAGCAGAAGCACGAGCCTATGTCAATCTACTATCCCCCATAGAACAAAAGTTGACCCATTCTATTCTGTGCGATAAATACATATTCCAAAGAGTCTGGGGCAGTTGTGGGATGCGATAGATCACAAATGAGTAAATCCACTAGCATCCCACATTTTTTTTTACGCAATGAGGCTGATGCAACAGATGTTAATAAAATGTTGATAAACTATTAGGCTATTCTTCACATTATAAGTGCAGCAATAGGCACACGGCAGTAGGCTTCAAGTGCGAATGTTCCATTAGCAGGAAAACACCATTCTCAAAAGCAACCACAAATGCGATTATGCATGTAATGCTTTTATTAAAAAGGTGAAAATCATCTTCCCCAAACTTGAAACTCATGCGCTGTTTATGTATGCCAGTTAGGCTCTACACCTCTTGTAAAGCAGATTAATGTGCTTAATTTTAAGAAGTTATTTAGCCACTTTTGATACAAACCTTATTAAAACATATAGGCCTATGGGCTAGGCTACATGAGGTGTGCGACTATGATTCGAAGAAGTAGCCCAAAAAAGGCATTGTTTCTAATGCTGGGCATCATCCACAAGTGATAATATATAATTCACAACTGATAGGCTAATATTGTCACCCATTGGACTATTATTGATCTAATATTGTCGTTACATATACTAAATATATTATAAATAATATATGTGTGACATTTGTTTTGATTTAGAATGGACCATTTTCATGCACCTGCAATGAAAAATCGATATCATCTATGCACTTAAATAGTGAATGGAAGACGCTTTTCCTTGTGGTTTATTTTCATGCCAGCCAGGTATGCTATACTCCTGTTGTAAATATAAGCAATGTGCTTAATATTAAGAAAGTTGAAAAATAAATATAGTAGGCCTAGCCTATAGAAAGCTCATCCTCCTCTTTTCAGTAGAGGCCATCACGCTGTTTTCTAGCGCAATTCCATAGCCTATTGAAATGTTGCACAACATCAGCTCATGGGCTCTCATGAAGTGTTTGATTAGATTTTTTAATACATTTGCATTAATGTCAGAGTGATTGGAGGGACAATAAGTGCTGAGTACCAGGCAGTTAGCAAGTGTGGTAGGCTACTAATGACCATCAGCAGCATCAGAGCTTGGAGAAGCCTAATTACCGTGACTAAGCGGTCACATGGAATTTGACTGCCTCCATGGATCATGACCGCGGTAATACGGTCACCGCAATAGCCCTACTCCCAGTCCCTGCTGCTGAAAAACATCCCCACAGCATGATGCTGCAACTACAATGCTTCAGTAAGGATAGTACCAGGTTTCATCCAGATGTGACACTTTGCATTCAGGCCAAAAAGTTCATTCTTGGTTTCATCAGACCAGAGAACCTTCATGACCGCTTCTACCCCGATTGCTCAGTTTGGCTGGGCGGCCAGCTCTAGGAAGAGTCTTGGTGATTCCAAACTTATTCCATTTCAGAATGATGAGGCCACTGTGTTCTTGGGGACCTTCAATGCTGCAGAAATGTGCTGGTGCCCTTCCCCAGATCCGTGCCTCAACACAATCCTGTCTCAGAGCTCGACGGACAATTCCTTTGACCTCATGGCTTGGTTTTTGCTCTAACATGGCTTGGTTTTTGCACTGACAGGTGTGTGCCTTTCCAAATCATGTCCAATCAATTGAATTTACCACAGGTGGACTCCAATCAAGTTGTAGAAACATCAAGGATGATCAATGGAAACAGGATGCACCAGAGCGCAATTTCACATCTGTGGTAAACATCACATCACATTCACATCCCTCCCCAGATCAGCTTCTCCTTCTTGCCTGCAGCTCTCATGATGTTTTGTCGGTCACCCCACTGTAGCAGGCGTATGTAGTATGGACGCGGTGGTTTGGGTGGGATTGAGCGGGATCGGAAGCGTCTGATGTCTCTCCATCTCCGTTACTGGTTCAGTCTCTTTCATGTCCAGAATGTACCGGAGTATCTCATCCATCTCATCTCATCCACCAGGCCCACCTGAACCAGGTTATTCCTCCTTCCATGCGATTCCAGGTCGATCACCTTAGTATTCAGGTGGTCCCGGTCTTTAAGTTATTTTAGGTCTTCTCCGTCAACAGAGTCTCTTCCTTGCTTACTCTGTTCAGCACGGCCTTGGTGTCTTTTTAAGTTCTTTAGACTCATTGAGTCCATCAAACCTCTGCTAGAATGATACCTTAAGTTTGGTGACTTCCTCAGTCAGGTGCCGTGCCCAGCACGACGCCTCCTCCTCGGTCGTAAATTGTTCGGTAGGACACCAATCTGTATATTGTTTCTTTGCTGTTTGTCCGGTCTGCTGTTGGACTCCTCTACCAGTCATTCATCAAACTGTGTACAAAGCGCAGTTTCGCAGTTTACAAAATAAAAGTGGGTGTTTGAGGGTGTTAAAGAGGCTATATTTTGCTGAATTTCAACATCTGGAATGCGAAAGAAACTAGCATGCCATTCCGTGGCATCACGTTATCCTGACTAGACATATTTTGTAACAACATGATGTTGCCCTCCAAATGGGTAACTTGAAATAACAACTTAAACAAAATCCATTTTTTATTAGCTTAGTGGTTATATGTATTTAGTGAAATCTTTGTCAAAAGCGCTAGAGATACTGTTGCATGTAGGTCTAGATTATTTATGGATTAATCATATAAAAATATGAAATATATAAAAACCTTATTTTAACTCCAATTCAAATGTGCACGTGGCGCAGGAATCACTGACTCGCTGCATTGTTCTATTATCAAGTCACAAGATACCTCTTAAATGGTTAGGACAGCTCATGAGGTCTCCTAAATATCTGTGTGACTCTTATGACTAAAGACGGTTCATGCATAGCTTTTACTTTTGCCCATAACAGTAGGAGTAAAATGCCTCTATTCGCAGCAATTTTCTACTCTGAGACACTATGTGTAAACGGGCCCTGGTTCCCCCAGTCCATGTAATCTTATTCATTGAGATGTAAAATGCATAACTGTTCCTAAAATCAGCACTCCTACCCCGAGACACTTGATATATACGCCACCATGTGCACATCTATCAAATTGGCATAATCTTGAAAATAAATATGAAATACAAATTCTACTAGCATTAATAATGACACAGTGCTAGTGATGGTATTAAAAGTAAATATCACTGCTGCTCTAGGATGAATCAAAGACTGAAGCATGTGATCATTTCGACAGCTGCAATTCTCGGTCAAAGCAAGCAACTGCATTAATTAAATGTTGCAAACTGTTATTCGTTTCCATTGAATGCTTTGACTGATGCAGCTCTCAGTCTCCAGGTGTACCCAGATAGTCCCCACCTCCAGAGGTCAAGACTAAAGCCCTTTCTCAATTCCTCTTTGTCTCCTCCTCAAAACCAATTGAAGAAGAAGATCCAAGGGGAGGGAACCTTGGGTTTTCTCATCCAATACAGTTGAGTAGGTGAGGAGATCGGATGTGAGGAATCAAAGAAAGACAAATTGGCATACAGCCCACAGTCTTGTGTTCCCCAGCCCTGCCCTCTTTCTCCCTGGGTCTCACCTCCAGCTCCCTGAGCCTCTCTAGGAGCTCCCTGCTGCTCGCCGGCTCCTCCAGGTATGGCTCCACATCGCCCTCTTCTGACTCAAAGGCCTCATCACAATCTCTCAGCTCTGTCTCCTCAGACTCCATTACTACCTGCAGTGCAGAAAAGACGGTTAGGGACACGGTTAGTAACGGTGCAGGGTTAAGTTGCCCCTAGAAGCTGATCTTGGGTCAGTTTTGCGTCCGGCTAGGAATTAAGGTCAGGATTGGGAGAGGGTTCCTGAACCTAGGGGAAATTTCACCCCAAAGCTTAGAGAGAGGTTGGGGACACGGTTACCATAGTAATACAGAAGTTGGGTAATAATGTCACTGCACACAATAACAACATCAACATTTCATGGGGATTTGTCATGGTTTCACACTCTTTCCAGGGTGATAATTAAAATAAGCTTTTATATTTTCACCTACATTTCACCTTTCCACACACTCTGATTTTGGTTACGGAGACTGTTTTCAGTAGTGATAGTGACAATGAAAACGGGATTAATTGAGATTTAAATGAATGCTGTACCCGAATAAAAAGCTGTACATATGAATTCTTAACACCCCTGATCATATGTGCAATGACAATCACATTAATGAAGCAGGGGATGATTTTCTAGATATAGTTTCATTTGATCACCAGGTCACCATGACTGGACCAGAAGCGGCGAAACAGAAGCTCTGTGGTTTATAAAAATTGCCAGACTTACTTTCCATCCAAGGTTTCAGAGTCCTTTATCAAACTATCAATCACGATCATGTGAAGATGAGGTCTCGTGATTTATTAGGAAAATAATAGAGTTATTCAGTAGAAAGAACATTAGAGTTTTAGTCTGAAATACACAATACCACTACATTTAGGCCCTACTTTGAGGTTTAAAAATGGAACAGTTGTGTCTTTACTCTTCTCCCCAGCTCCCCAGTTTTGTGCTTTATTGGGAAGGGCTGCCAGCTCAGGCCATAAACCAACCAACCAGTCTTTGTATCCAGAGGATGGGCCGTAGACAGGGCCAGTAAATTAAAGCACAGTCGCCCCTATTCTAACCCCTTTCTCTGCCCATCCAAAACAACCTATTGACCCCTTTCAAGACGGCCAGAGGTATCTGAAGCGTGGACTACGTGGGGCAAACTGCAGTCTTCTCGCCTATATGGGATTCCACAGAGTTTTAAATGGCTGATTTACATCTATAATACGTTCTAAAAAGGAATAAAAAGATTAATAATGATGGAGGACACAGCAGACATAAAACAAGTATGGGGTGACAGAGAAGTAAAGACAAACTCTCTCAGGTGAGGAATACATGAGGTACCGCTTTGAAGCACACTTCAGAGAGACTATTTTGGTCAGTTAAGGGAAAAAGTTCATCCTTTGCATAACTGCCAGTGTTGCGACAGTCTGCAGTAATTGTCAGTTTATGGTTCAATGCAGCTGATCAGAGCTGAGGTAACTGTCTTTGACCAGGGGATTCATTTATGGAGGGATCAAAGTGAACAGGAGGCTGTGTGCCAGAGTCTGATGCTGCACTATATAGGGCAGGGGTGGGCCAGAATTTTGCCTCAAGGGCCACATCGGGATTTCAAAATTCTATGGAGGGCCGCACAGATTTTTTTTAGTCAAAAAAAAAATTCTGTCCAGAAAAAGGGCTTTTGAAAATATAGGAGGTCCATTTTAACTTCTCCAAATTTTGTAACTACTTTAGATTTTCAAGTGTGCCCTGGAGTGTTTTTTAAAAACCCCAAATAATAATCCCCTCCTCAAATACAGGTTTTGATATGGTCAAACCCGTGGACCATAGTTTGCCAACCCCTAATATAGGGAGTAGGGTGTCATTTGGGATACACCCAGAGAGGCCAAAGAGTCTAGGCCAGACAGAGAGCACTCTCAGGGACATGTGATGGGTGCCACATGCCGGCTTAGATCAATACACTGCCGCCGCTGCAGCCTCTCCTCTCCCATGTATCCCTCTTTCTGAGAATCCAAAATAAACAGGGCAGTTGTATAAGCAGACTTGCGTAGTTAGGGGCTAATTTTCACAAAGTCACATGAAAGGTAAAAGGGAACAACATTGACATTTTGAGTGTTCCTTCACCTTTTCCTATCAGTCTGCAGATCAGTGCTTTTCTCTTCTATTTCGTGATGACGTCTGTCTGTTGACGTGATAGAGCTTAGGGGGTTGGGTTTTGATTCAGCTAAGAATTCAAATAATGGTTCAGAAATGACTAAAATAGACTCATGGTGATGAGTGAGTGAGTGAGTGAGTGAGTGAGTGAGTGAGTGAGTGAGTGTAGGAGGGGGTACCCACCTGTCAGGCTGGATCTACAATGTGCAGAAAGGACAAGTTTAGTTATGATGCCCTTCAGGCCCGCTCCACAATTTACCTGAGAAACACATAAAAAAGGACAAAACTTTAGTCTCACGGTCTCCCCCGAGTTAACTATTTAGTTTAACATACATCTTCCATGGGAAAAAAAACACACCAAAAAACAACATTGTAATCCCCCAAAATGTAATGCTAAACATTCTTTCACTATTTTCGCAGCCATCCTCTTTAAGCATTTGCCATAGCATGTGGCACTTAGATGTGACACAAGACAAACCAAAAACAGACAAACCAGCCAGTCCACTTCATTGACATTTCCAGCACCCTTTCCAAATAAACCTGCAAAACATTCTCTATCCAACCCTACAGATACACAACTGCATCCAAACTACAAAGACAAGACACTATGTGACATTAGGTTCACTTAAACTGACCCTCCCGTTTATGCTAGCCCTGTGTGGCATTTCCAAATCACCAGATATAACGTGCTACATCTTTAACCATTTTGTCCACCTTTTAAAATAAAAATCTTCTAGCAATAAAGCTCATGCCCATTCCCCACTATGGGATTTGTAACGAGTTCATATGAGTTAACAGATAGGGTCATGAACTGATAGTACCTCAGATGGTAAACCAGGACACTACAATGCATTGTTTCTCATTAGCTCAAACCCTGCACCTAATTCAAAGCTCAGGGTTTGCGATAAACCAGCAGAGCTAAATTCCAAGTGGTTAGTCTACTAATGGTTATGTGGGGTAAATTTAGAGTTGGTTGCGGTTTGAGATCTGATTGGGAGCGGATCGGATGTTTAGGCGTCGGCCTGATGGAATGCACAGCCTTAGAGGAATTTGTTGACATAAAAACATAGCCCAATATGGAAGCTTATATTACCTACCGAGAGCGAAAAGTTGATTCATCACCAGAGTGAAACGAAGGAAGACAAAAAAAAAAAAAATAACTCTGCAGTGAAAGATTCTTGGCAGGCATTTGTCCTCTCCCCCTCTCCACACCCTGTTCCTCTCACCGTCCGTCCCATGTCACTTCTGACAGGTAGTTCCCCATCTCATCCTCCCCTGGACTCCCTTGGACCCCTTCAGGTGCCAACGTTTACGGTTAGATAAGCATTTGAGAGCATCTGCCCTATCCTCCCCGAGTTCCCCTCTCTAGAAAGCACAGACAGGCAGGGCCGGCGCTGCCAGGTGGGATGTGTTTTCACACCATCAAACAGGTGCTTCAGAAGAGCCCCTTAAAACCTGTCTCAGTCTTGACATCAGCTGTTGCCTCCCAGACATTACTGTTAACCCCCACCACCACCCATGTTAGGGGAATGCCTTCTGTTCGGGGCAGAGGGAAAGAGAAGGTAAAAAAAGATTGCGATGGACATGGTGTTGTTTTATCATCCCCGGCTGTCTCCCTTCAAACCTAACAAAGATAATCCACCACACATAAAAAAAATAGACACAGCAAAGATGCTTATAACATAATTGAATAATACTGATCTATCTATGCAGCAGAATGTGAGGCTACATCTTTAAGTAGATAACCTAATAACAGTGCTCTCACTACAGTGGGCCGTACGTATAACCTATCTAATCTCTGATCTACAAGGTAAACTCTACAGTGAATGGGGACTCGTCTTATGACTACAGACACTAATTGCTAGGGTTAGGCTATAGCCTCACGTGCCAGGTTTCGATGGTGAACAAGACAATATATGGGCTGAACCCAATGCTGGGATCCTGTGAATCACTCCAATGATAAAATGCCCTGAGGAGTCAGCAGACAAAGCATCAGAATGAGGACCAGACCTATGAGGCCTGACTTCACCAGCAGCCGCCACAGCGTTGGGGCTAGAGAGACTTAAACCACTCTGTGTCACTGTGCACCTGGAGGCTGTGGAAGGGGGGTAGGTAGGCGGCAGGACGTTATTTCAGCGTGAGTATCAGGGAGGGTAATTCCACAATTGTCTGCCAGGAGTGGGCATCAGAGATGGAGGCTCAGTGGGTTCGCAGGTTGGTTTATCGGAGAGTGGGTATGTGGAGTCAACACACAAAAAGAAAGAGGCATAAAGAAAGATATACTGAACAAAAATATAAAAACGCAACACGAAACAATGTCAATGATTTTACTGAGTTACAGTTCATAAGGAAATCAATATATTTAAATAAATCCGGCCCTAATCTATGGATTTCACATGACTGGGCAGGGGCGCAGCCATGGGTGGACATGGGAGGGCAGATGCCCACCCACTTGTGAGCAAGGCCCAGCCAATCAGAATCAGTTTTTCCCCACAAAAGTACTTTATAAGAGACAGAAATACTCCTCAGCACCCAGCACCCCTTCAGACGATCCCGCAGGTGAAGAAGCCCGATGTGGAAGTCCTGGGCTGACGTGGTTACATGTGGTCTGCGGTTGTGAAGCCAGTTGGACGTACTGTCAAATTCTCTAAAACAACGTCAGAGCTGTATTATGGTAGAGAAATTCATATTAAATTATCTAGCAACAGCTGGTATACATTCCTGCAGTCAGCAAAACTTGAGACATCTGTGGCAGTGTGTTGTGTGACAAAACTGCACATGTGTAACGGCGTTCTTCGTTTGTCGAAAGAGAGTCGGACCGAAATGCAGCGTGGTGGTTACTCATGTCTTTAATGAAACAAATGACGATACATGAAATAACTTAATAAATACAAAAACAACAAACGGAACGTGAAACCTAATTACAGCCTATCTGGTGAACACTACACAGAGACAGGAACAATCACCCACGAAATACACAGTGAAACCCCGGCTACCTAAATATGGTTCCCAATCAGAGACAACGAGAATCACCTGACTCTGATTGAGAACCGCCTCAGGCAGCCAACCTAAGCTACACCCCTACTCAGCCGCAATCCCAATGCCTACAAAAACCCCAATACGAAACACAAAACACCAAGGCGTGACAACATGAGAGTGAGAGTTGCCTTTTATTGTCCCCAGCACAAAGTTCACCTGTGTAATGATAATGCTGTTTAATCAGCTTCTTGATATGCCACACCTGTCAGGTGGATGGATTATCTCGGCAAAGGATAAATGCTCACTAACAGGATGTAAACAAATTTGTGCACAAAATACGCTTTTTAATGTGCATATTAACATTTTCTGGAATCTTTTATTTCAGCTCATAAAACAGGGTTACCAACATTTTACATTGCATTTATATTTTCTTCATTATACAGTGCATTTGAAAATTATTCAGACCCCTTGACTTTTTGCACATTGTTAAGTTACAGCCTAATTTTAAAATTGATGAAATTGTTTTTTCCCCTCATCAATCTACACACAATACACTTAAAACAAGTTGAAAAGAATTGCTACAAACTTGGCTCAGCTGTATTTAGGGAGTTTCTCCCATTCTTCTCTGCAAATACTCTCAAGCTCTGTCAGGTTGGACGGGAAGTGTCGCTGCACAGCTATTTTCAGGTCTCACCAGAGATGTTCGATTGAGTTTGGGCTCTGGCTGGGCCACTCAAGGACATTCAGAGACGTGTCCCAAAGCCACTCCTGTGTTGTATTGGCTGTGTGCTTAGGGTCATTGTCCTGTTGGAAGGTGAACCTTCACCCCCAGTCTGAGGTCCTGAGCACTATGGAGCAGGTCTTCATCTTTCCCTCGATCCTGACTAGTCTCCCAGGCCCTGCTGCTGAAAAACATCCCTACAGCATGATGCTGCCAGGTTTCCTCAAGATGTGACGTTTGGCACTGAGGACAAAGAGTTCAATCTTGGTTTCATCAGACCAGATAATCTTGTTTCTCATGGTCCTAGAGTCTTTAGGTGCCTTTTGGCAAACTACGATCGGGTTCAAGACAATCTGGTCTTGGCGCTATAGACAGGTGTGTGCCATTCCAAATCATGTCCAATCAATTGAATTTACCACAGGTGGACTGCAATCAAGTTGTAGAAACATCTGAAGGATGATCAATGGAAACAGGATGCACCTGAGCTCAATATCGAGTCTCGTATCAAGGGGTCTGAATGTCTAAACCTGTTTTTGCTTTGTCATTATGGGGTATTGTGTGTAGATTGATGACGATTTGCATTTATTTAATCCATTTTAGAATACGGCTGTAACGTAACAAAATGTGGAAAAAGGGGTCTGAATACTTTCCGAATGCACCCAATATACACAGAAATGACGACGGGGAGAAAAAGGTGTCATGACAGAATTGGAGGAGAGAAAGTGGTATAACAGGAGAAAAGAAAACGGGAGTAAGAAGAAAGAGATATATACCAATATAGAGATGCAGACAGGGGTGTATATTGTGGGGGTGGGGAGGTGGATTTGACTACGCCGTCTGAACGCAAATCAAAAAGAATTCTACCCTCGGGGGCATTTCTAAGCTCCTGCCAAGAGCCCCCACCCACCCACCCCCCACCCCACACCAACCCGCCTTGGGAGCTCTCCTTTCCCTAAAAGACTGGGATAGGGTACGATCACAGAAACTAGAATATTAATCCACACTACCATGCATGATAAGTCCCATTCCACTATAATTAGCTCATCAAAACAACTCAAATATATGCCATCGTTAATTAATCGTGTTTCGGGTGGGTGGAAAGGGAGAGGGAGTGATCGGAGCTGTGGTTTACAGATTAAAATCAGGTGCTTATAGGGGTTAAAAATAGAGCAGATTAAACAATCAATCAGTCAAACAATAACACATTTGATCCAAGGGCCCTTTGAACATGGCAGGGTAAGAATTCTGCACGTTCTCCAAAATAAGCCAAGCCATCTGTTGAAATGAATTTGTCATGACAGCGGGAGAAACTCCTGGAAAGGGCATAGAAGAACTGAGTCCGAACTGTACAGCTACAGGGAAAAAAGTTATCCAAGCGTTTTAAGAAAACCCTATCCATTACTACTGCAATAAAAGAGCTGTGTCTGTTTGCTGTAAGTCACAGGGTGAACTGCAAAGTCTGGAAACCACTAAATCCTTCCCATCTTTAAACTAAAAACAGAGGCCAACATTAACAAAGAATTACAATCTTATCAAAGACTCCTCAGACATCACTCATCAACACCCCCCTCCCTCTCTTTCATCTTTGCCAACTCTGATGGGCACAAGGACAGACAACCCCCACATCCATGTTTCTCTGTTGATTTGCCCTCCCGCGTCACTTTATACACAGATCTCAGCTAAACATAGAATCACATGGTTTATTCATCTCTCTGTGACCGCCGGTAACTTCAGAAGAAAGTTGACTACAAATACAAAGTTGCCAATGTCTTTGCAATTGATGCAAACAAGTGACGTATGAAAACAGAGGTGACTGCATTCAAATATAAACAGTAGGCGATAGGCCTATTTCAACCATATTGAAATACATTACAGGGCCCGTGTCTAAAGCTCCCCCATCTTGATCAACTTTACCTCAAAAACTCCTTAGAGTCTGAGCTCCTGAGAGTTACAGCCTCTGTCAGACTGAGTCAGTGCTGTGACATTGCAGTAGTCAGCAAATTCACCCAACCGAGCGTAGCGGAGCAGAACAAAACATAGGCTGGGGCAGCTGAGGAGCTATAAAAACCAGACCCCGTCGGTCATTAATGAGACATAACCTCAAATACCTCAGACTAGCTTATCAACAGAAACAGCATCTGTCTGTACTTTAGTGGAGGACCCACTGTGTCCTGACTTCACCAAGAGATGTTTTAGAGGCTTCGTGAGAGTGTTGTAAATTCACCACTCATTCAAGGTTTTTAGGCTCTTTTGAGCCCTTCTGTCTCTGTGAAGGTTGGTAGGCTGTTTTTTTGAGGCACATGACAAAGTTAGCTGTATCAAACTCTGCTGACAAGATGAGTTACAGACATGTCCTCAAAGTCACGGTCATGGTGAGATGTCTAGCTCTTTGAACATCCCCAACTGCATGGCATACATACCCAACACTGGCCAGCCATCTGGCATGAATACCGCGTGCTTAGAGGACTCTTGAAAAGGGATCAAATACTGTGGACTGGGTCTCACATTTGAGGAGACCAGACCAGAACATCAAATCAATATAGTGTATGTCCCAAATGGCACCCTAGTATTCCCTTTACAGTGCACTACTTTTGACCAGAGCCCATAGTGCCATTTGGGATGCACACTTGGCCTTTGTTCTTTGTAAAAAAAACAGCAAGCACTAACTAGTCCAGCTATTAAAACAATTTAGCACTCAATACCTAGTGAGAATTGAGAAGTTATGTGTTCAAAAGGCACACACAAACACACATGCACTCAAACACCACCCTCATTGCTATGCCTTATGTCAACACACCAGTGTATCACTTCCCCAGGGCTTATTACAGTTTGGCAGTATAAAGGCGCCCCCACAACACAACACTGGTTAAACAAACAATCCAGTGATTTTAACAAAGAGAAATACACATACGGGAAGATCATGATAGAGCTTGGTATAGGGTCATGGCGCGGGGGTGATATTGGTATAGGGTCATGGCGCGGGGGTGATATTGGTATAGGGTCATGGCGCGGGGGTGATATTGGTATAGGGTCATGGCGCGGGGGTGATATTGGTATAGGGTCATGGCGCGGGGGTGATATTGGTATAGGGTCATGGCGCGGGGTGATATTGGTATAGGGTCATGGTGCGGGGTGATATTGGTATAGGGTCATGGCGCGGGGTGATATTGGTATAGGGTCATGGCGCGGGGTGATATTGGTATAGGGTCATGGCGCGGGGTGATATTGGTATAGGGTCATGGCGCGGGGGTGATATTGGTATAGGGTCATGGCGCGGGGGTGATATTGGTATAGGGTCATGGCGCGGGGGTGATATTGGTATAGGGTCATGGCGCGGGGGTGATATTGGTATAGGGTCATGGCGCGGGGGTGATATTGGTATAGGGTAATGGCGCGGGGTGATATTGGTATAGGGTCATGGCGCGGGGGTGATATTGGTATAGGGTCATGGCGCGGGGTGATATTGGTATAGGGTCATGGCGCGGGGTGATATTGGTATAGGGTCATGGCGCGGGGTGATATTGGTATAGGGTCATGGCGCGGGGGTGATATTGGTATAGGGTCATGGCGCGGGGGTGATATTGGTATAGGGTCATGGCGCGGGGGTGATATTGGTATAGGGTCATGGCGCGGGGGTGATATTGGTATAGGGTCATGGCGCGGGGGTGATATTGGTATAGGGTCATGGCGCGGGGGTGATATTGGTATAGGGTCATGGCGCGGGGGTGATATTGGTATAGGGTCATGGCGCGGGGTGATATTGGTATAGGGTCATGGTGCGGGGTGATATTGGTATAGGGTCATGGCGCGGGGGTGATATTGGTATAGGGTCATGGCGCGGGGGTGATATTGGTATAGGGTCATGGCGCGGGGGTGATATTGGTATAGGGTAATGGCGCGGGGGATGATATTGGTATAGGGTCATGGCGCGGGGTGATATTGTTATAGGGTCATGGCGCGGGGTGATATTGGTATAGGGTCATGGCGCGGGGGTGATATTGGTATAGGGTCATGGCGCGGGGTGATATTGGTATAGGGTCATGGCGCGGGGGTGATATTGGTATAGGGTCATGGCGCGGGGGTGATATTGGTATAGGGTCATGGCGCGGGGGTGATATTGATATAGGGTAATGGCGCGCGGGGGTGATATTGGTATAGGGTCATGGCGCGGGGGTGATATTGGTATAGGGTCATGGCGCGGGGGTGATATTGGTATAGGGTCATGGCGCGGGGTGATATTGGTATAGGGTCATGGCGCGGGGTGATATTGGTATAGGGTCATGGCGCGGGGTGATATTGGTATAGGGTCATGGCGCGGGGTGATATTGGTATAGGGTCATGGCGCGGGGTGATATTGATATAGGGTAATGGCGCGGGGTGATATTGGTATAGGGTCATGGCGCGGGGTGATATTGGTATAGGGTCATGGCGCGGGGTGATATTGGTATAGGGTCATGGCGCGGGGGTGATATTGGTATAGGGTCATGGCGCGGGGGTGATATTGGTATAGGGTCATGGTGCGGGGGTGATATTGGTATAGGGTCATGGCGCGGGGGTGATATTGGTATAGGGTCATGGTGCGGGGGTGATATTGGTATAGGGTCATGGCACGGGGGTGATATTGGTATAGGAGCCTCTTTTTGATGTTTTGCCCATATTCCTCTAAGTACAGTCATGTCAGAGCTGCAACTGGCAATAATTGTAATGTGTGTAGTGTAGGATAAGAATACCAAAGCCCATTCTACTCTATAAACAGTTGCTTTAAGCTTTGTTGAAACATCTTACGCACATTATAATATAATTCTGCTGACTAAGTAGAACAGAAACATCAAATGAAGCCTGCAGTGCCCCCTTCCCAATGCCCCAAATATGGGTTACTCCCCCTGCGGGCAACTGGTTATGACTACGCCAAGTTGAGTATTTGGGGCTAGTAGCTGATCCATGCCAACGGGTGACTCCCGGTCACGCACCCATTTCCACAGCAGCCCAGCTGTTTCATCCTGCTCCCCCTCCCCCGTCATCATGTAGAGAGCTTCTGATCACCGCCCGCCACAACAAAACCCAGGCAAAAGCCTGCCAGCCAGGGGATTAGCAGCCCGCTGACAAAATTAGACACAGAGAGAAAAAAACAACCACACACACACAGACACAGAGAGAAAGCATATACAAATATTAACCTAAATGCTATTGCGTACACATGCAAACGTATACACTGACACACACATTCTGCATGCAAAAATGAGCTACAACACACACATGATCTAATTAATAACACATCCACATGCATACAGTCCACATACACAAATGTGCACAAAGAAGTACACATTATGCACAAAATAATTAGGCCACCATCTTCTGAAAATACACAAAATAAATACTCACACGATAAACAAAGCACACCAGCCCACGTCGACAGAGCTCCGCATTTACAGATCTCTGGCAAAAAATAGCATCCCTCCTTTCTTCCAGTTCATCTCCACTCTTCCCTGATCATCACCTCATAGTGAAAGCACCCTGTCACAGCATCCTAGACGTTCCAGAGCTCCTGTGTGGGGCATGTCTGGGATCAATATGGAATAAACCCTATGAACATACGGTAATGAGAAAATGTTCCATGCACATAGCGCCTCTGCCAGCCAGTCACTGCTCCTAGTCCCAGTGTCAGCTGGGCCAGCCTCGTGCTGCAGTTTCAGCCTCTCTCCCCTCCAAGAGGAGAGGCAGAGGAGAAGGTAAAGGATGTGTGTCGTCTCTAGAACTCTCTCTATCTGAGGCTCAGTGCTGAGACGTCAGGGCCATCCTAGTGCAGCAATAGCAGTGGTAGCAGCAGCAACGCTGGCATATTGTGTGTGTCTGCAGTAGCGACTGTCATTGTTCCAGAAGCCGAGCAGAGAGAGAGAGAGAGAGAGAGAGAGAGTGTGTGAGTGAGAGAGAGAGAGCGAGCACACAAGCCAGAGCTAAAGCACATGAGCATGTACTGTAATAGACAGAGGAAGGGGTCGAGGGAGTGAAAGAGAGTTAAGCCCGCCTCCACTCAGACAAACCCAGGCTACTACACTACAACAGCTGTGGACGAGCCCACGTGCGCTCCACCTCCTCCTCTCCTTTTGCCCAGAATTAACTCTGTAGTTGCTAGCTGGCTGAGATGGAGCAGAGGAGCGAGGGATGGAGGGGATGTCATAGAAAGACAAAAAGGGGATATTGTTTCCAAAAGGGAACAGTGTTAGCCTATAGACAAAGCCTGGGGAGGGGAGCGTACAGTGCATCTGCTCAGCTCCACAGACATTTGAGCTGTATGGGAGGGGGGGCAGGAGGGGGTGATGGGGGCAGGGAGCTGTCAGCTAAGAGGATTTCCAGCCCCTGAAAATGAGTCTGCAGTCAAAAAAGTCACACAATGAAATTAATGGGGAAGTAGAGCACTCCTAACTGAGAATCGATAGTGTCAAATGTTTTGTTTTATTCTGTCAGGAATAAGAGGAATTATAAAAGTGAAGGGGAGGGGCGTGGAGGTTTCCTACACTACGATTGTAGATTAAACTACGTCTCATCTATTGAGTAACCGGCAGATCATTTTTTATTTGAGATCTATTAAAATATGAAATATGGTTACAGAATCTAATGCTATCAATGACCTTATAGATTAATAACTAAAGGGGTGAAAGGTGATTGTGTTTTATGAGAGCTGCCGGCCGCAGAGTGTTTTTCCATGCACCATACGTGGAGGGTGCAGAGATGGAATTAGACTGATGTAGAGACGTGTCGTCACACCAAGACAGGTGGCTACAACCTGCCACCATCTTTACCCTAATAAGTGTGTGTGTGTGTGTGTGTGTGTGTGTGTGTGTGTGTGTGTGTGTGTGTGTGTGTGTGTGTGTGTGTCCGACTGACACTATAACCTAATTACAGCTCTGGAATGCTGGGTATTCATTAGTACTCTGTGGTCCTGACTCCTGGGCCCACCCTGCTGCTGTCACACCCACCCATCCACCCACCACAAGACTGCCCTTCCTCCTCCCAAGGAACAACGACATACTATGTAAAATAGGGAATTGACATCTATACTATAGTATTCACAATGTTTAGAATCTACCTTTCACTTAAACTGACATACCACACTTACATACGCTCTCCTATAAAGATTACATTTCCTGTAAAGACAATTTATTCTACTGTGACCCTCTTTTGGTCCTGTTGTCAGACAGCATAGTGGGTTGGAATCTTGGCATTGATTTACAGTCCATGAGGTACACTACCGTTCAAAGGTTGGGGGTCACTTAGAAATGTCCTTGTTTGAAAGAAAAGCACATTTTTTTCTCCATTAAAATAACATCAAATTGATCAGAAATACAGTGTAGACAATGCTAATGTTGAGGCATCTGTTTCTCAAACTAGACACTAATGTACTTGTTCCTCTTGCTCAGTTGTGCACCAGGACCTCCCACTCTTTCTATTCTGGTTAGGGCCAGTTTGCACTCTTCTGTGAAGGGAGTAGTGCACAGAGTTGTACGAGACCTTCAGTTTGTTGGCAATTTTTCGCCCGGAAATAGCCTTAATTTCTGAGAACAAGTATAGACTGACAAGTTTCAGAAGAACGGTCTTTGTTTCTGGCCATTTTGGGCCTGTAATTGAACCCACAAATGCTGATGCTCCAGATACTCAGCTAGTCTAAAGAAGGCCAGTTTTATTGCTTCTTCAATCAGCACCACAGTTTTCAGGTGTGCTAATATAATTACAAAAGGGTTTTCTAATGATCAATTAGCCTTTTAAAATTATAAACTTGGATTAGCAAACAACATGCCATTGGAACACAGGAGTGATGGTTGCTGATAATGGGCCTCTGTACGCCTATGTAGATGTTCCTTTTCTATTTTTTTTAAACAGCCGTTTCCAGCTACAATAGTTATTTACAACATTAACAATATCTACAATATTTCAGATTAATTTGATGTTATTTTATTGGAGGAAAAAAACAAACTTTTCTTTAAAATACAAGGACATTTCTAAGTGACCCCAAACTTTTGAACGGTAGTGTACATTGAGATGAAAGAACAAGGAGAGAAAGTAAGATGTCTTAAGGGTCGTACAGATCTCACCAAATGTGGATCTCCCATTTGTCTTCCGACCGTTCAGTGCGCTGTTGACTTCTGACTGCTGACATTTTCAGTGATTCTACATATAAAATCGGTTCGCAATTGGTGTGTTCGAGCCCTTAGAGCCGGACCATTCTTAGATCACCCTCTATCCATTTCTTTCCCTCTGGTGAAAAGTGAAAAGTGGGGTCAGATGGGGAATGTTTTACTTTGAGGATTTGTAACGTAAACTCACTCACTTTTGTACATCGCCTTGGTTCGTACAATTGATCTTATTTTAGCGCCCCAAAAACGTAATACTTAATGTCAATACCTTTATAAAGCACAATTTCTCCCCTTTCCAACAAAATCAATGACATGAGCTCCACGCTGCCCGTTTCTGCATAATTCAACAAGGAAATGAGCTCCGTCGGGTCTTTTCAAAAATGGCGGGTGGGGAAGCAAAACTAATGCGTGATAGTGAGAAGGACAGATAACGTGTGGGAAAACTTTTTTTCACTCGATCTGTCCAACTTATCACCTTATCGCCTCTAAAATGTAAATAAAACACTTTAAAGAGTTTATATAAAGTGTCATTACATACCTATTTGAAGGTTTGTGTCGAAATTGAATCGGGTTTTTAGTGCGGTGCTAAAGCGATCTTCAGAAGTAAATAGCGGCTTTCAGAGTCACGATGCTTGCAGTGATGACGCACTGTCCATTTCTTGTTTTTAAAGGATGAGAGAAGTGCTACACCTGGTGGAGAGAGATTGTAAGACAGAAATAGTTGCTTTATGCGTGCTGTACATAACGGCATGACACGTCATGATGTAATGGAGGGTCAGTTTTTTTCAACTTTTCTCCAATACTATAGAGCCATTACCATGTCGATCAATGCTTGAATAGAAACGTAGTTCACACCCCCCGATTTTGAAGTCAACACAGTCGCTACAGTCCCATTCGTTTTCTTTGCAGCCTCGTTTGAATGTCGCGGTTGCGCACATTTGTACAGAATGGGGTGAGTTTATGTTAGTTAAAAGAAGAAGCCCAGTAGATGTTTATAAACTCAAATATTTTCTGTTCTTGAAGAGTTAAAAAAAATGCTTGTTTTGTCTCCCCTATACCGTTAGCGTGTGACTAGTGTGACTAGTATTGTCCTCAAAAAGGTCCTCTTCATTACACACTGTTGACTGTGTATTGTGGTTCGTCTCTCACTACTCAATGGGCAAACAGAGCCTGTTTTAATACCCAACTGTCTGTTAGGGTCAACAAAGCTATTGCATTAAAAACAAGACTTGAAAACCCCCTACACTACTCAGTCAAATAGCGTGCGTCATCAACATGGCACCCCGACATGGCTGGCTGTCTTCATGGCCCCAAGGGAGGCAGTGAATAGCCTCTTATTGGAAAATACACATTTAGCCAAGCTAAAGGGTTCCTAGCCTGAGCGGCTAATTCAACTACGTGGCTCAGACATATATTGTACATCCCAAATAGCACCCTGTTCTCTTTCTAGTACACTACTTTTGGCATGGGCCCATAGCGGTTTGGTCAAAAGTAGTACACTATATGGAATTGTGTGCTATTTGGGCCACATACACGGTGTGGCTCTGGTGCTGACGCTAGTCACTGTAGCTGGCTCAATAAGCTCCATTACCCATACACTTGTTCCGACACACCCCCACTGAATCATTACTGAAGCATTCAGCCACATGCCTCAAGATAAGCTTTAAATCAGCTGCCATCTACTGGAATCCCAGAGCTCACCATGGGTATGAGCCATCCATCATGTAAATCTAGGCTACATCGACAATTAGGTATGGCCAATAAAATATTTCTAGGTTTCCGTCCAATTGGTGACAGATTTTCATGCGAATATTAAAAAATCTGCATAAAAACAATACGTGAGATGTGTTTCCATCTAATTGACTTGTTGCGGATAAAAAAGGCTGTGCATGATGATGAGGTGCACATAAAATAACTTGTGGTTAAATTCCCATGTACTGAATAAGTACAAGTTAAATGGGTTTTCATTGCATTTTCAAATCTACTGATGATTTTGTCACAACAAATGTTGCTTTATATAGTGAATGTGCACATTCTGGTCTTAGCACGTGTGCTCTAGCCAACAGCTAGCAGATACAGTGTGGTTAGGCTACTTACTACATGATGAGATTATTATGTATGAGAACATGTTTATTTGTCAAACGGTAGCCAAGCATCGATTATCATGTCACCAGAATAAGACCCTCAATGTCTATTGGAAAGGAGCATCAAGCTCATCACCTTGCACTTTCACAACCATGTGAAGTTCATCATAAACTTACCATAATTTAAACTGTAGCCTAATAAACTGCATGCTTTTCCATGTCGTAGTGGGAGGATCACACACACCATATCATAGCGTGATTCCAAGTTCACTTCGAAACGTTATTATATCAATATTTGTGTATAAAAAGGGGTTTACACTTCCATTTCTCGCATAATTAATTTTACAGCTATAAAAATATACCACCTTGTCTAGCGTATATTGTTTGTCGACATTTGGAAAGTTTACTGTCAAAATGTGCTGTTTCCATCAGGTCGGTCGTGACATTTATCCCACGCAATTTACTTGCATAAAAAAAGTTGGATGGAAACCTAGTTTAGATCAGCAAATGTCCCCCAGAACAGGTGAATCATCAGTTTGAGAATGAACATCAGATACAATAACACACAACTGTTATGGATAGAGATCTTTTTTAGTGTAATAGGATGATAGTTCTGACGCTCCATGATCAGCAATCAATCAGCACCTATGGTTTGTGCATTACAGTAGGAAGAACTGCAATAATAAGACCTTTGCAAAACACTGTTCCTCATGTGGACCGACTCAGACAAACAAAAGCCCTAACACAAAGCCAAAAACGACAAGCTCACTTCCCTTTCACAACGGCTTCATACCAACAAAAACACACCCGTCAGCAAATTTGGTTTCATCATAATGTTTGTATAGTGCTAGCACACACTAAACATGTGCGTGTGTTTGAGTGATAAAACTGTGTGAAAAATGTAATCGTCACACTTCCCTCATTCTACAGTATGGCTGGCTCTCTTCTGCATCCCCCCACTACTACTTTTGACCCCAGAACAGTTTGTCTTTGCTTGGGGGTTCTCTGTCTCCCAGTTGAGGGGTGGGATTCCCCTGTATCACATCATCCCTGGGGGGTAATCAAGCCAAGTCATCTGATTAACAAGACGAGACACACTGAGTCCCCACCCAAAGTGGTTAATTAAGAGAGAGTGAGATAGTGAGATTAATAGGAAACGAGTGTAGGGTAGATGTCGAAGTAGCCTACAGAAAGTGAGTCAGAGCTAATCAAAGAATATTAGATATATATCCTGGTGTAATGAAGCCACTCCAGGGACCAACAAGGACACAGACACTGGTGACCAAATCAATGAGGGTTTACAGCTCCCCTCTCAATTACAATAAAGAGATCTACTGTCTGAATTATAAGTCAGCCCCCTCCCTGCATCTCACAGAGGAACCGTACAGGGCGTTTAAATGAGTACGGTTAAACGCAAAAAATAATACGATTATCATCAATAGTCCGATTAATATAGCACACTCTTGGCATTCTCTCAACCAGCTTCAAGAGGTAGTCACCTGGAATCCATTTTTAATTAACAGGTGTGCCTTGTTAAAAGTACATTTGTGGAATTTTTTCCTTCTTAATACGTTTGAGCCAATTAGTTGTGTTATGAGTCCATATTATGGCAAGAACAGCTCAAATAAGCATAGAGAAATTACAGTCCATCATTACTTTAAGACATAAAGGTCAGTCAATACTGAAAAAGTCAAGAACTTTGTGCAGTTGCAAAAACAATCAAGCGCTACGAAGAAACAGGCTTTTATAAGGACCGCTACAGGAAAGGAAGACCCAGAGTTACCTCTGCTGCAGATGACAAGTTAGAGTTAACTGTACCTCAGATTGCAGCCCAAATACATTTGAAAATGGAAGTTAGGTTGAAGTCATTAAAACTTTTTCAACCAATCCACAATTTCTTGTTAACAAACTGTAGTTTCGGCAAGTCGGTTAGGACATATACTTTGTGCATGACACAAGTCATTTATCCAACAATTGTTTACAGACAGATCATTTCACTTATAATTCACTGTATCACAATTCCACTAGGTCAGAGGTTTACATACACCAAGTTGACTGTGCCTTCCAGAAAATTCCAGAAAATGATGTCATGGCTTTAGAAGCTTCTGATAGGCTAATTGACATAATTTGAGTCAATCGGAGGTGTACCTGTGGATGTATTTCAAGGCCTACCTTCAAACTCAGCATCTCCTTGCTTGACATCATGGGAAAATCAAAAGAAATCAGCCAAGACCTCAGAAAACATTTGCATACCTCCACAAGTCTGGTTCATCCTTGGGAGCAATTTCTAAACGCCTGAAGGTACCACGTTCATCTGTACAAACAATAGTACGCAAGTA
This sequence comes from Oncorhynchus keta, assembly GCF_023373465.1. Lineage (NCBI taxonomy): Eukaryota > Metazoa > Chordata > Actinopteri > Salmoniformes > Salmonidae > Oncorhynchus > Oncorhynchus keta. Next base: position 39,455,973 of record NC_068430.1, on the reverse strand, counting down.
TAAACACCACACAGCGGTCATACCGCTCAGAAAGGAGACGCATTCTCCTAGAGATGAACATACTTTGGTGCAAAAAGTGCAAATCAATCCCAAAACAACAGCAAAGGACCTTGTGAAGATGCCGGAGGAAACAGGTACAAAAGTATCTATATCCACAGTAAAACGAGTCCTATATCGACATAACCTGAAAGGCCGCTCAGCAAGGAAAAAGCCACTGCTCCAAAACCGCCATAAAAAAGCCAGACTACGGTTTGCAACTGCACATGGGGACAAAGATTGTACTGTTTGAAGAAATGTCCTCTGGTCTGATGAAAAGAAAATAGAACTGTTTGGCCATAATGACCATCATTATGTTTGGAGGAAAAAGGGGGAGGCCTGCAAGCCGAAGAACACCATCCCAACCATGAAACAGCATCATGTTGTGGGGATGCTTTGCTGCAGGAGGGAGTGGTGCACTTCAAAATATATTGAAGCAATGGGGGTGGCAGCATCATGTTGTGAGGGTGCATTGTTGCAGGAGGGACTGTTGCACTTCGAAATAGATGGCCTCATGAGAATGAAAAATTATGTGGACATATTGAAGCAACATCTCAAGACATCAGTCAAGAAGTTAAATCTTGGCCGCAAATGAGTCTTCCAAATGGACAATGACCCAAAGCTTGTGAAAGGCTACCCAAAATGTTTGACCCAAGTTAAATAATTTAAAGGCAATTCTACCAAATACTAATTTAGTGTATGTAAACTTCTGACCCACTGGGAATGTGATGAAAGAAATAAAAGCTTAAATAAATCAGTCTCTCTACTATTACTCTGACATTTCACATTCTTAAAATAAAGTGGTGATCCTAACTGACCTAAAACAGGGAATCTTTATTAGGATTACATTTCAGGAATTGTGAAAAACGGAGTTTAAATGTTTTTGGCTGAGGTGTATGTATACTTCCGACTTCAACTGTAAATTCTTCACAGAGTTCAAGTAAGACACATTAACCGTTCAGAGGAGACTGTGTGAATCAGGCCTGAACCTCTCTAGGGTAGAGGGCAGCATTCGGAATTTTGGATGAAAAGCATGCCCAAATTAAACTGCCTGCTACTCGTGCCCAGAAGATATGATATGCATATAACTGGTAGATTTGGATAGAAAACACTCTAAAGTTTCCAAAACTGTTGAAATAGTGTCTGTGAGCATAACAGAACTGATTTGGCAGGCGAAAACCTGAGAAAAAAACACACTTTTTTTTGGGGGGGGGGGGGTTGTAGTTTTCTATTCAATGCCATTGCAGTATCCATTGACATAGGACTCAATTTGCAGTTTCTATGCCTTCCACTAGATGTCAACAGTCTTTTAGAAATTGTTTCAGGCTTGTATTCTTATAAATGAGGGAGTAAGACCAGTCTGAATGAGTGGACCCTGCCGTGTCACATAGCTTTTTCATGCGCAATCCCAAGAGAGTGCATTTCTTGTTTACCTTTTATATTGACGACGTTATTGTCCGGTTGAAATATTATAGATCATTTAGGCTAAAAACAACCTGAGGATTGAATATAAACATCATTTGACATGTTTCTATGAAATTTACGGATACAATTTGGATTTTTTTTGTCTGCCTGTTTTGACTGCATTTGAGCCTGTGGATTACTGAAGAAAAAGCGCAAACAAACGGAGGTTTTTGGATATAAAGAGACTATCGAACAAAAGGAACATTTATTGAGTAAATGAATGTCTTCTGAGTGCCAACATATGAAGATCAACAAAGGTAAGGGATTCATTGTATCTCTATTTCTGAGTTTTGTAACGCTTCTGCTTGGTTGGTTACTGTTTGTAATAATTTGTCAACTGGACTATGTTCTGGGCTAGGTATGCTTTCACCGAAAAGCATTTCATAAATCTGACACCGTGGTTGGATTAACAAGAAGTTCATCTTTAAACCTATGTAAAATATGTTTTGTTTTCTGAATTTCTATAATGAGCATTTCTGTATTTGAATTTGGCGCTCTGCAATCTCACTGGATGTTGGCCAGCATCCCACATACCCTAGAGAGGTTAAAGGACACCAATAATAAGAAGAGACTTGCTTGGGCCAAGAAACACGACAACGGACATTAAACCGATGAAAACTTGTCCTTTGGTCTGGAGTCCAAATTTTAGATTTTTGGTTCCAACCGCCGTGTCTTTGTGAGACACAGTTTGGGTGAACGGATGATCTCCGCATGTGTATTTCCCACCATAATGCATGGAAAAGGAGGTGTTATGGTGTGGGGGTGCTTTGCTGGTGACACTGTTTGATTTATTTAGAACTGACCTGGCCTCCACAATCCCTGACGTCAACCAAATTGAGATGGTTTTTGATGAGTCGGACCGCAGAGTGAAGGAAAAGCAGCCAACAAGTGCTCAGCATATGTCGGAACTCCTTCAAGACTGTTGGAAAAGCATTCCAAGTGAAGCTGCTTGAGAGAATGCCAAGAGTGTGCAAAGCTATCATCAAGGCAAAGGGTGTCTACTTTGAAGAATCTCAAATATTGTAACACTTCAGGTGTCGTAGGTGTGTGGAGTCAAACGCAGGAGACAGTGAGTGCAAAGCTGTGCGTCTTTAATAGCGCCAACGCATCCCAGGGTGCTCACATAGTAACGGCCCCAAACACAGGGCATGAGAATGTACAACGGAAAAGTAACGACCAGGCACTAACACGTACTTCTAACAACAGAGCCGAAGGTTACACTGCAATAATCCCGCACAACAACCAGGCGGGCCGGCTGTCTAATAAAGACAAACTAATTAGCTGATTTAATCATGAACAGGTGCTACCACTAAACATACAAGGAGGGAGAGGAAAAACAATCAGTGGCAGCTAATAGGCCGGTGACGACGACCGCCGAGCGCCAACCGCCCGGGAAGGGGAAACACCCTCGGTCGGACTCGTGACAGTACCCCCTCCTGACGCGCGGCTCCCGCAGCGCCGACACCGGCCTCGAGGTCGCCCGGAGGACGAGGTGCATGGCGATCCGGATGGAGGCGATGGAAATCCCTCAACATGGATGGATCCAAGATGTCCCTCACCGGTACCCAGCACCTCTCCTCCGGACCGTACCCCTCCCAGTCCACGAGGTACTGCAGGCCCTCACCCGGCGTCTTGAGTCCAGAATGGCCCGGATCGTGTACGCCGGGGTCCCCTCGATGTCCAGAGGGGGGAGGGACCTCCGGTACCTCACTGTCCTGCAGGGGACCAGCTACCACCGGCCTGAGGAGAGACACATGAAACGAGGGGTTAATTCGATAATAGGAAGGAGTTGTAATCGATAACACACCTCGTTTATTCTCCTCAGGACTTTAAAGGGCCCTACACACTGCGGACCCAGCTTCCGGCAGGGCAAGCGGAGAGGTAGGTTTCGGGTCGAGAGCCAGACCCTGTCCCCCGGTACAAACACGGGGGCCTCACTGCGGTGGCGGTCAGCACTCCTCTTCTGCCGTCCACTCGCTTGTCGTAGAGACTCCTGGACGGCCCTCCAGGTCTCCTTGGAGCGCTGTACCCATTCCTCCACCGCAGGAGCCTCGGTCTGGCTCGGATGCCATGGTGCCAGGACCGGCTGGTATCCCAACACACACTGAAAAGGGGACACGTTAGTAGAGGAGTGGCGTAGTGAGTTCTGAGCCATTTCAGCCCAGGGAATGTATCGTGCCCACTCCCTGGCCGATCCTGGCAATACGACCGCAGAAACCTACCCACCTCCTGGTTCAATCTCTCCACCTGCCCATTACTCTCGGGGTGATAACCGGAGGTCAGGCTGACAGAGACCCCCAAACGTTCCATGAACGCTCTCCATACCCGAGACGTGAATTGGGGGCCCCGATCAGAAACGATGTCCTCCGGCACCCCGTAGTGCCGAAAGACATGGGTAAATAATGCCTCCGCAGTCTGCAGGGCTGTAGGGATACCGGGCAACGGGAGGAGACGGCAGGACTTAGAAAACCGATCCACAATCACTAGAACCGCGGTGTTCCCCTGAGACGGCGGAAGATCGGTCAGGAAATCTATGGACAGATGTGACCATGGCCGCTGTGGAACGGGGAGGGGTTGTAGCTTCCCTCTAGGAAGGTGCCTAGGAGCCTTACTCTGAGCGCACACTGAGCAAGAGGAGACATAACCCTTAACGTCCTTAACCAACGTAGGCCACCAATACCTCCCTGAAGGCTCCCCACTGTCCTCGTCACCCCAGGGTGACCCGAGGAGGGTAGGACGTGAGCCCACCGAATCAGCTTGTCCCGAACATCAAGCGGCACGTACCTTCGCCCCGCTGGACACTGAGGAGGCGCGGGTTCAGCCCGTAACGCCCGCTCGATGTCCGAGTCCACCTCCCATACCACTGGGGCTACCAGCTTAGAGGCGGGAAGGATGGGAGTAGGTTCGGTGGACCCATCCTCGGTGTCGTAAAGGCGGGACAGTGCGTCAGCCTTCACGTTCTGGGAGCCCGGTCTATAAGACAAAGTAAACCGGAACCGGGTGAAGAATATGGCCCACCTTGCCTGACGTGGGTTAAGTCTCCTTGCAGCCCGAATATACTCCAGATTCTGGTGGTCGGTCCAGATGAGAAAAGGGTGCTTAGCCCCTCAAGCCAGTGTCTCCACACCTTCAGAGCTCTAACCACCGCTAGCAACTCCCGGTCCCCCACATCATAGTTACGCTCCGCTGGGCTGAGCTTCCTTGAGAAGAAAGCGCAGGGGCGGAGTTTTGGTGGCGTACCCGAGCGCTGTGATAGCACGGCACCCACCCCAGCCTCGGACGCGTCCACCTCCACTATGAATGCTAGAGAGGGATCCGGATGCGCCAACACGGGCGCCTCAGTGAACAGCGCCTTCAACTTGTTGAATGCCCTGTCCGCCTGTGCTGACCACTGCAATCGCACCGGGCCCCCCCCCAGCAGTGAGGTAATGGGAGCCGCTATCTGGCCAAAACCCCGGATAAACCTCCGGTAGTAGTTGGCAAAACCCAAAACCGCTGCACCTCCTTTACCGTGGTTGGAGTCGGCCAATTACGCACGGCCCTAATGCGTTCACCCTCCATCACCACCCCGAGGTGGAAATGCGATATCCCAGAAAAGAGACGGCTCGTTTAGAGAACACGCATTTCTCAGCCTTGACGTATAGGTCATGCTCCAGCAGTCTTCCAAGCACTTTGCGCACCAGAGACACATGCGCGGTGTGAGTGGCCGAGTAGATCAGAATGTCATCGATATAAACAACCACCCCTGACCGCACAGGTCCCTGAGAATCTCGTCTACAAAGGATTGGAAAACGGCTGGAGCATTCTTTAACCCATACGGCATGACGAGGTACTCATAGTGGCCGGATGTAGTACTAAATGCGGTTTTCCACTCGTCTCCCTTCCGAATACGCACCAGACTATACGCGCTCCTGAGATCCAGTTTTGTGAAGAACTGCGCTCCGTGGAACGATTCCACCGCCGTAGCGATGAGAGGTAGAGGGTAACTATACCCCACTGTGATGGCGTTTAGACCTCTATAATCGATACACGGACGCAAACCTCCCTCCTTTTCCTCACAAAAAGAAACTCGAGGAGACGGGTGAAATGGAGGGCCGAATGTACCCCTGTCCCAGCGACTCCGTGACATATGTCTCCATTGCCAACGTCTCCTCCTGGGACAGCGGGTACACATGACTCTTGGGAAGCGCAGCGTCTACCTGAGATCTATCGTACAATCCCTTCCCGGTCGATAAGGTGGTAATTTAGTCGCTTTCACTTTACTGAAAGCGATTGCCAAATCGGCATACTCGGGGGAATGCACACCGTGGAACCCTGGTCTGGACTCTCCACCGACGTGGCACCGATGGAAACTCCCAAACACCTTCCAGAACACTCCTCTGACCACCCCTGGAGAACCCCTTGTCTCCACGAAATTTTAGGATTGTGCCGGGCCAGCCAGGGAGTCCCCAGCACCACTGGAAACGCAGGCGAATCAATAATAAAAAAACTGATACGCTCCCTATGATTCCCCTGCGTCACCATGTCCAGTGGGACCGTGGTCTCCCGACCATCCCTGACCCTAATGGCCGGCTATCTAGGGAGTGCACGGGGAAAGGAGAATCTATCGGCACCAGCGGAACCCCTAACTTAAGGGCGAGTCCGCGATCCATAAAGTTCCCAGCTGCGCCTGAATCGACTAGCGCCCTATGCTGGGAAGAGGGAAAAAGTGAAGGAAAGAGATTAAGACAAACATATGGCCAACAAGGGATTCTGGGTGAGTCTGATGCTGACTCACCTGGGGTGACCGAGAAGCGTTCCGCCTGCCATCTCTACTCCCAGACGGACCCCCCCAGCACCGATCAGACGTGTGTCCTCTCCGACCACAGTTGGTGCAGGGAAGGCCTCCTCCTCCGGTACCCCTCGGCGCAGCCCCTCCCAACTCCATCGGAATGGGAGCGGAGGGGCTGGGTGGTGGAACGCACAGGACCCTCTCTGAACGCCCGCGGGCAGCCAGCAGATTGTCCAGTCGAATGGACATGTCAATCAGCTGATCCAGTGACAGAGTGGTGTCCCGACACGCTAACTCCCGGCGGACGTCCTCTCGGAGACCACACCTGTAGTGGTCCATAAGGGCCCTGTCGTTCCACCCAGATCCGGCTGCCAAGGTCCGGAACTCCAGCGCGTAATCCTGGGCGCTCCTCCTCTCCTGCCTGAGATGAAAAAGTCGTTCTCCCACCGCTCGGCCGTCTATAGGGTGATCAAATACGGCACGGAAGCGGCAGGAAAACTCTGGGTAGTGCTCCGCGCTGAGTCTGGGCCATTCCAGACTGCGTTCGCCCACTCCAGAGCACGACCCGTGAGGCAGGAGATGAGGACACTCACCCTCTCCGCTCCTGAGGGAGTGGGTCTAACGGTGGCCAGGTATAGCTCCAGCTGAAGCAGAAACCCCTGGCAACCCGCCGCCGCTCCATCATAAGCCCTCGGTAGCGTCAGACGAAGGGTGCTGGAGTCGAGTGATGGGGAGTCCGGAGTCGGGGTGCCGAAGGTGGAGAGAGGAGACCACTCCTCTCCCATCGGTCCATTCTCTCCATCACTTGATCCATCGCGGATCCGATCCGATGGAGAATGGTGGTGTGGTGGAGAACCCGTTCCTCCATCGATGGGAGAGGGTTGGCTGCTGCTCCTGCTGACTCCATTCGATTTTAGTGAGGTGCGGGATTCTGTAACACTTCAGGTGTCGTAGGTGTGTGGAGTCAAACGCAGGAGACAGTGAGTGCAAAGCTGTGCGTCTTTAATAGCGCCAACGCATCCCAGGGTGCTCACAATAGTAACGGCCCCAAACACAGGGCATGAGAATGTACAACGGAAAAAGTAACGACCAGGCACTAACACGTACTTCTAACAACAGAGCCGAAGGTTACACTGCAATAATCCCGCACAACAACCAGGCGGGCCGGCTGTCTAATAAAGACAAACTAATTAGCTGATTTAATCATGAACAGGTGCTACCACTAAACATACAAGGAGGGAGAGGAAAAACAATCAGTGGCAGCTAATAGGCCGGTGACGACGACCGCCGAGCGCCAACCGCCCGGGAAGGGGAAACACCCTCGGTCGGACTCGTGACAAATATAAAATATATTTTCATTTGTTTAACACTTTTTTGGTTACTACATGATTCCATATGTGTTATTTTATGGTTTTGATGTCTTCACTATTATTCTACAATGTAGAAAATAATAAAAAGAAAAGAAAAACCCTTGAATGAGTAGGTGTTCTAAAACCTTTGACCGATAGTGTGTATAGATATAAGCTCTCCAAATGTATTTTCATATCTTGTAATAAGGTTAGAGAAGACACGCATGTGTAGTATCAGCTGTTCTTCAGAGTGTTTATCTGGTACAGAGGCCTGTGTCTCGGTCATGACAAGTATATAGGACTACCCCGTTGTCTGCTGTGTAGCTATTCATCATACATTTATTCATTTAGCAGATGTTTTTACCCAGAACCAACCATCCAGATTTTTTTCCTTCTAACTTAGATCGCCAAACACAACGCACTACAGTACATTTTGTAGACTACCCCCAGAGAGGGTCATTTTCGGTGTCCTTCACGCTGCCTGTTATGAAGATGTGCTTTATAAAAGAATATCATGCTTTTGTGGTATTAGGTCCCCAAACGAGCCTGCACCCTGCTGATACAGAATCCTACTGTTTAATTGTGACCAATTCAGTCAGTTGGATTCCAGTTTGCTTATTTTGAGAAAGAGAGGGAGGTGAGGAGAGAAAAAGAGAAGGCAAGCCAAGTGGGACTCAAATCCCTGCCTAGGGAGAGGGTAAGAATGAATAAATATATAAAAATAAGAGGGGCTGCATCCACACAGCACACATCAAAAGGGAAGGGGGAAGATAGGAGGGGAACACTGTACGCACTGTGTGTATGCATGTGTCTGTACACACACTGCCTGACACTGCCTGACAACCAGCTGGACCACACCAAGGTGGGATTTGTTTAGGGTGTGGGTGAGGGGGCTTAAGGCATCCGCATACATAGGTTCGGTTTGCTCCTAGCAGAACTCGTCTAGGCAAAATTAATGTCTGTGCTCGCATCCTCCCTTAAAATACATTCACTTGAAAAACAAGAAAAAAGCTGCAGTATTAGCGTTTGTCCCTCTTGATGCACTGTAGCCAGTAAACTTCTTCAAAATATAGTCTTTATTAATCTAAGATAAAATAAATATGTAATTAATTGAGATGTTTTGGCAGAAGAGTTCATAGGTCACGCAATTTTACATCTAAGATGGCCGTAGACGGCTAACACGCTTGGGATTTTGAAGTAAAGTCAAGTGAAGCGCTGGAATTTAAAATGTGCAGTATTTCTCAAGTGAAAAAAATGTGCATGAGAAAACTTGTCGGCTGTCGTTGAATGACAAACACTTAATTGAAGAATTCCTACTGTTGACCAATCACCAACTTCGGCAAGCCTCAAGAAAAAAAAAAAGTGCTCGAAAGCTGAAAAAAATCCTGCTGAACATCAAAACAAATAAAAATGTGTCATAGTATATTCACAAACTGTTGACTGTGAAGCATACGGTAAGTTTTACTCTACTGCATATTGAGGGTAGAGTGTCTGACACCAGGGCAAAAGGATTACTCTACATTAAACCTTCTCTTCTCCACTTCATCCGCAAAGGTCACAGAAAGTAAGTACCCATACAGATAGAGCTAGCATATTGAAATTTTAAATAGCAGCCATGTGCCTTAGAACAGAGACTTAACTCCCTATCAGCAAAAGTGAGAACAAAACGAGATTGGATGGATGGTGAACGATGGCACATCTGAACAACAACAGTGAGCTTGATTTAGAATAACAAACTACCTCATCTGTGTGAAGTGAAATCTAATCAAACGTCCTTGTGAGTTATTGTAAGGAAGCAGTGGAACAATGATGTGTGAATGTGTAAATGTCAGAGGGCTAGTGTCCAGGGAGTTCTCAGGTATAATGGACACACACACATACAGAATTCTAGCAGACAATGTGAAAGCATGCCTGACCCTGCTCTGTCACCTTAAGCCAGTGGTATTCAAATATTTTTTTTTTAAATAGTACATATATTTATAGTTTTTTTTCTCATTTTGATAAGAGATGAAAATGCAATGAATTGGAGGTTATTTGTTGATGTGTCATTCGATTTTGGGTCGGGTTGGGTCGCAAGAAATCCGTGGGAAAATAAAGTTGGTCACCAGATATTTTGGCAGAAAAAAAATGGGGTCCCCACTGAAAAATGAATACATTTACATTTTAGTCAATTAGCAGATGCTCTTATCCAGAGCGAAATGCCGTAGTGATTGCATACATTTTCATTCGTACCACTGGTCATCATACCGGCTGTATTTCTGCCTGTTTGAATGGCATTAACTCAGATTCCCATGAAATTACAATGGGAAATCGATAGAACATCACTCAGAGGTGAAAAAAACAATATAACATTCAGAATGGGTGAATCTTTCTTTTAAAAAGGTGCAATATGCAGAAATCGCACCCCCATTTCCTAAAATTCTAAGTTTGCCTAATTTCAGTTTGTGACAAAACAGGCAATATATAGTGTAGAGAATCATTGTACCATCTAAACCACTGTGAAAAGTATTTCAAATAACCAAAAATATAGTTTAATTTATTTGAAGCACATAACCAAGAGTAAAATACTCAAAAACTAAACTTAAAATAATGGGAATAGCACACAAAGTTTCAAGTTAATGTCACATGCACAGTGAAAAAACCCAACAATAAAATAATCAATAACAATGTAATACTAGGCCCACCCACTTGGGAGCCAGGCCCAGCCAATCAGAATCAGAATTACCAATATAAATACTCCTCAGTTTCATCAGCTGTCCAGGTGGCTGGTCTCAGATGATCCCGAGGGTGAAGAAGCCAGAGTGGTTACATGTGGTTGCGATTGTGAGGCTGGTTGGACATACTGGCAAATTCTCTAAAACAATGTTGGAGGCGGCTTATGATAGAGAAGAAATTTACATTAAATTCTCTAGCAACAGCTCTGTTGGACATTCCTGCAGTCAGCATGCCAATTGCATGGTCCCTCATCTTGGCAAACGAGGAACACTAACAGGGATGTAAACAAATGTGCGCACAAAATTCTTGAGAAATAAGCTTTTTGTGTGTATGGAAAATGTCTGGAATCTTTTCTCTCAGCTCATGAAACATGAGACCAACACTTTACATGTTGTGTTTGTGTGTATGTGTGTGTATATATATATATATATATATATATAGGTGAAGGCTCCTCAGGGGACAGGTGAGGAAGAGGATCATCCTCAGTGAAATTTCATTTAAAAAAAAGTTTTTTTTTTTTTTTAAGTTATCCTTTTTAGATAAAACTATACAAAATATATTCATATGTCACCAAATAATTGGTTAAAATACACAGTTTTCAATGCAGGTCTACAGTAACTTCAACAACACTGTCTGGGATAGAAACATGGTGTAGCCGGAGGACAGTTAGCTTCCGTCCTCCTCTGGGTACATTGACTTCAATACAAAACCTAGGAGGCTGGTAGGCCCCTTCCATTGAAATACATGGTAATTATAACCACTCCCGGAGGACATCCTCCAACCAATCAAAGCTTTTTCAGTATGAACTGACATGTTGTCCATCCAATCATAGATGTAGGATCAGAAAATGAAACTAGTGTGTTGTATTGGGATTGTGCCACAGAGCATTATGGGGGTTCTGTGTGTTGAGAAGCTTGGTGACATTTTTGAATAGAGATTAAAGAGTGAAGAGTGATAGTTGAGCATTTTTGGGACATTATTCAAATAAAATAATAAAAAAATTACAGGAGATGGATGAGATATATTACGAATTGTTGTCTTGGGTTTGTAACTTTATTTTTGTGTCCAGTTAGTGTAATTTATTCACATTTGCCTTACTAACTTGTGTGCAGTTTTCTCCGCCCGAATTATAGAATGGCCAACGGTGCCAAAAATGTTGTGGATTTTTGTTGAAGAACCCCTTTTATTCTCTGGGGTACACGGAAAAGTTGCAAATTATAAGCGAGGGTCGACCTCTGCCTGAGATCAGTTTCATGAATAAGGATGAAAGGGTAAGAGCATTCAATACCAACTGATATCAAATGTATAGCTGGTTAACACGGAGCCTTTCATCAAGCTGCCTGTATAATTGCATGTTACGATGCTTTACATGTTGAACATCTTTTCTGGGATGTCGAAAACAATTCTGAATGATTTGATAGCTTCCATCGCATCATCCATTAAAAGTTAGATTAGAGAGGTTGACGCAGCACATGTTTCCGAGGGGCACTCAAGTAGGCTTTGCACTTTCCTCTGGAATTTATTTAGCAAAGATGATAACACATAATCACTCCGGACAGACACAAGCAAAAACTCATGACATAAATGTTGTAGCAGCCTAGGCTACACCTAAACATTAGAAATCTGACATGAGGTATGGGATAAAAACTATACTATTTTTATACTATTAACTGTAGGCTACTAATAAGAGCAGCTGCATACAGCCAATGCGCCCTGTCCATCTGGTCAGGGTTAACTAATTGGTAACGTTATGCATTTATAGTCCCATTTGTGTGTCAGGAGAAAATGTGAATGTGATCAAATTTAGATTATAGCTCATCAATGTTATCGGTGGAGTCTCGAAACATATTCTATTCAACGCTAGCAAAGCAGTCCTGTAGCATAATCTCAGATTCTGGTGACCATTTCTCAAAAGAGCGAGTCAAGGGTACTTCCTGTTTGGGTTTATGCTTGTTAACAGGAAGCAGGAGTACGGAGTCATGATCTGGTTTGCGGAATGGCGGATGAGGGAGGGCCTTGTATGCTTGCTTGGGGGTAGAACAACAGTGGCTTTGGAGACGTGTTGATGGAAGTTGGCCAACACGCATTTTAGTGATGCGGAATTAAAATATCCGGGCAACCAGACAGGCAGCCTCTGGATGTAGGTTCGTTAAGTGCCAGCTTGTTGTTTTTATTGTACTGAGGTGTAATGTATACAACAGTCAAGATAACAGCTGAAAATTCCCTCGGGAGGTAGAAAGGTCGGTATTTGACCATCAGGTATTCCAAGTCGGGTGAACAGTGGGTCGACACACACCAGTTGGTGTTGATGTAGAGGCAAACCCCTCCCCACTCGATTTCCCCGACTGGAAAATCGATTGAGTTGGATAGCCATTGGGGGTGCTGTCCAAGAGCCATGTTTCAGAAAAGCAAAGAATATCGCAATTGAGACTCCCGTTGGTAGCAAATCCGCATTCGGATTTATCCATCTTATTATGGAGTGACTGGTCAGTAGAATGAGGGAAGACGTGACTGGTTTTTCCTTCGCTTCCATATCACCAGGATCCCCCCCTCCCTGCCTCTGTAACGCCAGCGTTTCCTCTTGGGTAGCCCAAAAATTGGGTCGGAATTACAGAGAGAGCCCAGGGCAGATGAGTTGAAGTAGAAGCCGGAATTGGGGTAAGTAACTGCAGATCGGATGTTCAAAAGGTATTGTCGGTTGTAAGAAATAATAGCATACATTGTGAAAATAAAATTAAAATAAACAACAAAATAATAAGTTGGGTCGGAGCTTACAAAACGACAGCCATCCAGTATGGTGCCATCTTAGACTTGCTTTCAATGAGAATGACAGAGCTATAACTCACATTTCTATGTGAATCTGATCGGGTCGCCCAAAGTGATATAGGCACACACACCTCAACTCCCCCCTCATAGTGCATAAACTCAGAAACCCATGCTTACACATTATACACACTTGTCCCCAGAGATTTGTGGAATGTGAGATCAGTTGTCATATGTCGTTAATCTTTATGAACACCCACACAGTAAGAGTAGCATATGTGCTACAGGGACCCTCCAGGGGCTCACAGTGTGTCCCACAGGGACAGCCATTATGGAGAATCAGAGCACAGTTTCATATAGAGTAGACACTTCTAATGAGATCTGGTTGTGAAAGTAATAATATCCTGGAGGTCTGATAACTAGCAAGACTGTTCCTTTCTTAGTCTTTCGTGGTAATATTTTTTTGCCTAGGTTTAGAGAACTTATATTAGACTACCAACAGACTGAACTATATCTAACCAATGTCCACAGAAGCCAACTTGACAGTGTGGTAGTCAAGTAAAGAGTTTTGAATTCATAGCCCATTAGGTCACCCAGCCTACATCTTTTTGTGAAGAGGGATATTGGTCATCATTATCCCCGGTATGCCCCCACCCATTCCCTCTCTCCATTGGAATGTTTGACATCCTGGGGGGCTAGCAGTTGTTAGCGAGCATGTGTGTCTGCAAGTGTCAGTGATGTTTGTGCACCTGGTCCCAAAATGAGTCCCTAAGACAAGATACATTTGTCTAAATATCACTTTATACCAGTCACAACTGGTAAGGAAAACGGGTAATGGACTCTGCTGTAGTTGTATCTCTTTTCCAAAACAGTGAAAAAAACATTGTTGAAATCATGTGGTGATACAGTATAACCTCCGTTGACTGAAAACCAAGAACTCGGCATGAATTCCAAGAATGGATTGAAACCATATTCATGAACTACTGAGACAAATAGACAGTCGAGTGGATAAGTTCCTGCACAGCGATGTATACAAAATCAAAGGGAAATTTAAAAAAGTAATTTAACAATAGTGCCAGAAATAGACCGCCGCACTGATAAAACAGAGTTTCCACAACCAGACAACCTCCTCTCATGCATTTAAATAATCTCACAGCAGATTACAACCGCAGCAGAAGTGCTGTTTGACGTCAATAGCGTCCATTAATTTACATGGGAGAGTAAACCGCCGAGAGAAATAATACACTCCTAAAAGAAAGACGAAGAGAAAGGAGCAAATAAAGCCAAAGATGAAGAAAGGAGAGAAAAAAACTGCCTTTTGATGAAGACTTGAATAATTCATCAAGGAGAATCTCACATTGAAAATAATTAAAAATCAACAGATGGCCTCTCTATTACCCCCTCTTTCGTTCCCTTTCTTCACTTCCCAGCACTATCACTCACTTAATCTTGCTCTCCTTTTGGCATTGGTTCACTCCAGAGAAGCCCCTTGCTTTCCCCACTCTTCCCCTGTGCCATGGTGGCGGGACTGACCCTGGACACAGTGGACAGACGACTACATTCACTTTCTCCTGTACAAGCCAGCCTCAATGGAGACGCAATGGAGGGGCTCAGTCAGTGACCACTAAATCTCCAAGCTCAACAGGAGCTTGGAGGGGGGGGGGGTCTAATCCAGCTAAGCCTGTAGCACTGTGACACTCAAATCTCGGGCATGACCCACTGTTGTAACCGACACCAATGGAAAGTCATTAGCTGGACGTACTCAAGGTCATGGTGCAGACGTTAGACTGGCTAATTCTAATGGTCAACATAAGCTAGCTAGGGGAAGTTCCTTCTCAATATTAGCTGTAAAATGCTCCCCTCGCAATCCTTCTTAACCTTAATTTCAACAAATAGCAAAATAGTTGATCAAGTCACTTTATGACATATGAAGTAAAAATTGCATGTCCCCATTTATAGCTACTGTATTCCAAGGTGCATTGAAGCTGTTCTGGCCCAACACCCTATTAAACATGCTCTGGAACTTTGGCAACTACAAAATATTTTTTAAACCTCCCGCTTTGGGCTGGATGTGTCAATGTGTAGTTCATACATTGTGCATAATCTATGAGCAGAATTACTGTTTTACCTCAATTGGCCACAAAATCCCTAGTTTGAAAGCGACTTCTTTCTGGAAGCTGTGCTGCGCCATTTTCCCTACATTTCCCCCCACGTCGGCCAGCCCCATAGCAATTAGAGTTCAACCAATGAGCTTCTGCCCCTCGCCATTTGAGTGACAGCTAGCATGAGGCACATCATGCACACACAGCAGAGTGGGAGAGAGTGCAATGACGTGTTCCACAAATCTGCACGTGACGTAGTACTCCATTTTTGGGGATCACTTTTGGCTCGAGAGTGCTACTTTCAGAACTACTGGCTAAAAAGCATACAAAAGTACCAGAGAATCTCTAAAACTATGTTTGGCTGTTACCTGTACATCCCCAATATTGACCAATATTGATGAGGCGCTGCTCATTGGATGGTGACAATCACCAGCAGGTGTGTAATACCACAACAACTATTTGCAATCTAACGTAATAGAAACTGTAAAGTGTATTCTTTTTTAACAGTCTAGCACTGCAGATATCAGTGACACAGACCAAATAGTCAAAATGAGTCCACTCACCTCAGAGCTCGCTTCCAGCTGTCTATCATGTGGCCCTCTGGGGCCAGGGACCTCAACCTCAGGAATAGGAGTGTGGTTCCTGTCTCCGGGGGGCAATCCCATGCTTTATCTCACTGGCGCCACTGATGTTCCTGTATCACATTATACCACGTTGAATCACCAGAGATAAGGGAAGATGGAGGGTAAGAATCCTGTTAACAAAGACAGAGATGGATAAGTTACGATGGCGAATTCATGAAGAATGCGCATTTACAATTTTTGCCCCAATAAGTGAGGCAGTAGGCATCCTGCTGGCATCAGAATTTATAGAAATGTAGCATATTCAATGGTGACACAATCACTTCTTGGTACGGAAGTTTCTGATACCTCAGGCTATAATGTTTTCACAGCTGATACATTTCCATCACGTCCAAGATAGACAGGTCGAGGAGCCATTGCACAAGGATATGGAAATGCCATCTTTTAACAGTGGTTTGGAATTTATCTTTGAAGATTTCATTTCCTCCTCTTTGTGCTTTCTTAGGCAAAGAAGTGACATAGCCTGCAGCATCAGTCAGCTCATTTAATTTAACACCACACTGCTCAGCTGATCAATATCTTCTATACATTTCCTGTTTAAGTAAAGTCAATACAAAAACATTACATAACCTATACCATCTGTAAGCTAATTGGGAAACATGACCAGCACACCTTGCCTCAGCCTGAACATGTCAACAGAGTGTGAGCCTTCTGGATTTAGACCATTGCGGGGGGGGGGAAATCACAACAACAACCTATGGGTACCCTTTGAACACGAAGCTCGTGTATCTCTCTACCAGTAACTAATGCCCAACAGTCTTCTGCAGCGTCAGTAAACTAAAGGGTGATACCACCATCCGTCTCCAATCTGAAGCATGTAATTAAAAACTAAAAAGGTTCACCCTGGTCATGACAAGTCAAGACCTTTGACCAGGAACCCAACTTACAAGACACAGGAGCTAGCTGGCATGTGGCCTTCTGGCTGACCCATCAAGCCAGTGTCCAGCTGAACCCTGAGAGGAAAAGACCCCCCCCCCCCAAAAAAAAAAAATACATGGTCCACAGTTAGCAACCTTTATGCCCTCCAAGTCTAGTTTTACATCTGGCCTAAAGATTTGATTAAACTCCTGAATGTTGCTTTGCCTCGCTCCACACGTTTCCCATGAGAAACATCCGGAAGACAATACCACTAATTTACCTTTTTTTTAACCAGCTTTTTGTATATCTGAAAGGAGTAGGGGGTAGAAAACATGGAAAAACAAAGGCCACCTAAAGACTTACACTGAGTGTACAAACATTAGGAACACCTGCTCTTTACATGACAGACTGGCCACGTGAATATAGATGAAAGCTATCATCCCTTATTAGTGTCGCATGTTAAATCCACTTTAAAAAATATATATATATATTTCACCTTTATTTAACCAAGTGGGCCAGTTGAGAACAAGTTCTCATTTACAACTGCAACCTGGCCAAGATAAAGCAAAGCAACACAAACAACAACACAGAGTTACACATAGTCAATAACACAATCGGGGGAAAAAAATTATATACAGTGTGTGCAAATGAGGTAAGATAAGGGAGGTAAGGCAATAAATAGGCCATGGTGGCGAAGTAATTACAATTTAGCAATTAATCACTGGAGTGATAGATGTGCAGAAGATGAATGTGCAAGTAGAGATACTGGGGTGCAAAGGAGAGAAAAAAAATTATATGGGGATGAGGTAGTTGGATGGGCTATTTACAGATGGGCTATGTACAGGTGCAATGATCTGTGAGCTGCTCTGACAGCTGACGCTTAAAGTTAGTGAGGAAGATATGAGACTCCAACTTCAGTGATTTTTGCAATTAGTTCCAGTCATTGGCAGCAGAGAACTGGAAGGAAAGACGGCCAAAGGAGAAATTGGCTTTGGGGGTGACCAGTGAAATATACCTGCTGGAGCACGTGCTACGGGTGGGTGCTTCTATGGTAACCAGTGAGCTGAGATAAGGAGGGGCTTTACCTAGCAAAGACTCATAGATGACATGGAGCCAGTGGGTTTGGAAACGAATATGAAGCGAGGGCCAGCCAACGAGAGCATACAGGTCGCAGTGGTGGGTAGTATATGGGGCTTTGGTGAGAAAATGGATGGCACTGTAATAGACTGCATCCAATTTGCTGAGTAGAGTGTTGGAGGCTATTTTGTAAATTACATCGCAGAAGTCAAGGATCGGTAGGATAGTCCGTTTTACAAGGGTATGTTTGGCAGCATGAGTGAAGGAGGCTTTGTTTCAAAATAGGAAGACGATTCTAGATTTAATTTTGGATTAGAGATGCTTAATGTGAGTCTGGAAGGAGAGTTTACAGTCTAACCAGACACCTAGGTATTTGTAGTTGTCCACATATTCTAAGTCAGAACCAGCCAGAGTAAAGATACTGGGCGGATGGGAAGGCGCGGACAGCGATTGGTTGAATGGAATGCATTTAGTTTAACTTGCATTTAAGAGCAGTTGGAGGCCAAGGATGGAGAGTTGTGTGGCATTGAAGCTCATCTGGAGGTTCAAAGAAGTGCCAGAATCAGTGTAGATGAAGGGGGATTTTTAAGCCTTGAGACAATTGAGACATGAACTGGACATAAATCTCCATTGACAAACATTGGCAGTCTGCCCTGCTAGAACTGCCCTGGTAAACTTTAATGGCTGTTCTTGTGAAGTGGAAACGTCTAGGCTCAGTCGCGAAGTTGCAGGCTACACAAGCTCACAGAAGCGCGTAGCGCGTAAAAATTGTCTGTCCTAGGTTGCAACACTCACTACCGAGTTACAAACTGCCTCTGTAAGCAACGTCAGTACATGAACTGTTCTTTGGGAGCTTCATGAAATGGGTTTCCATCGCCGAGCAGCCACACACCATGCGCAATGCCAAGCGTGGGCTTGAATGGTGTAAAGCACGCGGCATCTTACGGACGGTTGTGGCTGCGTCGCATGATGCATTGTTGTCTCTACCTTCTTGCCCTTTGTGCTGCTGTCTGTGCCTAATAATGTTTGTACCATGTTATGTGCTGGTACCATGTTGTGCTGCTGCCATGTTGTGTTGCTACCATGTTGGGTTGCCATGTGTTGCTGGCATGCTGTTGTTGGAGTGATGAATCACGCTTCAACATCTGGCAGTCCGTTTGGAGAACGCTATCTGCATAGTGCCAACTGTAAAGTTTGATGGAGGAGAAATAATGGTGTGGGGCTGTATTTCATGGTTCAGGCTAGGCCCCTTAGTTCCAATGAAGGAAATCTTAACGCAACAGCATACAATGACATTCTAGACGTTTCTGTGGTTCCAATTTTGTGGCAACAGTTTGGGGAAGGCCCTTTCCTATTTCAGCATGACAATGACCCGGTGCACACAGCCAGGTCCATACAGAAATGGTTTGTCGAGATCGGTGTGGAAGAACTTAACTGGTATGCACAGAGCCCTGACCTCAACCCCATTGAACACTTTTGGGATTAATTGGAATGCTGACTGCGATCCAGGTCTAATCGACCAACATCTGTGCCAGACATCAATAATTCTCATGGCTAAATGGAAGCAAGTCCTCACAACAATGTTCCAACATCTAGTGGAGAGCCTTCCCAGAAGAGTGGAGGCTGTTATGGCAGAAAGGGGGGCACCAACTCCATATTAAAACTTCTTAGGGCTGCAATCCCGTTAACGGGATCGATATGACAACGGCCAGTGAAAGTGCAGGGCGCCAAATTCAAAACAACAGAAATCTCATAATTAAAATTCCTCAAACATACATGTATGTATCTTATACCGTTTTAAAGGTAATCTTGTTGTTAATCCCACCACATTCCAATTTCAAATAGGCTTTACAGCTAAAGGACCACAAATGTTTATGTTAGGTGACCACCAACTCACAGAAAAAAACAGCCATTTTTCCAGCCAAAGAGAGGAGTCAACAGAAACCAGAAATAACATTATAAATATTCCCTTACCTTTGATGATCTTCATCAGAATACACTCCCAGGAATCCTAGTTCCACAATAAATGTTTGATTTGTTTGATAATGTCCATTATTTATGTCCAAGTAGATACTTTTGTTAGGGAGTTAGGTACACAAATCCAAACGCTCGTGCAGGTCCAGCCGAACATCGGATGAAAACTTCAAAAAGTTCTATTACAGGTCATAGAAACATTTCAAACTAAGTATAGAATCAATCTTTTTATCATAAATCTTCAATAACGTTCCAACCGGAGAATTCCATTGTCTATAGAAAAGCCATGGAACGCAGGTCGCTTTCATGTGTAATGCGCATGACCAGGTCCTGGCTCTCTGCCAGACCACTGACTCAAAGAGCTCTCATCCAGCCCCACATCACAGTAGAAGCCTCATTCAAGTTTCTAAAGACTGTTGACATCTAGTGGAAGCCTAGAAGTTCAACATAACCAATATCCCACTGTGTATTCAACAGGGGCTGGGTTGAAAATCGACCAACCTCAGATTTCTCACTTCCTGTTTGGATCTTCAGGTTTTTGCCTGCCATATGAGTTCTGTTATAATCACAGACATCAGTCAAACAGTTTTAGAAACGTCAGAGTGTTTTCTATCCAATACTAATAATAATATGCATATATGAGCAACTGGGACTGAGGAGCAGGCTGTTTAATCTGGGCACCTTTCATCCAAGCTACTCAATACTGCCCCTGCAGCCATAAGAAGTTAATGCCCATGATTGTGTAATGAGATGTTCAATGAGCAGGTGTCCACATACACTACATGACCAAAAGTATCTAACTGTAGACAACTTTTTATTCATCATAAGAGGAAAATTAAGACATTACAAGGTAATTATTTACAAATTATTTACAAGTATAAGCAAACAACTCACCAGAAGCAGGCGGGTGAAAAAAGTAGAGTGAGGAAGTTGGAAGGACGGGACCGGCAGAGCAGTGACTGTATACTAGCAGGGAGAGGCTATACGGACACAACTGGTACACAAATTGACAAAGTATGTCGCACAGCGAGAGTTGAGTGGAAGCTAATGGATTCTGTCATCCTGATGAGCCCTTCCCCGTAAGCTAGTTTATGCTAGCTAGCTGGAAACAGCAGCATGGAACTAGTCAAATAAAGTTGCTAATTTCGATGGGTGAGGGAGAAATAACTTGTAGTATTAGCCACCATCTGGATGTCACCGTGACATGCCAATGAGCTAACGTAATGGCAAGCCATTGCAAATGACCAGTGCAACTGTGTTGTATTTAGGTGCTTGCTAGCCTCTGATACTGGTGACATCTCCCAGAGTGAAGCAATATGGTCAGGCAAAGAGGCTATAGTGCTTGCCGACGTGAGTTGAATAATGACAACATTTTTCTTGTGTGACTCCAGATGTGGGATCTTAATTTGATCACTCTTGTTGCGGCAGGAAATGCAAACTTGTAGTGTATTCAAGATTTTTAAAAGGCTTCTAAATTTGTAGTTTCCACTTTAAAATGTCAGACTTGATTTGCCCAAATGAAAAATGTTTGGCCATTACTTATAATCCACATTTCCTGTAGCAAACTGGCTCAATTTAAGATTTTACATCTGTACAGTGCCAGCAATAAAACACAAAAAGAGACATGCTCTAATTGAGCGAGGCGGCAAAGTGGAAACCCCGCCCGGCTTCGGTTGGGTCATTATAATTCCAAACAATGCATTCTAAAATTACTGTGGGATGAGTTATTGCTGAATCCAAAAGATATAATTATGGTCAGATTTTCCAAAATTTAGGGCGAGGAAGAGCATTGTACGTATATCTCTGTATGTAGAGTAAAGGTGGTCTAGAGGGTTTTTTCCTCCAGTTGCACATGTGACAAATCACACACACGACTATCATGCTTGCCTTTGAGTTTAGGCCATTGCTGTTGTTAATGTTTATTTTTTATTTTTTTATTTCACCTTTATTTAACCAGGTAGGCTAGTTGAGAACAAGTTCTCATTTGCAACTGCGACCTGGCCAAGATAAAGCATAGCAGTGTGAACAGACAACACAGAGTTACACATGGAGTAAACAATGTGAAGAAATGAAAGCAGTGTGGTCACTCAGGTTACCAGGACAATGCTCACAACAACAGGGTCAAAGTTGAATGCCTCTTGCGCCTCCAGGCAAAAAAAATGTCAACAACCCTCGCTTGTGGGAAGTGACAAAGAGCTCTTATACACAAATAATAACAATCAGTCCTTTTGCTCTTTATTTAGCCACCTTACATATAAAACCTTATTTGTTCTCCCAAAATTGTGAATAACTCACCACAGGTTAATGAGAAGGGTGTGCGTGAATGCATGCACATAACTCTGCAATGTTGGGTTGTATAGGAGAGTCTCAGTCTTAAATAATTTTCCAAACACAGTCTGTGCCTGTATTTATTTTTCATGCTAGTGAGTGCCGAGAATCCACTCACAGAGGTACGTGGTTGCAAAGGGCATCAGTGTCTTAAAAGCATGACTTGCCAAGGCAGGATACTCTGAGCGCACCCCATCCAGAAATCTGTCAGTGGCTTCTGATTAAATTCAATTTCACAGAACCGCTTGATGCAATTTCGATGAGGCTTTCTTGTTCAGATAAGTTAAGTGGATTGGAGGCAGGGCATGAAAGGGATATTGAATCCAGTTGTTTGTGTCATCCGTTTCGGGAAAGTACCTGCGTAATCGCACACACAACACACTCAGGTGCTTCGCTATATCACATTTGACATTGTCCGTAAGCTTGAGTTCATTTTTTGCACACAAAAAAAATATTCAATGATGAAAAGACCTGTGGGTTGTCCATGTTAATGCAGACAGAGAAGAGCTGCAACTTCTTAATCTTAGCCTCAATTTTGTACCACACATTGAATATACAATTGAAGTTGGAAGTTTACATACACTTAGGTTGGAGTCATTAAAACTAATTTTCAACCACTCCACAAATTTCTTGTTAACAGACTATAGTTTTGGCAAGTTGGTTAGTACATCTACTTTGTGCATGACACAAGTCATTTTTCCAACAATTGTTTACAAACAGATTATTTCACTTATAATTTACTGTATCACAATTCCAGTGGGTCAGAAGTTTACATACACCAAGATGACTGTGCCTTTAAACAGCTTAGAAAATTCAAGAAAATTATGTCATGGCTTTAGAAGCTTCTGATAGGCTAATTGACCTAATTTGAGTGAATTGGAGGTGTACCTGTGGATGTATTTCAAGGCCTACCTTAAACTCACTGCCTCCTTGCTTGACATCATGGGAAAATCAAAAGAAATCAGCCAAGACCTCAGAAAATAATTGTAGACCTCCACAAGTTATTCATCCTTGGGAGCAATTTCCAAACACCTGAAGGTATCATGTTCATCTGTACAAACAATAGTACGCCAGTATAAACACCATGGAACCACGCAGCCATCATACCGCTCAGAAAGGAGACGCGTTCTGTCTCCTAGAGATGAACGGACTTCGGTGCGAAAAGTGCAAATTAATCCCAGAACAACAGCAAAGGACCTTGTGAAGAAGCCGGAGGAAACAGGTACAAAAGTATCTATATCCACAGTAAAATGAGTCCAACATAACCTGAAAGGTCGCTCAGTAAGGAAGAAGCCACTGCTCCAAAACCACCATTAAAAATCCCGACTATGGTTTGCAACTGCACATGGGGACAAAGATGGTACTTTTTGGAGAAATGTCCTCTGGTCTGATGAAACAAAAATAGAACTGTTTGGCCATAATGACCGTTGTTATGTTTGGAGGGAAACGGGGGACGCTTGCAAGCCGAAGAACACTATCCCAACCGTGAAGCACGGGGGTTGCAGCATCATGTTGTGGGGGTGCATTGTTGCAGGAGGGACTGGTGCACTTCACAAAATAGATGGCTTCATGAGAAAGAAAAATTATGTGGATATATTGAAGCAACATCTCAAGACATCAGTCAAGAAGTTAAAGCCTGGTCGCAAATGGGTCTTCCAAATGGACAATGACCCCAAGCATACTTCCAAAGTTGTGGAAAAATGACAACAAAGTCAAAGTATTGGAGTGGCCATCATAAAGCCCTGACCTCAATCCTATAGAGAATTTGTGGGCAGAACTGAAAAAGCGTGTGAGAGCAAGGAGGCCTACAAACCTGACTCAGTTACATCAGCTCTGTCAGGAGGAATGGGCCAAAATTCACCCAACTTATTGTGGGAAGCTTGTGGAAGGCTACCCAAAAACGTTTGACCCAAGTTAAACAATTTAAAGGCAATGCTACGAAATACTAATTGAGTGTATGTGAACTTCTGACCCACTGGGAATGTGATGAAAGAAATAAAAGCTTAAATAAATCACTCTCTACTATTATTCTGACATTTCACATTCTTAAAATAAAGTGGTGATCCTCACTGACCTAAGACAGGGAAATTTTACTAGGATTGAATGTCAGGAATTGTGAAAAACTGAGATTAATGTATTCGGCTAAGGTGTATATAAACTTCCGACTTCAACTGTAGTTGCGGAGAGTCCATGTAATCCTATATTCAGATCATTCAGATGAGAAAAAACATCACCCAGATAGGCCAGTCTTGTGAGAAACTCGTCATCATGCAAGTGATCAGACAAGTGAAAAAGATTGTCAATAAAGAAAACTTTAAGCTCGTCTCTCAATTTTTTAAAAACATGTCAATACTTTGCCCCTTGATAACCAGCGCACTTCTGTATGTTGTAAAAGCGTTACATGGTCGCTGCCCATATCATTGCATAGAGCAGAAAATAAGCGAGAGTTCAGGGGCCTTGCTTTAACAAAGTTAACCATTTTCACTGTAGTGTCCAACACATCTTTCAAGCTGTGGCCAAGTGGCAACGGGAGCAACTGCTTGCACGCACGTTACCACTCCACTATATCTCCCTGTCATGGCTTTTGTGCCATCAGCACAGATACCAACATGAGGAGCAGCTACATTTGGCTACATACGGACCATTAGTGGAATTCCCGTAATGGTTAATGTGATTGGATGTTAATTATTTCACATTACATGGTTTCATTTTAGGCAGTGAAACGAGGCTACTCAGGCGACATAAAAACCTCACCGTTTGTACGCATCTCTGTGTGTGGAGTAAAGTTGGTCTAGAGGGTTTTTTCCTCCAGTTGCACATGTGACATGTTGGTAGAAATGAGGTTAAATTCATTTAAAGCTTTACTGTATTAAAGTCCCTGGCCACTAGGAGCGCCGCTTCTGGGTGAGCATTCTCGTTTGCTTATGGCCTTATACAGCTCGCTGAGTGCGGTCTTAGTGCCTGCATCGGTTTGTAGTGGTAAATAGACAGCTACGGAAAATATACATAAACTCTTGTTAAATAGTGTGGTCTCCAGTTTATCATGAGGTACTTTTAACCTTGAGACTTCCTTAATATTAGAGATTGCGCACTAGCTGTTATTAACAAATAGACAGACCACCACCCGTCATCTTACCAAAGGTGTGCTGTTCTGTTGATAACTGTCTATTATCTATGTCCCCGTTCAGCCACGACTGAACGAGGACGTGAAACATAAGATATTACAGTTAATGTCCCATTGGTAGGATAGTCTCGAACAGAGATCATCCAGTTTATTCTCCATTGATTGCACATTTGCCAGTAGGATGGATGGTAAAAGTTATTATCCACTCACCGACGAATTCTCACCAAACACCCAAATCTTCAGCCCCTGTATCGGCGTCTCATCTTCATGCAAATGAAGGGTATTTGGGCATGGTCTGGGAGACGTAAATATTTAGCCTTAGATTCATTAAAGAAAAAAATCTTATAGTGAAAGCATGGGGTGCTTCCACACAGGAAGTTCCAGACACTTGTAGAATCTATGCCAAGGCGCATTGAAGCGGTTCTGGCAGCCCAACGGACTATTAAGAGATTGTTGGCGTTTCCTTTATTTTGGCAGTTACCTGTAGCAGCAGGCTACTTGGAGAATGGAACAGCTGGAGGGGAAATGGCTCGAGTCGCACAAAAGGAAATATAACATTCTGGATAAAGTTCAGAATGACAAAAAAACAAACATTTAAAATCAGGAGTTTAATGGTTGTGATAGGAGAAAACGGAGGATGGATCAACAACATTGTAGTTACTCCACAATACTAACCTAATATTACAGAGTGAAAAGAAGGAAGAATGTAGAGAATAAAACTATCCAAAACATGCACCATGTTTGCAACAAGGCACTAAAGTAATACTGTACAAAATGTGGAAAAGCAATTCACTTTTTGTCCTGAATACAAAGTGTTGTGTTATGTTGTTTGGGGCAAATCCAATACATTAACGAGTACCACTCTCCATATTTTCAAGCATAGTGGCGGCTGCATCATAGTTATTGGCCCAGTGTCGTCCGGGTTAGGGGAGGGTTTGGCTCGGGGGGCTTTACATGTAGGCTGTCATTGTAGATAAGAATTTGTTCTTAACCGACTTGCCTAGTTAAATAAATCAATAAATGTTATGGTTATGCTTGTAATCGTTAAGGACTGGGGAGTTTTTCAGGATTAAAAAGAAACAGAAAGTGTTTTTTTAATTTAAAAAAATTATACAAATGTTATTTTTTTTGTGTGTAGATCATTGACACAAAATTACAATTAAATCCATTTAAATCCCACTTTGTAACAACAAAATATGTAAAAAGTCTAGGGGAGTGTAAGCTTTCTGAAGGCACTAGTCATGATTACTGCATTTTCACAGGCTCTGTAACCAAAATACAGGTATCAGATATGTGTCTGTGTATGGTTGTCTGCTTTTTTCAAGGTAAATTCATTAACACTTCCATTGTTCCCTAATTTGAACTGGAAACAGCCCCCACGGTTTAACACCATCCCCACCCCTCTCAATTTGCCAGTTACCCACTGATATGTATAAAAGGTATGTATATACCTGCAGAAAAAGTGGTAGATAAAAGGCTGTTTGAACGGGAGTCAAATAAACATTGCCTTGTACTTTTTACAGGTAACATATACTGTATGTCTGCTGCCGTGACCGTATTACTGCCACGCAGGCAGTAATGAGTCATGACCACAGTATAATTCCACGTGATTATTGAGTCACAGTAATCTCCTTTTATGCACTCTGGACATGCCTTGGTAATACCCAACTTGCTAATGATCATCAGGCCCTCATGGCCTGGTACTCGGGGCTCTATTGTTCCTCTAACCACTCTGACATCAATGCAAATGCTATGGAAAATCACAAACACATCAAAAACAGTATAGTGCTTTTAAAAAACTAATCTCACAGTGATGATCAAGTTGAAGAAAGAACTTCAACAGCAGGTTGAAACTGAGTGTAAAACATTGTCGTGGTGGATGTTGTTTCAAAGCTTAACAATGAAATGGACAGAGCTTTCTAAGGTGATGATTAATTCAAAATACCCATTTTAGAGCTCATGCAAAACCCTGAAGTAAAATTACGATTGTGCTACATAGCCTACCGCATATTAACCACGGCAGAAAAACATAAAACTGATTTAAGATGTATTTGGTACATAATTGGTCTACTCTTGCCTCTACTCCAAAATTAAACAAATTAGAGAAATAACCTTTAAGTGTGGACTGTATTATTATAATGATGCATACTGGATGGACTGGTTACCTTATGCTACACTCCACATTTTTTATCCATGATTCTGGGAGAGAGCCCTGGGCGAGCCCTGCTGTTGATTTATCGATTCTTCAGAGCAGCTTACAGGTGCCTGCAATTAGTGAATTTGTATTTGATTTTGAATAGCCTAGTAATAGGAAATTCTTTATATTTTCATAATTAATTAGGTGACACGTTACCTTTAGACATACAGAATATCTCACCACCATGCATTTCCATCAACTCCTCTCTCTCCTTTATTCCTTTCTCGAGCAGACAGACAGACTGTCAACAGTTTAGTGAATTATTTTTTGTTTGCGAAAACATGTTATTATCTATGTTCACCAACAAATGTAACTTGGTTTCCCAAATGAAGCACTGGGCAGCTGCAGGAACAGAGTTGAAGAGACCATGGCATACAGAGTTTGGGCGGAATATCACCTGTCGAGCGGCGAGAGCATGCTCCTCAAACAGTGGTTGATCCAATAAGTGTTCCTATATTTATTTCTCAGCTGCTCATACTAAGCACAGCTCTGCTATAAAACTGAAGTAGCCTACCAGGCATCTTTGAAAAACAGACTAGAGGGAAAGCACACTGCCTCCATTCGTTATTGAGTGCATACAGATGACATGTCTTTTTTCCCCTACCCATTTGAATATGGGCCATTCTAAATCAAAACTACATTTGACATATTAGCAAAGACAAGATTCAATTCAGACCAGTGAGCTGAGATAAGGCAGGGCCTTACCTAGCAAATACTTATAGATGACCTGGAGCCAGTGGATTTCGCAATGGATTTGTAGCGAGGGCCAGCCAAAGAGAGCATACAAGCCGCAGTGGTGGGTAGTATATGGGGCTTTGGTGACAAAACGGATGGCACTACTCAGTAAATTGGATGCAGTCTGAGTAGTGTGTTGTAGGCTATTTTGTAAATGACATCGCCATAGTCAAGGATCGGTAGGATAGTCTGTTTTACGAGGTTATATTTGGCAGCATGAGTGAAGGAGGCTTTGTTGCGAAATAGGAAGCCGATTCTAGATGTAATTTTGGATTGGAGATGCTTAATGTGAGTCTGGAAGGAGAGTTTACAGTCTAACCAGACACCTAGGTATTTGTAGTTGTCCACATATTCTAAGTCAGAACCGTCCAGAGTTGTGATGCTAGGCGGGTGGGCAGCAATCGGTTGAAGAGCATGCATTTAGTTTTACTAGCATTTAAGAGCAGTTGGAGGCCACGGAAGGAGAGTTGCATGGCATTGAAGCTCGTTTGGAGGTTTGTTAACACAGAGTCCAAGGAAGGGCCAGATGTATACAGAATGGTGTCGTCTGCGTAGAGGTGGATCAGAGAATCACAAGAAGCAAGAGCGATATCATTGATATATTCAGAGAAAAGAGCAGCCCTGAGAATTGAACCCTGTGGCACCCCCATAGAGACTGCCAGAGGTCCGCAACCAGCCTTCAATTTGACACACTGAACTCTGAGAAATAGTTGGTGAAACAGGCGAGGCAGTCATTTGAGAAACCAAGGCAATTGAGTCTGTTGATAAGAATGCGGTGATTGACACAGTCGAAAGCCTTTGCCAGGTTGATGAAAACGGCTGCACAGTACTGTCTTTTATCTATGGCGGTTATGATATTGTTTAGGACCTTGAGCGTGGCTGAGGTGCACCCATGACCAGCTCGGAAACCAGATTGCATAGTGGAGAAGGTACGGTGGGATTCGAAATGGTCGTTGATCTGTTTGTTAACTTTAAAGACTTTAGAAAGGCAGGACAGAATGGATATAGGTCTGTAACAGTTTGGGTCTAGAGGCTCTCCCCCTTTGAAGAGGGGGATGACCGCGGCAGCTTTCCAATCTTTGGGGATCTCAGACAATACGAAAGAGAGGTTGAACAGGCTAGCAATAGGGGTTGCAACAATTTTGGGGGATAATTTTAGAAAGAGAGTCGAGATTGTCTAGCCCAGCTGATCTGTAGGTATCCAGATTTTGCAGCTCTTTCAGAACATGCGAGGAGGCCTGGAGATGCTAAACGTGTTAATTAAGTTGGTCAATTACCGTGAGACTGGCAGGCTTTTGCATGACAATAACCGGCTGATAAAATGTCATGACCACTGCAGCCCTAGTAACTTACCACATCTTCTGTCTGAAATGTACTGTCTGAAATGGGTGTACAAACCAGTTGTGGCACTTGAAACGCCCCTTCGATTGTGTAACTGGTCAAACTAAATGATAATAACTACTGCTTTGACTGCTTCCCCATGGTTGTAGAAAAACAAACGACATGAAATGTCTCGCTATCAAGTACCAGTCTCTCCATCTGGTAAACCAATGTGAGTCGCTCTCCTTCTCCATCCTACTGCCACCAACACAACTCTCTTCCCCGAAGGCAATGAATGCATGATCAAGTACTCAAGCATCGCTTCTGACCTATATTCCTGCAGCAACATCAGAGACATGTGTCAAGTTGTCACTGATCCCCACCCTTTGCCATTTTAATTCATCAATACTTTAAGAGCTTCTACCACTCTCCCTAGGCTAATATGAGATGCCATATGGCACCTTTGACTGCCACCCACATTAAGTTATGGTCATAATGCAGAGGCCCTATGACCACATGTAATACATTAGTACATGCCTACCATATACATACATACATATGCATTCTATAAAAAAATAGATAGTCTGGGAAAACCAAAAGGGGAAAGAGAGAATGAGTCGAGCACAAGAAAGTGCGGAAGAAGTACCTTGGAAGGACAGACAGCTGGGCACAACTGCATGGCAGTCTTTGCGACTCGGGAATTGACTGTGCTTCAGCGCATTTCAATCTGGTTGAGCTAGCCCCTACCAACACATACACTGACCCACACAGGTTTCACAACCTTGTCCCATTTCTGATACACACATTCTGTCACATCCAGTTAGCCATGTGGCTTCTGCAGTGTTTACAGTCTGAAGCATGTGAAGGTGTCCATGTGAAGGTTAGTCACAACCCTTCAACTCGCATTCAAGGGTATGTTGGAGACGGCAAATGAATACGTGCGCCAAGTCAACTTGATCAAATTGGTTGTTTCTGAGCAAGCAGCCATATCTGGGCTAAAATACTGTGGAGCTCAACGGTCAGACGCACATTAAAACAACTGCTTGCTGTCCTGACACAGCTATTGTTTCTAACCGCATAGCCTAAAACTCAACTAGATTCGCTATATTTCAGATTACTATCAAATGCTTACATTTCCCACCATCTCTTTCTATAACAATTGTGTCTCAACCCAGTATCAATCAAAGCACAACACTCAATACTTTTATGAATCTTGAAGATTCACAGGACATGGATAGAGAAACCAAAGCATTTTCCTTGTACTGTACATGCTTTTTCACTGTTTTTTTTACTCAAGTTGCATTTTGTCAGTTGAAGACTTGTACTGTGACATCAGAGGTGACCTCTAAGAGCTCTGAATATGGTTTTCTACAACTACCACTGATTTATCATTGTCTGTATGTCACCCCAAATACAGAATCAGAGGGGATTTTGTCCCTGATAGGAGTGTTTATCCGATATAGCTCCCCATATTGCACTGCTGTCCCACTCCACTGGTCCCTCCAACTCTTAGGGCAGGGCACACACCTATACAAACATTCCCTTCGCTTGTACACTGTTGACCAGGGAGTAGAAGGCAGGAGAGGGGGAGGAGGGAGGGAGGGAGGCAGAAACAGTGCTCCCCTCTCACATCTGCAAGTAATAATCTATAGTATGTGAATGCTTGTGGGCTGGATTAGCAGCCCTGTTGTTTTAAAAAGCACAGTAACCCCCTTTTGCAGAGAGACGTGGGTATTAACGGTGGAGCAGGCGGGGGAGAAACCAGAGGCTAGTAATCTTCTTATGGGAATGCTTTGGCCTTGATTACCATACCACTGTGCCCTTTCAGATGACCCCCTTTTCATACAGCCGCATGCAGACATAGACAGAACATTCCATATATACATCACACCGACCAGAGGTCAGAGATATTGCTTTATTCATTTAGAAACACGTAGAATTTCTGTAAGCATTGAAATCTGATTGAAGGAAACATTTCTGAAGGGCGTGTTACGACTTGGCAGATATGGAGATATGGATCTGGCATAAGAATATTTATGTTTCACTTTGATTAGATCAGCAGGGGTTTACGTTTGGTTGGAATTAAAAGGGTGAAAAGGTTCAATAATAAATGCTTAGTTTGACAAGACTTACAAGACTGTTGCAATGAAAAATGTCACAATGTGAACAGGAAATTAACAAAGGCCAAGCACAATCAAGATGGGTCAAAAACGGTAAGTGCCAGACTGCTTTAATTTCTTAAGGGCGTAGACATCAGCATTGTATATGAATTAGTAGAGATGTCTCAAGAAGATATGGCAACTCATTCCTTTGTGTGTCGGTGTGTGTGTGTGTGTGTGTGTGTGTGTGTGTGTGTGTGTGTGTGTGTGTGTGTGTGTGTGTGTGTGTGTGTGTGTGTGTGTGTGTGTGATTTCTCCCTCTAGTGATTTCAGTCATCTATATCCAGCTCTTGGTAGTAATTACCCAATATTTCTAAAAAAACAAAACCACCCCCCAAAAATTACCAAACTAAATCTGTGCTGCTTTGATGAGGAACCAAGGCAACCATACATAGATAATGGGGGAAGGAGAGAGAATGAGATAGGAATAGAAAAGATAAGACAGAGGAAGCCTAGAGGCACAGGGGGTGGGGTAAAAAAAATTGGTGGCAGTGTGTCGGGTTGGGCGGTATCCAGATGTTCATATTGTCCTTCTCTTATCCCGTGATTTATGGTATTACCGGCTTAGTACACAAGGGGGCGCCAAAAACAGAACCAAAAGCCCATTGGGTGTCTACCACACTGTTATCAAAATTAGCACAAGTAATAGTACATTTCCATGGAGGATGGTAGCTAAATATGCTAATGAGCTAAAAAAAACAAATACAAAGGCAGGCAGTCCAGCTCATAAAGTAATACACATATATAGGTAAATTTTTTGGTGAGTTTGGACATTTACAAGCGAATGTGAACGAGAGACATTGTTCAAATGAAAAGTATGGGCTCTGGAGCAGCAGATACGCTGTGTCTGTGTGGAGTCTGACTGCGCTAGATCAACAAGCCAGCCTGCTCTGCTCTGAGAAGATGGAGGAGGAACAGACCGGCCAAGAACTGAGAGAAGAAAAAAAACGCAAGGAAATCAAAAAGATATCTTGCTTCATTTCGTAAACACAGATCTAAAATGCTTCGTATTATAATTTCTGCTCAACAACAGACGAACAAGCATATCAGCAGACAGCGCTCTGACTGACGTGTAGCTACATTTCTCCTCTGGTACCTACTTTTCCTGGTGTAGCCAGCCTACTTTTCTCATTTGAAGAAAAACATTAGGAAATGTAGCTGGATACATTTTTTTATGATAAACAAAAATATGATGGTCATCCATAGTTTTTGCAAAAAATACTTTCTTTTTCATTCTAAGCATATTTAGCCAACTTGTGTGGCTGCCAGCCAAATAGAATTGCATCAGTCATCTGATGAACATTAAGTTGCGCTAACTCCTTTGAAGGAGGACTATAGTTGCATGTCCCTGATCACTCCACTGAAGCAAAAAAAAAAAAAAAAAACACTTGACTTTCAATATAAAATGCGACCCCTGTCAATACACAGCTGGACTCACCGACTCCCGCTTTCTCCAGTTGCGCCATTTACAAACAAACACGTGATTGGCCATTTCCGGTCACAACTTGTAGACTTGTTTACGTGTTGCTGTGCGCTTTGTGCGTTTTGTTGCCAACCTTACTTTGCTACCTGACTACTTTACGGTTTTTACTTTTTAATTACCATTTATATTTTTGTTTTTTCCCTCACTGAACTTTTTTTAAATTCAACTCTTTCCACTCTGAACGTGGTTCATCAGGACCTCCAACAGCCGAAGCTAAGTAAGAACATTAACATAATGCCTTCTAATTGCAGTCGCTGTACTCATAATATACCGGAGAACGATCGCCTTACGGCGAAGATAGCTGTGTTGCAAGCCCAGCTTCAGATGCAATCGTTAGGCAAGGGTAATTTCAGTGTAGGAAAGGATGAAACAGCGTCTGTACCACCAGTAAATACAGATAGTAACGTTAGTATAAATCCCCTCGCACGGTCCCCGCAGCCGGACAACTTTCTCATGGTTTCTGGAGGGAAATGCTGTAGGAATGCTCAACCGGTGTCGCTCATTCAGCCGACAGAAACGTTCAACCGGTTTTCCCCATTAAGCAGCGAGTTGGAGTCTGAGGCCGAGCCTTCAATTGTCTCTACTCCTCCAGTTACGGGGTCTGAGACGCCGAAGCTTCCCACCATTAGCTCTGACAAATTGAAAACCCTAGTCATTGGCGACTCCATTACCCGCAGTATTAGACTTAAAACGAATCATCCAGCGATCATACACTGTTTACCAGGGGGCAGGGCTACCGACGTTAAAGCTAATCTGAAGATGGTGCTGGCTAAAGCTAAAACTGGCGAGTGTAGAGAATATAGAGATAGTGTTATCCACGTCGACACCTACGATGTTAGGATGAAACAGTCAGAGGTCACCAAGTGCAACATAGCTTCAGCGTGTAAATCAGCTAGAAACATGTGTCGGCATCGAGTAATTGTCTCTGGCCCCCTCCCAGTTAGGGGGAGTGATGACAGCAGTCTCACAACTCAATCGCTGTTTGAAAACTGTGTTCTTCCCCTCCCAAAAGATAGAATTTGTAAATAATTGGGACTCACGCACAAACAGGACCAAGCCTGGCCTGCTGAGGAGTGACAGACTCCATCCTAGCTGGAGGGGTGCTCTCATCTTATCTACCAACATAGACAGGGCTCGAACTCCTCTAGCTCCACAATGAAATAGGGTGCAGGCCAGGCAGCAGGCTGTTAGCCAGCCTGCCAGCTTAGTGGAGTCTGCCACTAGCACAGTCAGTGTAGTCAGCTCAGCTATCCCCATTGAGACCGTGTCTGTGCCTCGACCTGGGTTGGGCAAAACTAAACATGGCGGGGGTTCGCCCTAGCAATCTCACTTGGATAAAGACCTCCTCCATTCCTGTCATTATTGAAAGAGATCGTGATACCGCACATCTCAAAATAGGGCTACTTAATGTTAGATCCCTTACTTCAAAGGCAATTATAGTCAATGAACTAATCACTGATCATAATCTTGATGTGATTGGCCTGACTGAAACATGGCTTAAGTCTGATGAATTTACTGTGTTAAATGAGGCCTCACCTCCTGGTTACACTAGTGACCATATCCCCAGTGCATCCCGCAAAGGCGGAGGTGTTGCTAACATTTACCGATAGCAAATTTCAATTTACAAAAAGAAAAAGACGTTTTCTTCTTTTGAGCTTCTAGTTATGAAATCTATGCAGCCTACCCAATCACTTTTTATAGCTACTGTTTGTGGCCTCCTGGGCAATCTTAATGTTTTTCCTCATAATCCTGGACTATCGGACCACCATTTTATTACGTTTGCAATAGCAACAAATAATCTGCTTAGGCCCCAACCAAGGAGCATCAAAAGTTGTGCTATAAATTCACAGACTGCACGGGGATTCCTTGATGCCCTTCCAGACTCCCTCTGCCTACCCAAGGACGTCAGAGGACAAAAATCAGTTAACCACCTAACTGAGGAACTCGATTTAACCTTGCGCAATACCCTAGAAGCAGTTGCACCCCTAAAAACTAAAAACACTTCTCATAAGAAATTAGCTCCCTGGTATACAGAAAATACCCGAGCTCTGAAGCAAGCTTCCAGAAAATTGGAACGGAAATGGCGCCACACCAAACTGGAAGTCTTCCAACTAGCTTGGAAAGACAGTACCGAAGAGCCCTTACTACCGCTCGATCATCCAATTTTTCCAACTTAATTGAGGAAAATAAGAACAATCCTACATTTATTTTTGATACTGTCGCAAAGCTAACTAAAAAGCAGCATTCCCCAAGTGAGGATGACATTCACTTCAGCAGTGATAAATTCATGAACTTCTTTGAGGAAAAAAATAATGATTATTAGAAAGCAAATGACGGACTCCCCTTTAACCTCTTAGAACTCTTGCTCTATACTGCCCCTGTTGGAGAAAGTGTGTGCCCATAGTAAACTGAAAATATTTTTCCCCAAAATTGCTAATATATGCATATAAAAAACATTATCGAATAGAAAACACTCTAAAGCTTCTAAAACCGTTTAAATTTTGTCTCTATGTAATGCAGAACTCCCAGGGCATGCATTCTCCCAAATGCTCTCTTGTCATGGAAAAAGTTGGCCCAACTTTGACGTCATCTCACACGCACTTCCCAAACAGCTACCGCTCTGGGAACAGTCTGTACGTGTTCAGCGCGAAGCCTGCTTTCAATGGGGCTTCTCATTGTGAGAATCGCGCGCTCACGGGAGTTTGAGCGAGCCGAAACCTCTCGGCCAAGCGAAAAAAAAGGTGACTGTTACGCGCGCTCTGGCCGGGTGATGTATTTTCTTCAGGATCGATTAAACGACGTGTGTGTTTCTGTTCGTCCTCACGATTTCTGTGCACCTTTATACCATGTTAAAGCTTAATTATGAACATAGTTTGACAAGTTTACTCGACATATAATATGTAATTTCGACGTTTTGGTGCGCATCCACTTCAATTTTGCCTACATTTCGACCGAAATGTGGCTATTTTGAGAACCGAAAGACACAGACTTGAAAACTAAACGCTGGTTTGGTAAGTATAATCCCTTCCAGGTCTTTTGATGGAAGAACAGCAAAGGTAAGGGAATATTTATGTGGTAAATTTGGGTTTCTGTCGACTCCAAGATAGAGGAGCGATAATGCTAATTTTGGAGCGCCGACTCCTAGTATAGCCTAGTGAACGCAACCTGTAACGTTAAAAATAAATGTAACACAGCAATTGCATTTAGAAGAAGTGTATCTTCCTATACATATGTAAAACATGCATATTTAGTCAAAGTTTATGATGTGTATTCCTTGTTAGCTGACGTTATCTGCCGGAGCTATCGGCATTTCTCCTGACATTTTAGTAGCATTTTTGAACGATGCATCATTGTAAACAGAGATTTATGGATATATATTGCAGATTATTGAAAAAAATGAATGTACTGTGTAACATGTTATATTACTGTCATCTGATGAAGATTTCAAAAGGTTAGTGAAATGATTTTGCTTTTAATCCTGCGTTTGTTGATTGCATATTTTTTCCTACTTGGCTATGCAAATGAGCTATGTCTGTGGTGGTGGTTTGACATAAATATGTGCTATGTTTTCGCCGTAAAACATTTTAGAAATCTGACTTGCTGGGTAGATAAACAACTTGTTTATCTTTCATTTGAGCTATTTTACTTGTTAATGTGTGGAGGTTAAATATTTTTAGGAATATTTCTTCGCATTGTGCGTTATGCTAATGAGCTTGAGCCGTAGTCACGAACCCGGATCCGGTATTGGTAGACTATGAGGTTAAATCTGCGTATTCCTTCAGAGCTCAGTTGTCCTGAGTCTGCACAACTCTGCCAGGACCTAGGATCAAGAGAGACACTCAAGTGTTTTAGTACTATATCTCTTGACACAATGATGAAAATAATCATGGCCTCTAAACCTTCAAGCTGCATACTGGACCCTATTCCAACTAAACTACTGAAAGAGCTGCTTCCTGTGCTTGGCCCTCCTATGTTGAACATAATAAAACGGCACTCTATCCACCGGATGTGTGCCAAACCTTGACAAAGAAAATATTTAAAAACTAAATCGGCCTATATCGAATCCTCCATTCTTCTCAGAAAGGTTAGAAAAGGCTGTTGCGGGGGATCACGTGACCCTTGAACGAGATGGACTAAGAGCTCCGCACAAGTAGTTTCCAATTCCTAATCTTACCTCAACTCAAAGTTCAAACTCATTTAGCTTTAGTAAGAAAAAGTCATGGCGGCTACAAAAGGCGACACTACAGGTGACATTTTTACCCGGACTCGAGTATTAGCGACGGAAAAAGCCTCCAAGAAGAAGCTAGCTTCAGAAAAAACTAGTGCCATTAGCCAGGAGCAAGAGAACCTGCTCCCCCCCCCCGAGGCACAATGAATGCCAACCTCGCACTTTATCGAAGACATCCTTTCTGAGTTGAGATCCCAACGTACAGAACTAAACACCAAATTAGATGCCATTAACTCTCAGCTCAGTGCGATAGGGGGCAAGGTGACAATCCTGGAAAACGCTTTGCCTGACATTAACAACAAGATAACCATAAACGCGGGGCGCCTGGACGAGGCAGAGGGGCGAATCCTATCCATGGAAAACTTATTGACAGATGCCATGGAAACAATAGCATATGCTAAAAAGAAAATTGAGCATCTGGAAGAGAAAACAGAGGAGCTGGAAAACAGGGGGCGAAGGAATAATTGTGTTCTATTCAATCTGGGCGAAAAAGAAGAGGGAAACATGCCACTGATCCGCAACCTGCAAGACAAACTTCCCGATTGGCTCCACCTGTCCACCGACAGGCCCATAGAACTCGAGAGAGCTCACCGAGCACTGAGGACCCCACCAGCAGCCGCACAACCACCGCGCCCAATCACCATACGTTTCCTGAGATTCACCGACAAGGCATGAGTCCTACAGGCGGCGAAAAACAACACCATCACAGTGGGAAACGCCAAACTCTCTTTACACCAGGACCTGTCAGCTGGAATATATGCCGAAAGCGGCAAGAGTTTGACGAAGTGAAGAAATACTCAATTGACCGAGGCATCTTCAGGCGATTCAAATACCCAAACGAGCTCAGGATTCTTCACCAAGGAGCCTTGCGACACTTCAAAACTCCCGAAGAGGCCAAACGTTTTTTGAAAGACAATCCTGGTCAATGAGAAACAGACCAATGACTAAATGTGATTAATGCCATTACTAAAGGAGGTAAGACAACATATAGCCGATATCCAGAGACCCACCCCCTAAATGTCATTATAGCCGTCCAATTTATATTTATTTTCCTTTAACTGAGAGGGATGGGCTGTATAGCCTAACCTAGGCCTACTAATGTTTCAGCCTACTTTTATTTCCCTGTTTTTTTGTTGCTATTATTACTTGGGGTTCCCTATGTCCCTTGGGGGAGGTATATGTAGGCTGGGCAATTGATTTTATTTTTCTCCCCTCTTTTACTGTGGTCTGGACGAGGGAAACTGTGTCATTTACTCAATGCGGGTGTGGAGAGGATGAGGCATTTCTTTGGTGGGGAGAGGGAAACGTTGTGCGTTGCTAACTGTTCCCGGTTTTTGTTTTATTCGGAACACGGAATTGAGACTGAGCGGGGGGGGTAATAGATCCAACGGGATGTGCTGGGGTGTTCAGAGATTATTATTTTATGTACACCATTTATTTTCCTTTTATGTGAACGCAGCTGTAACTACTATCCACTTCTACCCAGCGATGACTTGCACTAAAGTTTGATTACTGTTCGATGACGATGACTAGTACCTTAAATCTATTGACATGGAAAAAGATACTATGTGCTCTAAAGAAGGAAAAAGCAGACATCGCGCTATTACAAGAGACACACCTCTGTGATGCTGAACATGCCAAACTATGCAGAGCTTGGGTGGGACAGGTGTATTTCTCATCTTTCAAATCAAACAGTAGAGGCACAGCCATACTTATCCATAAAAATGTTCCATTCATAATTGACAAAAACATATCTGATCTGGAGGGGAGATTTATTTTGATAACTGGGTCACTATATGGTCAACCAATTACTATATTAAACACACAGATACTCCTGCCTTCATGTAAAAAATGATAACCCTGTTCAATGAGCATAGTGTCTCCTTTGGCGTGGTGGCCGGAGATTTTAATTGTACCCTTAACCCAACCCTAGACAAATCATCTCATGTCCCCACCACAAATCCTAGATCTGCAAAGATGTTGAACTCTCTTACTAAAGAGATGGGACTGATAGATATCTGGAGAGAGACTAATAGCTCATCTATGGACTATACATACTACTCTAATGTCCATAACACCTACTCCCGTATAGATTACATTTTTATCCCAAAGAGTTTCATAAATTCAGCCATGAATTTGTACAATCGGACCCACATGTACAATCGGACCCATATCACTTTCAGATCACGCCTTTGTCCACCTCCGCTTTGACCTCTGCAAAAACATCCCGAGGTCAAAGAGCTGGAAATTCAACACCTCCATGCTATCAAACGAAGCGTTCCATACATTGGTAACTACATGGATAGACAACTACACACAAGACAACAAAGAGTCTCCTGTTTCTCCGGCCACAATGTGGGACTCTGCTAAAGCCACACTAAGAGGCCATCTAATCGCATATGCTTCCTCTAAGAAAAAAGCAATGGAAGCACACAGATCTTGAGAGGGAGCTGGAATGCTGTGAAAGAATACATAAACAATCCCCAGACAGCACCTCCTGGAGTCATCTTAAAGCAGCCAAAGCCAAACTGAATTTGGACTACACTCGGGAGATTAAAAAAAGTTTTTCTTTACTAAACAGAAATACCATGAGTATAGCAATAGGCCCAGTAGATTGCTTGCTTACCAATTAAAAAAGGAGCAGTCAGAGCGTACAATCATGGCTATCCGAACAGCAGAGGACGAGGTCACATACGACCCAAAAAATATCAATTTAACTTTTCATGATTTTTACTGCAAACTATACACCTCGGAGAGAAAACACACGGGGGCAGAACTCCACTCTTTCCTAGAGGGAATCTCGCTACCTAAACTATCAGAGACCGACCAAGAAGATCTCAACTCCCCCTTCACTCCTGAGGAGATCCTGGAGGCAATTACTTCCATGCCACCTAATAAGTCCCCAGGCCCAGATGGATTCCCCAGAGAGTTCTACAAAGCTTTTTGGCCCCAGCTCCGCCCTATCTTCATGCCAATGCCGGAGGATTTTTGCAAAAACTGAGTTCTCCCAGACTCAATGCACACAGCCCGCATTACAGTGTTGCTCAAAAAGGACAAGGACCTCCTATCCTGCTCGTCCTTCCGGCCATTAAGCTTGTTGGATTTCGACTATAAAATAATTACCAAATTGCTTGCCAAAAGACTAAACACTCTTCTTCCCAAAATAATAAAAGCGGACCAAACTGGATTTATTAGAGACAGATACTCTTCTGATTACATTCGCCATCTTTTTTATATTATTGATCAAGTAAACACACAGAAGACCCCTGTCCTGCTGGCTTCACTGGATGCTGGGAAGGAGTTTGACAGGATGGAGTGGAGCTTTCTGTTTTCAGTCTTAGAAAAGTTCAATATGGGCCCAAATTTTATTAAATGGATCAAATCACTATACTCTCATCCAAATGGTGACTACTAATGGACTGAACTCTGACAGATTCCCTCTGGAACGGGGCACAAGACAGGGTCCCCCCTGCTCTACTTGTTGGGGGCGGAGCCTCTGGCAGAGCTGATAAGGAGCAATCCAAGTATTATGGGTGTTTCTACAGGCGGCCTGCAGCACAAGATTTTGCTTTACTTGGATGATGTCTTGCTCTACATATCCAACCCTGAGAAATCCCTCCCTCTCATTTTAGACACAATTGCTCAGTATGGCAAGTTTTCAGGTTATAAGATCAATTTGAACAAATCCACTGTCTGTCCTCTCAATATTACACTCACCAGCTCTATGAAGACACTATGTCC
The DNA here is from genome assembly GCF_023373465.1 of Oncorhynchus keta. Classification (NCBI taxonomy): domain Eukaryota; kingdom Metazoa; phylum Chordata; class Actinopteri; order Salmoniformes; family Salmonidae; genus Oncorhynchus; species Oncorhynchus keta. The sequence continues at coordinate 39,414,908 of NC_068430.1, read as the reverse complement.
TTTCCAATGGAAAACACAGGGGTTTCAATACCTCAGGATCTTCATAACACCGGGTCTGAATAGCCTTTTTAAGGAAAATTATCTTCCACTCCTGGATCGAATCAAGAACGATCTCCAAACCTGGATCTCCCTCCCAATTAGCTTAGTAGGAAGAATTAATGTCATCCGTATGAACGTCCTCTCTAGACTGAACTACTTATTTCAGATGCTCCCATGCTATCTCCCAGTTTCCTTCAAAACAACTAACCAAAGCATCACCAAATTTATATGGGGCAATAAAAAAACCTAGGATCAAGTTTTCCACTCTATCGAAACCTGAATCTAAGGGTGGTCTTGCCCTTCCCTCCCTTCAATTGTACTACTGGTCTGCCCAAATCCACAACATGCTAACATGGATCACAAACAGACAAGAGTCAACGTGGATTCAGATAGAAGCCCAATCCTGTGGTTCATTTCCCTTAAGCTCAATTATATTCATTAATAACTTAGTGAAGTGGGCAACATAGCCAGAACCTTTGTGATTTACAGCACCCTCCTAGCGTGGAGGGACTGTCAGAAATACCTGGGCATTTCCTCCCAAATATGTTCTCACTCGCCTATAGTAGGCAACCCAGACTTGCCAAAAGCCCTGAGGGATGCCAACTTTAATCTTTGGCATACTCTAGGAATCAGGACCTTTTCAGACCTATTTCATCAGAAAACTACTACACTGAAATTCTTCCAAGAGCACTGCAGTGAATTCAATGTGCCAAGATCCAATTTGTTTAAATATCTTCAAATTAGACATGTAATTTCCTCATTTACCTCCAAGAGGAGGAGGTTTAGAACTCAGTTGAATGAAGTTGAAACCCTTCTTGTCACAGCACAATCCATTAAAGGCTAAATATCTTACATCTGTAGACTCCTTTCTGAGAAAGGAGGGTCCTCCTTTACTCCTTTGAAAATAATCTGGGAAAAGGACCTTGGTCTGACTATCAGTGATGAGTTATGGGCGGAGGTTTGCGACAGGGTATACTGCTCCTCTACCAATGTAAAAATGAAAGAATCTAATTACACATTTTTGTACAAATTGTATTATACTCCTTTGAGACTCCATAGAATGACTGTTTTAATTTTTTCAATTTTACCTTTATTTAACCAGGCAAGTCAGTTAAGAACACATTCTTATGTACCTCTGAAAGTGGAACCTATATGCATGTATTTTGGAGCTGTAGAGAGATTGCCAGATTCTGACTCTGGTCTCCACTACTCAACTATATTTCAAACTGGACAGAGTGAACGGGGTGACTAGGGAAATGCGCAGATACAAGCTGTGTAAGGTACTGTAAAACCTAAAAACTAATTATTGGCCCGTCGTCTCAGCGAATGCTAGAAATAGCTGATAAGAACCTTGATAGTGCTGCTGCAAGTGTTATATATGTTTTTTTTGTGTTTTATTTTAATTTTGTTTTTGAGTATGTGTGCGTATGTATGTATGTATGTATGTATGTATGTATGTATGTATGTATGTATGTATGTGTATATATATATATGCACCAAGGAAAATAAATAGATAAAGTCAAATAAAAATATAAACACTTATTTTTCTTAAATCTTTCATTTTAATTGTATTTTTATTTTTTCAAATGTACTATATTTTTTGACTTTTTTATTTTTATTTTTTTAAGCCTGTCACATCTGTGAATGTGGAATGTGTTTTGTTGGTTGATTGAAAAACAAGAAAACTTAATAAAACTTTAAATTGAAAAAAAGAAAAGGCTGTTGCGCAGCAACTCACTGACTTCCTGAAGACAAACAACATATACGAAATGCTTCAGTCTGGTTTTAGACCCCATCATAGCACTGAGACTGCACTTGTGAACGTGATAAATTACCTTTTAATGGCATCAGACCGAGGCTCTGCATCTGTCCTTGTGCTCCTAGACCTTAGTGCTGCTTTTGATACCATCGATCACCATATTCTTCTGGAGAGATTGGAAACCCAAATTGATCTACACAGAGAAGTTCTCGCCTGGTTTAGATCTTATCTGTCGGAAAGATCAGTTTGTCTCTGTAAATGGTTTGTCCTCTGACAAATCAACTGTAAATTTCGGTGTTCCTCAAGGTTCCGTTTTAGGACCACTATTGTTTTCACTATATATTTTACCTCTTGGGGATGTCATTCAAAAACATAATGTTGACTTTCACTGCTATGCGGATGACACACAGCTATACATTTCAATGAAACATGGTGAAGCCCTCGCTAGAAGCCTGTGTTTCAGACATAAGGAAGTGGATGGCTGCAAACTTTCTACTCTTAAACTCGGACAAAACAGAGATGCTTGTTCTAGGTCCCAAGAAAAAAAGATATATTCTGTTGAATCTGACAATTGATCTTAATGGTTGTACAGTCGTCTCAAATAAAACTGAAGGACCTCGGCGTTACTCTGGACCCTGATCTCTCTTTTGACGGACATATCAAGACTGTTTCAAGGACAGTTTTTTTTTCATCTACGTAACATTGCAAAAATCTGAAACTTTCTGTCCAAAAACGATGCAGAAAAATTAATCCATGCTTTTGTTACTTCTAAATTAGACTACTGCAATGCTCTACTTTCCGGCTACCCGGATAAAGCACTAAATAAACATTGGTTGCTAGAACCAAATAATTTGATCATATTACTCCAGTGCTAGCCTCCCTACACTGTCTTCCTGTCAAGGCAAGGGCTGATTTCAAGGTTTTACTGCTAACCTACAAAGAATTACATGGGCTTGCTCCTACCTATCTCTCTGATTTGGTCCTGCCATACATACCTACACGTACGCTACGGTCACAAGACGCAGGCCTCCTAATTGTCCCTAGAATGTCTAAGCAAACAGCTGGAGGCAGGGCTTTCTCCGATAGAGCTCCATTTTTATGGAATGGTCTGCCTACCCATGTTAGAGATGCAAACTCGGTCTCAACCTTTAAGTCTTTACTGAAGACTCATCTCTTCAGTGGGTCATATGATTGAGTGTCGTCTGGCCCAGGAGTGTGAAGGTGAACGGAAAGGCTCTGGAGCAACGAACCGCCCTTGCTGTCTCTGCCTGGCCGGTTTCCCTATTTCCACTGGGATTCTCTGCCTCTAACCTTATTACAGGGGCCGAGTCACTGGCTTACTGGTGCTCTTTCATGCTGTCCCAGGGAGGGGTGCGTCACTTGAGTGGGTTGAGTTTACTGATGTGATCTTCCTGTCTGGGTTGGCGCCCCCCCTTGGGTTGTGCCGTGGCGGAGATCTTTGTGGGCTATACTCGGCCTGGACTCAGGATGGTAAGTTGGTGGTTGAAGATATCCCTCTAGTGGTGTGGGGTCTGTGCTTTGGCAAAGTGGGTGGGGTTATATCCTTCCTGTTTGGCCCTGTCTGGGGGTATCATCAGATGGGGCCACAGTGTCTCCTGACCCCTCCTGTCTCAGCCTCCAGTATTTATGCTGCAGTAGTTTATGTGTTGGGGGGCTAGGGTCAGTTTGTTATATCTGGAGTACTTCTCCTGTCTTATCCGGTGTCCTGTGTGAATTTAAGTATGCCCTCTCTAATTCTCTCTTTCTTTCTCTCTCTTGGAGGACCTGAGTCCTAGGACTATGCCTCAGGACGACCTGGCATGATGATTCCTTGCTGTCCCCAGTCCACCTGGCCGTGCTGCTGCTCCAGTTTCAACTGTTCTGCCTGCAGCTATGGAATCCTGACCTGTTCACTGGACGTGCTACCTGTCCCAGACCTATTATTTGACCATGCTGGTCATTTATGAACATTTGAACATCTTGGCCATGTTCTGTTATAATCTCCACCCAGCACAGCCAGAAGTGGACTGGCCACCCCTCATAGCCTGGTTGCTCTCTAGGTTTCTTCCTAGGTTTTGGCCTTTCTAGGGAGTTTCTCCTAGCCAACGTGCTTCAACACCTGCAATGCTTGCTGTTTGGGGTTTTAGGCTGGGTTTCTGTACAGCACTTTGAGATATCAGCTGATGTACAAAGGGCTATATAAATACATTTGATTTGATTTGGCTCAACTGTTCTGGGGAACTACGGTAAGCTTCATAATGTCAAATAATGTGACAGGTGAAATAAAGAAAGCAATCTGCTTTATCTTCTAACATATTGTACAAGTTGACTGCAGGTATTTACTTCAAAAGTAGCAACACATTAAAATGTAAAGAAATGGTTAACGATATTGAAAAACCATCCTGTGGCTATTTCCAAATACGGTACAAACACACACACACTTTATTTTTTACTATTTTCTACATTGTAGAATAATAGTGAAGACATCAAAACTATTAAATAACACATTTGCAATCATATAGTAACCAAAAGAAAGTGTTAAGTGTTATTTTATATTTGAAAGTAGCCACCATTTGCCCTGATGACAGCTTTGCACACCCTTGGCATTCTCTCAACCAGCTTCATGCGGTCGTCACCTGGAACACATTTTAATGAAACTAATATTAAATTAAGTTAATTTGTGAAATGTATTTCCTTCATAATGCGTTAGAGCCAATCAGTTGTGTTGTGACAAGGTAGGATTGGTATACATTTGGTAAAAGACCAAGTCCGGGCCTCCCGAGTGGCGCAGCAGTCTAAGGCACTACATCGCAGTGCTAGCTGTGCCACTAGAGTCGACTGCGACCGGGAGAGGCATGGGGCGGTGCACAATTGGCCCAGGATCGTCCGGGTTAGGGGAGGGTTTGGCTGACAGGGATGTTCCTGTCCCATCATGCACTAGTGACTCCTGTGCCGGGGTGCAATGCACGCTGACATGGTTGCCAGGTGTACGGTTCTTCCTCCAACACATTGGAGCGGCTGGCTTCCGGGTTAAGCGGGCGTTGTGTCAAGAAGCAGTGCGGCTTTGATGGGTTGTGTTTCGGAGGACGACGGCTCTCGACCTTTAACTCTCCCGGGTCTGTACGGGAGTTGCAGCAATGGAAATTAACTAACTACCAATTGGGGAGAAAAAGGGGTAAAATCATTTTTAAAAGAAGTCCAGCTCAAATAAGCAAAGAGAAACGACAATTCATCATTACGTTAAGACATGAAGGTGAGTCAAAAAGGAACATTTCAAGAACGTTTCTTCAAGTGCAGTCGCAAAAACCATCAAGCTCTGAAACTGAGGACCACCACAGGAAAGGAAGACCCAGAGTTACCTCTGCTACAGAGGATAAGTTCATTAGAGTTAACTGCACCTCCGATTGCAGTCCAAATAAATACTTCAGAGTTCAAGTAACAGACACATCTCAGAATCAACTGTACACTGCATGAAATCAGGCCTTCATGGTAAGAATGCTGCAAAGAAACCACTACTAAAAGGACACCAATAAGAAGAAGAGACTTGTTTGGGCCAAGAAACACGAGCAATAGACCTTAGACCGGCGGAAATCTGGCCTTCGGTCTGATGAGTACAAATTTGAGTTTTTTGTTTCCAACCTCCTAGTCTTTGTGAGATGCAGAGTAGGTGAACGGATGATCTCCGCATGTGTGGTTCCCACCGTGAAGCATGGAGGAGGAGGTGTGATGGTGTGGATGCTTTTCTGGTGACACTCAGTGATTTACTTAGATTTCAAGGCACACTTAACTGGCATGGTTACCACAGCATTTTGCAGCGATACGCCATACCATCTGGTTTGCACTTAGTGGGACTATACTTGTTTTGTTTTTCAACAGGACAATGACCCAACACACCTCCAGGCTGTGTAAGGGCTATTTGACCAAGAAGGAGAGGGCTGCATCAGATGACCTGGCCTCCACAATCACCCAACCTCAACGCAATTGAGATGGTTTGGGATAAGTTGGGCCGCAGAGTGAAGGAAAAGCAGCCAACAAGTGCTCAGCATATGGGAACTCCTTCAAGACTGTTGGAAAGCATTACAGACGAAGCTGGTTGAGAGAATGTCATGAGTGTGCAAAGCTTTTATCAAGGCAAAGGGTGACTACTTTGATGAATCTAAAATATATTTTTTTGGTTACTACATGATTCCATATGTGTTATTTCATGGTTTTGATGTCTTCACTATTATTCTGCAATGTAGAAAATAATACAACTAAAGAAAAACCTTTGAATGAGTAGGTGTGTCCAAACTTTTGACTGGTACTGTATGTATATGCATATATGGTATACCGCCTAAGCCTAGCAGTGTGTATGTGTCCATCTCATGAGTCACCTCAATGCGACAACCTGCTGTTTCCACTCATTCCATAGGACATCTTTACACGGGACATACATTATACATACAAAGTATGTGGACACCTCTTAAAATTAGTTAAAGGTTAATTGAATAAAAAAATTGAGGAGTCGGCTATTTCAGCCACACCCGCTGAAAGGTGGGTAACATTTAGCACACAGTCATGCAATCTCCATTGACAAGCATTGGCAGTAGAATGGCCTTAGTGAAGAGCTCAGTGACTTTCAATGTTGCACCCTCATAGGATGCCACCTTTCCAACAAGTAAATTCATCAAATGTATGCCCTGCTAGAGCTTCCCTGGTCAAGTGGGAGTGCTGTTATTGTGAAGTGGAAACATCTAGGAGCAACAACACCTCAGCCGCGAAGTGGTAGGCCACACAAGCTCACAGAATGGGACTGTTGAGTGCTGAAGCACGTAAATATAGTCTGTCCTCGGTTGCAACACTCCGAGTTACAAACTGCCTCTGGAAGCAACACACACAAGCCTAAGATCCCCATGAGCATTGCCAAGCGTCGGCTGGAGTGGTGAAAAGCTCGGCGCCATTGGACTCTGGAGCAGTGGAAACACATTCCCTTCGTTCCAGTCAAGGGAAATCTTAACAATACAGCATACAATGACATTCTAGACTATTCTGTGCTTCCAACTTTGGGGAAAGAGTTTGGGGAAGGCCCTTTCCTGTTTCAGTATGACAATGCCCCCGTGCACAAAGCGAGGTCCATTCAGAAATGGTTTGTCGAGATCGGTGTGGAAGAACTTGACTGGCCTGCACAGAGCCTTGACCTCAAACCCATCGAACACCTTTGTGATTAATTGGAACGCCGACTGCGAGCCAGGCCAATCACCCAACATAAGTGTGCCTGACCTCACTTATGCTTGTGGCTGAATGGAAGCAAGCCCCTACAGCAATGTTCCAACATCTAGTGGAAAGCCCTCCCAGAAGAGTGGAGGCTGCTATTGCAGCAAAGGAGGGGACAAACTCCATATTAATGCCCATGATTTTGCAATGAGATGTTCCTCCACATCTTTTTGGTCATGTAGTGTAGATAAACATCTGCCAGGACTGACAACAACAACAAAAAACATACAGAACAATGAACCAACAGTGCAAGCATCCCCATGTCACTCTATACCAGGGATAGGAAACTTAGATGGGGGAGGGTGCCACAAAAAAAAAATGAATTTATCATGGGGTGGGAATTTATCACTGGTCTGCATACCCACACTCATACCAACACATGCAGTCGGCCCTAGTCTTTTGGGGGGCCTAAGTTTATTATTATTATTACTATTATGGACCCGCCCCCCATCCTGCAGGTTTGAGTAAATTTCCTTAAATTCTACAAATGTTATCATGGGGCAGAAAGAAATGTTTGCAGTTAACATTAACAAAGTTAAAGCGATGCCGGTTGACTGCCATTTAGCCATGTTAGCGATATCAATCCACTAAGAAGTTGACACTTATGGTAGAGATTGGGGTCTACAATCCCTTTTAAACAAATATAGGATCTTAAAATCAGACTTGTTTCTCACAGCAGGGAAATAAATCCTGCAACAACAGGAAATGTGTATTATACATTAATAATTAACATTTTTGTATGGGTTGATAAATGTTTTTTAGGCAAATCAAGTCGGCAATTTTTAAAGTGAAAATTACAAATTTTAGAAGCCTTTTTAAAACTACAAGTTTGCTTTTCCTGCAACAGGGGGATCAAATTCTAAAATCAAATTTGATTGATATGCAGATGTTATCGCAGGTGCAGTGAAATGCTTATGTTTCTCCAACAGTGCAGTAATATCTTGCAATACAATAGACACAGAATCCCCCCCCTCAAAAAAAGAACAAGCAATGGCAGAGTCTGGAATACAAATATAGCTATAAATAAATGTGTGTATAGACAGTATATTAATATAAAAGGTGTGTAAAGTAGTAGTTATATAGGATGTGCAATGACTAGAATACAGGATAAAAAGTGAATAAAACAGTATGCAAACATTAAAAAGTGACCAGTGTTTAATGACTATGTTCATAGGGCAGCAGACAGTTCTCAAGGTTCAGAGCAGGGTACCAGGCGGAGCATGGCTAGTGATGACTGTTTAACAGTCTGATGGCCTGGAGATAGAACTGTTGTCCCAGCTTTGATGCCCCTGTACCATCTCAGCCTTCTAGATGGTACCGGGGTGAACAGACCATGGCTAGGGTGGCTGAGGTCCTTGATGATCTTCTTGGCCTTCCTGTGACACCGGGTGCTGTAGATGTTCTGGAGGGCAGGCAGTGTGCCCCCGGTGATGAATTCGACTGACTGCACCACCCTCTGGAAAGCCCATACCAGGGGGTGATACAGCCCGACAGAATGCTCTCAATGGTGCATCTGTAGAAGTTTGTGGAGGGTCTTAGGGGCAAAGATGAATTTCTTCAGCCTCCTGTTGAGCCTTTCTTCACGACTCTGTCGGTGTAGAGGGACCATTTGAGGTCCTCAGCGATGTGCACGCAGAGGAACTTGAAGCTTGACCTTCTCCACTGTGGCCCGTCGATGTGGATTAAGATCCTACATCTCTATACTCCAGCCTAGACATGCAGTGGCAACAAAGCTGTAATCTTGCACCCTCAATATTTAGCATAGGCAACAACATTTAGAGCCAAACAGCTAAATATTTAAACGTGCCTCCCTGCAGTCCGCCGTAGCAAAGTCAAAGTCAATGTGAAATTCGACACGTGCAGTTTCTTTAAAAACACAAAAATAACATTTTGCTGTGACATTGTCTGCCTTGCCTTACATACTGCCCGCGGTGAACAAATCAGGAGGGATAGGTTGTAGCAAACACCCCCCCCCGCGTCCCTACCTCTTAGTGAAAAGTATGGATGGTGGCTAGAAGCTGTCCTCTACTGTATATGTGGGACACCCATCAAACCAACTAAACTGATCAGTACACATCTCCCGCCCCCTTCCCCATTATAGCTCCATTACTATGCACATATATTTCACACATGTGTTTAAATATCAGCCAGACTCCTCAGCCAATTCCTAGCCTCCTGGGCACAGCTTTGCATAATTTCGGGTAAGGCCCTCTCAATGTTCATTTTTTTCTCCCCTGGCTGTAATATACTGAGGACCTAGTCAACATAGGCACAAAGAGGCTGTGATTTTCATACTGTCCCCAACTTTATTAATCTGAGCAATTTCTGCCAGTGTTGTATTCTTAGGACCCTATAAAATCTGTATTGCAGACGGGATCACAGAATCCAAACATTAAAACTGAATTCAACAATATTCACAAATGTATTGAAGTTAATAGGAAATCAACTAAATCTATAGAATTTCTTAGAAAATAAATGAGTTTGCCCAAGTGAATAAGACATGAACAAAATACATCAGTGATTTGTATTTCCTGAAACGGCACAGGAATGCCCTTGTCTGTGTGCGTTGCTACTTGGTGTAGCCATTAGCGATGACACTAACGATAACCTTTTTCCTGGTAGAGATAGAATGGCTTTCCCTAAAAACCTTCTCAATTAAAATTGTTACTACAAAGTAGCCTATGCGTACCTGGCAGAATGATATCATGATTATTTGCATCAATTCCGTGGCCATTTGTTTTGCAAACTCTGCAATCACATGAACTAAAAAAAAAAGGTTTTAGGTGAACAACAGATAAGAAATAAAAAACAACAGTAAAAAGACATTGAGTAATAACAGTAGCGAGGCTATATACAGGCACCGGTTAGTCAGGCTAATTGAGGTAGTATGTACATGTAGGTATGGTTAGTGACTATGCATATATGATAAACAGAGAGTAGCTGTAGCATAAAAGAGGGGTTGGCGGGTGGTGGGTTGCGGGACACAATGCAGATGGTCTGGGTAGCCAATGTGCGGCGGCACCGGTTAGTCGGGCTAATTTAGGTAGTATGTACATGAATGTAGAATTAAAGTGACTATGCATATATGGTAAACAGAGAGTAGCAGCAGTGTAAAGAGGGGTTGGGACACAATGCAAATCGTCCAGGTAGCCATTTGATTATCTTATGGCTTGAGGGTAAAAGCTGTTGAGAAGCCTTTCCTAGACTTGGCACTCCGGTACCGCTTGGCATGCGGTAGTAAGGAGAACAGTCTATGACTGGGGTGGGTGAGGTCTTGACCATTTTTAGGGCCTTCCTCTGACACTGCCTGGTGTAGAGGTCCTAGATGGCAGGCAGCTTAGCTCCAGTACCAGGCAGTGATGCAACCAGATCTGAGGACCTATGCCAAATTTTGCATTAACCTAAAAAGTGGTCTCCTGTTGTGGTTTAAACATTATTGTAGACTTAGAACATCCCATTACGTTTTTCAATAAAAAATAAAGTGATTTTGAGAGTGGAAACAAAATAGATAAAAATTGAATTTGGGAGTTAACTTCTGTTTTAGGGATGGCTCTGCAGAGAAGGGGGTATTTTTCACTGCAGACAAGTAGTATGGGCAGGCCCGTAACTAAGGAAGACATGGACACAATGGAATCAAATCTTAAAATGATGTCTCCATTCCAACATAGAAAAAAAATAAAACATCCAGTTGGTCTCTTGTGCCAGGATGGCTTAGTTAAAATACTCCAGTCTGCCATTGTCCGTGCATTCTGAAGAGCATTACAAACTGCTTTACACACCAATCTGTTGCAAGGATTAATCAAAACACTGCCATTTTGGACAAGCATAATATATAAAGTTGTCCAAAATGGCACCATATGTACCCTGGTCAAAAGTAGTGCACTACATAGGAAATAGGGTGATATTTGGAACATACGGTATAATGTTTAGATGACAAATCCTAAAGCAATACAGTGAGGGTAATGGGATTGACCACTGGGTTTTTTTTTTAAAGGTCACTCAAGGTCAAACCATCTGAAGCAAAGAGACCTTATATGTTGTGTCACCTAAACTAGAATGGGGTGTCATTTGGAAGACATCCAATCTCCTCGCATAGAGAAACAAAACCGATCAAAGGCTCTTTAAGACCACAATTCATGCACATCTAGTGATGATGAATATCAAAGGTGATGAATATCAAAGGCTGCATCCATTAGCCCTGAACACACACACACACACACACACTGCAGCTTCCGCACATCAACAACAAACGCTGTCTATAAATAACTTGGGGTCCTTTTGCGTTTCACACAGCCTTACGTAACAGCACAGCAGCTCCATTGTGAGAAAGACACTAATAATAAAAGAAGAGCAGAGAGCCTTTGAAATATACATGAGTTATGATGTGCAAACTGGCATGTGATGGTGCAGGGCAGAGAGATTCCGTCCCAAATAGCAACCTATTCTCTAGATAGTGCACTACTTTTGACCGGGGCTGATAGGGCTCCATGTAGGAAATACTTTAACATTTGAGAGGCAACCAGTGATGTAACCCGAGGCATTGGTCTTTCACATTACACCACCCCCCGCCAGGAAACATCTATCCAGGAACAGAGCGGAGCACAAGTCCATTGCCATTTTCAACATGTCCCTGACTGAGTCTGTCCTATGTTTCAAGCAGACCACCATAGTCCTGATTCTCAATATAAACAAGACAAAAGGAGCCGATCGTGGACTACAGGAAAAGGCGGGCCGAAGACGCCCCCATTCACGTTGACGGGGCTGTAATGGAGTTAAGTTCCTTGGTGTCCACATCACCAACAAACTATCATGGTCCAAACACACCAAGACAGTCGTGAAGAGGGCACGACAACACCTTTTCCCTCTCAGGAGACTGAAAAGATTTGGCATTGGTGCCCAGATCCTCAAAACATTATACAGCTGTACCATCGAGAGCATCCTGACCAGCATCACCACCTGGTATGGCAACTGCTCGGCATCTGACTGCAAGACGCTACAGAGGGTAGTGCGTACAGCCAAGGACATCACTGGGGCGGAGCTTCCTGCCATCCAGCACCTATATACTAGGCGGTGTCAGAAGAAGGCCCAAAAAATTGTCAAAGACTCCAGTCACACAAGTGATAGACTGTTCTCTCTGCTACCGCACTGCAAGCAGTACCTGAGCGGTTCAAAAGGCTCCTTAAAAACCTCTTTGGGCTAGGGGGCAATATTTTCACATCCGGAGGAAAGGCAGTAAACTGCCTGTTGCGCAGGCCCAGAGGTTAGGATATTCATATTATTGGTAGATTTGGATAGAAAACTCTAAAGTTTCTAAAACCATTCAAATAAATGTCTGAGTATAACAGAACTGAAATGGCAGGCGAAACCCAGAGAACAACCCCCCCTCCCCACATTTTTTTTATCTTACCACCGTTTTCAATGGCTGTCACTTTTATTATAAGGCAGTTCCTAGGGCTTCCACTAGATGTTAACAGTCTTTAGAAAGAGTTTCAGGTTGGTTTTTACAAAAATTAGGTAGAAGTTTTATTTATTTTGTTTTGTTTATCTCCGGTAAAGACAATAACGATTCTCCATCTTAAATTGTATAGTTTATTTACGTATTAGGGTACCTAACGTTTGATTATAAACGTTGTTTGACTTGTTTGGATAAGGTTATTAGTAACGTTTGGGATTAATTTTGTATGCATTTTGATGGAGGGAAATATGTGTATTATTGACTGAAGCGCGCCAGCTAAACTAAGTTTTTATGGATATAAAGAAGGACTTTATTGAACAAAAGGACCATTTGTAATGCAACTGGGACCATTTGGAGTGCCAATAGAAGAAGCTCTTCAAAGGTAAGGCATATATTATATCGCTATTTCTGACTTTCGTGTCGCAACTGCCTGGTTGAAAAATGATTTGTATGCTGGACACTGTCCTCAGATAATCGCATGGTGAGCTTTTGTCGTAAAGCCGATTTGAAATCTGACACGGCGGCTGGATTAAAAAGTTAAGCTTTATTTTTATGTATTACAACGTATATTTTCATGAAAGTTAAATATTTATAATACTGTAGTTTGAATTTGGTGCTCTGCAATTTCACCGGATGTTGTCGAGGTGTGCTGCTAGCCGTAACTGGTTTAAAAGCTTCTACTCCCAAGCCATAAGACTGCTGAACAATTCATCAAATGGCCACCCTATTTACATTGACACCCCCCTTTATTTTTACACTGCTGCTATTCACGGTTTATTATCTATGCATAGTCAGCATCTATGCAAAAACAGGCGAGAGTCATTGAGAACACATCATTCAAACACGTTCTCAGTAAAATGTGCAGTCAAATGTGTTGGTGTTGCATTTGATGTTTCATGAAATGGCTCGCCCAACTTGGCAGCTGGATTGTGAGGATGATTTATTGAGTCACGGATAAACAAAGTACATTCCTACATTCCTATAATGTTAAGTGTAGTCTGTTACATTACCAAGCTGCTGTAAGCCCAATTCGAAATTGCTTCTCACATTCACTACAAATGCTGACAAGAGAGATGATTCAGTGTTCAAAGTGCCCTGGCTGACAGACATGGTCATTTCTAGATAAAAGGACACACGAGCACCAACATGTGAAGTTCATAGGACCATGTCAAATTGGGTGTCAAATGAAAGCCAAGAGTCTGTATATTTTTTTTAATTAAGGCATATACATTGCAACATTTACCTCAAGCTAACTCTGCAGGTAGCACTCCTAGGTGATTTGAAAAGTCAGTCAAAAATGGATCAATATAATAATTTTAGCAACAACAACAAAAAATAGTACAAATGTACAATCTGTAGAAACTATGAGAATAGTAATGTTCAGAACTTTTGTGAAACATCACAGCACAATTGAAAAATATATGGCAAATAGAAATCCTATATGGATGGTGTTAAGAGAGATGGCAGCAGTTGAATGGAGGTTAAGGGTGGGACTAATAAACAACAAGATAACTAATGTAAAATGTATATCGGTTCAGAACTTTTGTGAAACAGCACAGTTAAAAATGTATGGCATAGAAATAAAATGGGATGGACATCAGAAATAGATGGGAGAGGTTGAGGAAGGACAGAACTAAAAACAAACAAAATATAACGATTGTAAAATAGATTGTGTCATATAAGCTGGAAGTAGAAGCCTAAGTGTTGTTGTTCATTAGTGTTCTCCAATTAGGGGAGGGTGGTAGGGTTAGTGGAAAATATATTTCCAAAATAATATATTGGGGTTCTTTATTTTTACTATTTTCTACATAGCAGAATAATAGTGAAGACATCACACTCTTGGCATTCTCTCAACCAGCTTCATGATGTAGTCACATGGAATGCATTTCCAATTAACAGGTGTGCCTTGTTAAATTTCTTTCCTTCCTAATGCGATTGAGCCCATCAGTTGTTTTGTGACAAGGTAGGGGTGATATACAGAAGATAGCCCTATTTGGTAAAAGACCAAGTCCATATTATGGCAAGAACAGCTCAAATAAGCAAAGAGAAACAAAAGCCATCATTACTTGAAGGTCAGTCAATGCAGAACATTTCAAGAACTTTGAACATTTTTTAAAGTGCAGTCACAAAAACCATCCATCGCTTTGATGAAACTGGCTCTCATGAAGACCGCCACAGGAAAGGAAGACCCAGTAATGAATTATAAAAAGTCATTAATTATTTATATTTTTACAAAACCGCTAGCAAAAGTTCTGTAATTGAATTGGCTACAACGGGAAATCATAGCAGTCACAAAGCACAGTTGGGTTCACAAGTTTGGACAGCACAGTAAAGAACAGTAGAGTACAGTGCTGTACTGTAGAGCAGAGTTCCGTACAGTACAGAGTAGAGCACGCTAGAATTGAGTACATTATAATGTATTGAACTATACTCTACCTTGATGTCCAAACTTGTGAAACATAGGCGTCTATGACTGGTTCAGATTTGTTCCGGTCCAACTAAATTTGGTCTGGTTTGGGGTCAGAGCTTATTAAAATAGTCAGTGTGTAGAATAATACCCAAATATGCAAAGGAGGATATTGCATATTGATACATGTGTAACTATTTAGGATGCATCTATAATGTTTCTAGTAAGACCCAAGTGCAGACTGTGTTGAAGTAACAATGTTTATTACAGCAACAGGGGCAGGCGAACGACAGGTCAAGGCAAGCAGGGGTTGATAATCCAGAGTGGTGGGGCCAAGGCACAGGACGGCAGGCAGGCTCAGGTCAGGCAGAGGTCAGAAATCCAGAGTAGGGGCAACAGGTCAGGACAGCAGGCAGGGTCAGGCAGAGTGGTCAGGACGGCGGGCTCAGAGTCCGGACAGGAAAAGATCAAAACCAGGAGGGCGAGAAAAAGGAGAGACTGGGGAAAAGCGGGAGCTGAGAAAACCGCTGGTTGACTTGACAAACAAAACAAACTGGCAACATCTGGAGGGGTGGGGTGTGGGGATGGAAGGGGTTGAGACAAGCACAAGGACAGGTGAAACAGATGAGGGCGTGATATCACAATGAAGAGAATAACGTTCATATACATAATTATGCATTTCTGTGAAGTACATTCCGTTACCGGGTGTAAATCCACTTCACTTACTGTAGTTCAATAACTAAAATATATTTTTTCTAAGTTAATGTGTCATGTCATAGTATGTCATCAGTTTTTGGAAAACTAAAAACAAACTGAGGGAGATTTGACTGGAATTCTGTTACCAAACTTTGCATTTGCACAGTTCTTCGAGTAAATGTGTTTTAGTAAAAATCTGCGTAAATTGTAAAAAAAAAAAATCTAATAAAGGTAGTCCTTGTGCATAGACATGTAGGGTTTGTTACATTTTGAAAGCAAGGGTTTTTGTTCGACATACATTTGAAGTGAAAAATCTGAGTCTCAGAGCAATTCCGTCAACGTGGAATTTCCCACATGCAGTGCACTTGAACATTTGACAAAACTCATTCAGTATTAATACTCAATTCACTTTAAAATTCTGTAACCGTTGTTTTTGAATGATAACGCCCACTGTGGTTAACACAAACTCTGTTATTCAACATGCATAGGATGCTAGCCCGTGAGGAACATTTCTCTCAACAACCTCTGATCATTTCAGCTGATTATTGCAACCACCTTGTCGAGGGAGAACGCATTTGTGTGTCCCAAACGGCACACTGTTCCCTACATGAGGTCAGGGCTGTTGAAAAGTAGTGCACTATGTAGGGAATAGGGTTCCGTTTGAGACATGGATATTATAGTTTTTAATTTCTGGAATACATATTTATACCCTGGAAGACAGCTCTTTCAAAAAAACAGACTACAGGTCAACATGATTGCGTGCCTTCAGTAGGAGAAGAAAACCAACCATTGGTTTGACTAAACTTCTTGAACAAGAAAATCCACTCACTCCATCCAGCCCCCCCAGGCCTTTGAGCAGGCAGCAGGGAGGGCTAATGTTTCTGCTGTAGTTGAGGGCTGGGGCAGATCCCTTAAGCAGGATTTGTGATTTCAGCATGATTAGAAAAGGGTGGCAGACAGGAGGCGAGAATAAAGAATCTAGAGGAGCACCATCTGGGATGGGCATGTGAAAGTTCAGAGCATAGGCCTAGATAGGGTATTCATGCTGGTGTTAATCAGAGCAATCCTTGCATTCAATAATGGGATAACCCTTCACACAATGGGCAGACAGCACACTGATCTATACTGGTCAGCAAACAATCTCTTTTGATATACAGTGGTTAGGTCACATTGAAAAGTTTCTAAAGGGTTTAAATGTCCCTAAACATCAGTAAGATGTTTTCACTTTAAAATGGGGGGTCAAATAAACTATATAACAAATCAAGTATATTCCACTAAAACATGAATTCTTTACTCTCCACACGTAGACAAAGATTAAGGCCTTCAACAAGCATTGATGTTTTGATTCTCTGGAGGACTGAAACATTGGAACAAAGCAATGTGGAAAAACAATGGAAGCAAATGGAAGAATGGAGGAAGGGAGGGCGAGGCAAAATTTGCCTGAAATTCTGCAGTTGATTTAAAGGGACTACTACACCCTGTGGGAGTGCCTTGTCCAAGAGACCCAAATCAAAGCCAAATACTGATGCAGCACAAACTGACACTGTGATAGACTACATCACAGGAGACAGTACAGATCAGAGAGATTAATATCCTCAACATCAAATAAATCACACACTAAAACAGTCGACACAAACAATCTGATGTCATCTTAAATAAATCTCCCCAAGACCCCTAAAACAATCTTCAAACAGTGAAGGAAAACTGACGAGGGGGCGATTCGGTTGGGCTGAAACTATTAGCAGAACGTAATGAGTATTCCCTTTTAATGCACTTTAAGATGTTTTAGTGCAGTGAGAAAATAGGCTTGTAAAATAAAATTAAACCAATTAGTTTGGATCTGCACAGACAACTTATACAGCAATAGGTTATGATGAGGGGTGGAGGCACTCAAGGGCTCGACCCAGATGTTCCCCATTTAAAGCAGTGCAAGCACCAGCCCCGACAACCACACTTACATCAAAGTGAAACAAAATTAAAAAGGAGCTCATATTAAATTGTTTCCTCTCCATTTCACTTTAACGTTTAAGAGGGGACCGGCGATTGGTTGATGCTTAGCAACGCAGAAACCTGAGTAGGTGTCTGTTAGGGTAATGGGGGGCTAATGATGCGTGGGAGTGTATCTGAGCATTGGCCTGCTCAACGGACTGTGATCAGATACTCACTTTCCCTACATATCAAACGCGTTGCTTTCTAACAAGGTCACATTGGCAGTATAATGGTGTTTGAGGATCTACTGGTAACACTCCATCTGAAAACAATGGTGTCAACTACTATTGGACACAAGGTCTGTGTCCCAAAAATAAACCCTATTTCCTATTTAGTGCACTACTTTTGGTTAGTAGGGCTCATATTCAGAATAGAGGAACCAAGTCTGGTATGAAGCAGGTCTAGTTTTAAAGTTGAGCCGTGTTACATGCATCTGAAATATCTCACTCCATCAGGCACAGATGGTAGTTGAGCCCAACAGACTTTCCCATGGCTTGGCCAGTACCTGATTGAATCTCTTAAAAAAGGTCAGAGATACTGCATTTTCATGACTAGAAGGTTTACCTACGACTTTAGAGAAGATGGCTTCTGTAATTCCGCTCTGCCGTCTCGCTGACCCTAATGAAATCAAGACATAAATTAGGCTTGGGCGGTATCCAGATTATAATACATTCATATCGACCTTTTGCCATAATGGGATATTTGGTAATACTGGCACTGAACAGAAGGGCAGCTGTTTTCAAACCCAATGCTAACAAGTACATGTAAGATCCCATAGAGAACGCCAACGAGCGTGCAAGCTTTTATGCAGGTCTCGGACCTAAAGTATTTTCAGGACAGACATCCCAGCTCATAATGTTATAAAAGTAATTAAAAAATGCTACACAGTTTGCTGAACACACAAAACAAATACTAAACAGCCAGGCTCTTCATCCAGGTAGGGATTCTCTGCTGTTACCAAGCAAAGCTTGATTGTGGAAGAAGCTAACCACTTAGCTAAGTTGCTACTAAATTTGTAAACCAAAAATGCATAACTGAGGAACATTAAGCACATTTGAGACAGTAAACTTAATAGTTAAACGATATCTAGCTGGAAAACATTTAGATGTGAATCCCATACTGTAACTAAATCACATGACTCATACACAACAAGTTAAGTTTAGGTCAGTTAGGATCACCACTTTATTTTAAGAATGTGAAATGTCAGAATAATAGTAGAGAGAATGATTTATTTCAGCTTTTATTTCTTTCATCGCAATCCCAGTGGGTCAGAAGTTTGCATATACTCAATTAGTATTTGGTAGCATTGCCTTTAAATTGTTTAACTTGGGTCAAATGTTTTGGGTAACCTTCCACAAGTTTCCTACAATAAGTCAGGTTTGCAGGCCTCCTTGCTCGCACATGCTTTTTCAGTTCTGCCCACAAATGTTCTACAGGATTGAGGTCAGGGCTTTGTGATGGACACTCCAATACCTTGACTTTGTTGTCCTTAAGCCATTTTTGCCACAACTTTGGAAGTACGCTTGGGGTCATTGTCCATTTGGAAGACCTATTTGCAACCAAGCTTTAACTTCTTGACTGATGTTTTGTTACTTCAATATATCCACATAATTTTCCCCCTCGTGACGCCACTATTTTGTGAAGTGCACCAGTCCCTCCTGCAGCAAAGCACCCCCACAACATGATGCTGCCACCCCCGTGGTTCACGGTTGGGATGGTGTTCTTCGGCTTGCAAGCCCCCCCTTTTTCCTCCAACCATAACGATGGTCATTATGGCCAAACAGTTCTATTTTTGTTTCATCAGACCAGAGGAAACTTCTACAAAAAGTACGATCTTTGTCCCCATGTGCAGTTGCAAACCGTAGTCTGTCTTTTTTTAATGGTGGATTTGGAGCAGTGGCTTCTTCCTTGCTGAGCGGTCTTTCAGGTTATGTTGATATAGGACTTGTTTTATTGTGGATATAGATACTTGTGTACCTGTTTCCTCCAGCACTTCACAAGGTCCTTTGCTGTTGTTCTGGGATTGATTTGCACTTTTCGCACTAAGGTCCATTGATCTCTAGGAGACAGAACGCATCTCCTTCCTGAGCGGTATGATGGCTGCATGGTCCCATGGTGTTTATACTTGCGTACTATTGTTTGTACAGATGACCGTGGTACCTTCAGGCATTTGGAAATTGCTCCCAAGGATGAACCAGACTTGTGGAGGTCTACAATTGTTTTTCTGAAGTCTTGGCTGATTTCTTTAGATTTTCCCATGATGTCAAGCAAAGAAGCACTGAGTTTGAAGGTAGCCCTTGAAATACATCCACAGGTACACCCCCAATTGACTCAAATTGTGTCAATTAGCCTATCAGTAGCTTCTAAAGCCATGAGAACATTTTCTGGAATTTTCCAAGTTGTTTAACTTCTCTGGGATACGTGGGACAGTAGCGTCCCACCTCGCCAACAGCCAGTGAAATTGCAGGGAACCAAATTCAACACAACAGAAATCTCATCATTAAAATTCCTCAAACATACAAGTATTTTACACCACTTTAAAGATAAACTTCTTGTAAATCCAGCCACATGGTCAGATTTCAAATAGGTGTTACGGCGAAAGCACACCAAACGATTATGTTAGGTCAGCACCTAGTTACAGAAAACCATACAGCCATTTTCCGGCCAAGGAGAGGGCTCACAAAAATCAGAAATAGAGATTAAATGAATCACTAACGTTTGATGATCTTCATCAGATGGCACTTACGGGACGTCATGTTACACAATAGATGTGTGTTTGGTTCGATAAAGTTAATCTTTATGTCCAAAAACCTCATTTGAAATTGGTGTGTTATAATCAAAAATGCATTGTCTCAAACAAACATCTGGTGAAAGTGCAGAGAGCCACATCAAATTACAGAAATACTCATAATAAACATTGATAAAAGATACAAGTGTTATACGTGGACATATTGATAGACTTATCCTTAAAGCACACCTTGTGGTTATGTTAGGTCAGCGCTAGTCACAGAAAAACTTCACGCAATATTCCAAAGAAGGAGAGGTGTCAGAAATCGCATTATAAATATTCACTTACCTTTGATGATCTTGAGCGGAATGCACTCCCAGGAATCCCATTTCCACAATAAATGTTTGTTTTGTTCGATAAAGTCCATAATTTATGTCCAAATACCACCTTTTTGTTTGCACGTTTAGCCCAGTAATCCAAATGCATAATGCGCGATCACTTGTTCAGACGAAATGTCAAAAAAGTTATATTACAGTTCGTAGAAACATGTCATACGATGTATAGAATCAATCTTTAGGATGTTTTTAACATAACTCTTAAAAAATGTTCCAACCAGGAGAATTCCTTTGTCTTTAGAAATGCAATGGAACGCAGCTACCTCTCACGGGCGCAGGCGTGATCAGCACATGGCACTCTGCCAGACACCTGGTTGAAATAGCTCTCTTTCTCCCCCTTCACAGTAGAAGCCTCAAACAAGGTTCTAAAGACTGTTGACATCTAGTGGAAGTGCAATATGACCCTATAGACACTGTACATTCGATAGGCAATGACTTGAAAAACTACAAACCTCAGATTTCCCACTTTCCTGGATGGATTTTTTCTCAGGTTTTTGCCTGCCATATGAGTTATGTTATACTCACAGACATCATTCAAACAGTTTTAGAAACCTCAGTGTTTTTTATCCAAATCGACTAATTATATGCATATTCTAGCTTTTGGGACTGAGTAGCAGGTAGTTCCTCTGGGCACCTTTTTTTATCCAAGCTACTCAATACTGCCCCCCAGTCCAAAAATAAGTTAAAGGCACAGTCAACTTGATGTATGTAAACTTCTGACCCACTGGAATTGTGATACAGTGAATTATAAGTGAAATAATCTGTCTGTAAACAATTGTTGGAAAAATTACTTGTGTCATGCATAAACTTGTCATGCACTGACTTGCCAAAACTATAGTTTGTTAACTAGAAATTTGTGGAGTGGTTGAAAAACAAGTTTTAATGACTCCAACCTAAGTGTATGTAAACTTCCGACTTCAACTGTATAAACACAAGGGTCAACTCAGATAGTCCGTGTAGCCATTTTGTTAGCTATTTAGCAGTCATATGGCTTGGGGATAGAAACTGTTGCACCGGTACTGCTTGCCGGGAAGCAAAGAGAACAGTCTATGGCTTGGGTGGCTGGAATCTTTACCAATTTTCTGCACCTTCCTTTCACACCACCTGATTGGGCTCCAGAGTGGCACAGTGGTCTAAGGCACTGCAGCTCAGTGCTAGAGGCTTCACTACAGACACCCTGTTTTGATTCCAGGCTGTAGCGCAAAATTGGCCCAGCGTTGTCTGTGTTTGGCCGGTGTAGGCTGACACACACACACACACACATATATTTTTAAGTGGGAGAACTTGCACAATTGGTGGCTGACTAAATACTTGTTTGCCCCACTGTATATACAGTGGGGCAAACAAGTATTTAGTCAGCCACCAATTGTGCAAGTTCTCCCACTTAAAAAGATGAGAGAGGCCTGTAATTTTCATCATAGGTACACTTCAACTATGACAGACAAAATTAGATTTTTTTTTTTTAAATCACATTGTGGGATTTTTAATGAATTTATTTGAAAATTATGGTAGGAAATAACTATTTGGTCACCTACAAACACGCACAATTTCTGGCTCTCACAGACCTGTAACTTCTTCTTTAAGAGGCTCCTCTGTCCTCCACTTGTTACCTGTATTAATGGCACCTGTTTGAACTTGTTATATAAAAAGACACCTATATAAAAGACACCTGTCCACAACCTCAAACAGTCACACTCCAAACTCCACTATGGCCAAGACCAAAGAGCTGTCAAAGGACACCAGAAACAAAATTGTAGACCTGCACCAGGCTGGGAAGACTGAATCTGCAATAGGTAAGCAGCTTGGTTTGAATGAATCAACTGTGGGAGCAATTATTAGGAAATGGAAGACATACAAGACCACTGATAATCTCCCTCGATCTGGGGCTCCACGCAAGATCTCACCCCGTGGGGTCAAAATGATCACAAGAACGGTGAGCAAAAATCCCAGAACCACACGGGGGGACCTAGTGAATGACCTGCAGAGAGCTGGGACCAAAGTAACAAAGCCTACCATATGTTGCCAGGGACTCAAATCCTGCAGTGCCAGACGTGTCCCCCTGCTTAAGCCAGTACATGTCCAGGCCCGTCTGAAGTTTGCTAGAGAGCATTTGGATGATCCAGAGGAAGATTGGGAGAATGTCATATGGTCAGATGAAACCAAAATATAACTTTTTGGTAAAAACTCAACTCGTCATGTTTGGAGGACAAAGAATGCTGAGTTGCATCCAAAGAACACCATACCTACCGTGAAGCATGGGGGTGGAAACATCATGCTTTGGGGCTGTTTTTCTGCAAAGGGACCAGGACGACTGATCCGTGGAAAGGAAAGAATGAATGGGGCCATATATTGTGAGATTTTGAGTGAAAACCTCCTTCCATCAGCAAGGGCATTGAAGATGAAACGTGGCAGGGTCTTTCAGCATGACAATGATCCCAAACACACCGCCCGGGCAACGAAGGAGTTGCTTCATAAGAAGCATTTCAAGGTCTGGAGTGGCCTAGCCAGTCTCCAGATCTCAACCCCATAGAAAATCTTTGGTGGGAGTTGAAAGTCCGTGTTGCCCAGCAACAGCCCCAAAACTTCACTGATCTAGAGGAGACCTGCATGGAGGAATGGGCCAAAATACCAGCAACCGTGTGTGAAAACCTTC
Organism: Oncorhynchus keta; assembly: GCF_023373465.1. Taxonomy (NCBI): domain Eukaryota; kingdom Metazoa; phylum Chordata; class Actinopteri; order Salmoniformes; family Salmonidae; genus Oncorhynchus; species Oncorhynchus keta. The sequence continues at coordinate 39,391,534 of NC_068430.1, read as the reverse complement.
TGAAGACTTACAGAAAACGTTTGACCTCTGTCATTGCCAACAAAGGGTATATAACAAAGTATTGAGATAAACTTTTGTTATTGATGAAATACTTATTTTCCACCATAATTTGCAAATAAATTTATAAAAAATCCTACAATGTGATTTTCTGGATTTTTTTCCTCATTTTGTCTGTCATAGTTGAAGTGTACCTATGATGAAAATTACAGGCCTCTCTCATCTTTTTAAGTGGGAGGACTTGCACAATTGGTGGCTGACTAAATACTTTTTTCCCCCACTGTATATAAAAATAAAAGAGGTGCTGTTGCCATACCAAGCAGTGATGCAGCCAGTCAAGATACTGAAAAGATAACTTTTTCAACCTTCTGAAGGGGAGGAGGTGCGGTCGAGCCTTCTCCTGCACGCCAACTCTCAGAACAAAGTCTTACTCAGTTAATAATATCAGGAGTAGAGATCAAAGTAAATCAATTTATGAAATTATTATAGCTCTAGTCAACAACTTGATAATTCAATTACTATAAAAGATCACTGTATAATCATGTGTTGGTACAAAACACACAAGCACAAGATCACCAATTGAGTTATTCCCCCCCTTTTGATCAACTAGAGATGAATAAACCAAATCGAATTATGGTTATTGACCAATGTCCTGAACGTGAAGATGGGTGATGTCGAAAGGGATTTGGTCTCCTCCATATCCTTACATATTCTACATTTCTACTCAAATTTGCAGGTTGCTTACTTATTTCGAGGAAGCATTAAAGCGTCACAACTCCTTAATTCTAGGCAAAATAAAATACAATTTTATTTGTCACATGCACCCAATACAACAGGTGTAGTAGACCTTACAGTGAAATGCTTACTTACAAGCCCTTAACCAACAATGCAGTTTATGAAATAGAGTTAAGAAAAATATTTACTAAATAAAATAGTAACACAATATAATAACAATAACGAGCCTATAGACAAGCGGTACCGAGTCAATGTGAGGGGGTACAGGTTAGTCGAGGTAATTTGTACATGTCTGTAAGGGTAAAGTGACTATGCATAGATAATAAACAGTGAGTAGCAGCAGTGTAAAAACAAGGGGGGGGGGTCAATAAATTGTCCGGGTGGCCATTTGATTAATTATTCAGCAGTCTTATGGCATGGGGGTAGAAGCTGCTAAGGAGCCTTTTGGACCTAGACTTGGCACTCCGGTACCGATTACTGTGCGGTAGCAGAGAGAACAGCCTATGACTTGGGTGACTGGAGTCTCTGACAATTTTTAGGGCATTCCTCTGACACCACCTAGTATATACACAACCGTTCAAAAGTTTGGGGTCACTTAGAAATGTCCTTGTTTTCCATGAAAACATACATGAAATTATTTGCAAAATGAATAGGAAATACAGTCAAGACGTTGACAAGATTATAAATAATGATATTTTTATTGAAATAATAGTGTCCTTCAAACTTTGCCTTCGTCAAAGAATCCTCAATTTGCAGCAATTACAACCTTGCAGACCTTTGGCATTCAATTTGTGGAGGTAATCTGAAGCGATTTCAACCCCTGCTTCCTGAAGCACCTCCCACAAGTTGGATTGGCACTTCTTACATACCATACGGCCAAGCTGCTCCCACAACACCTCAATAGGGTTGAGATCCGGTGACTGGGCGGCAGGGTAGCCTAGTGGTTAGCGCATTGGACTAGTAACCGAAAGGTTGCAAGTTCAAATCCCCGAGCAGACTTGGTACAAAATCTGTTGTTCTGCCCCTGAACAGGCAGTTAACCCACTATTCCTAGGCTGTCGTTGAAAATAAGAATTTGTTCTTAACTGACTTGCCTAATAAAATAAATAAAAACCGTGCTGGCCACTCCATTATAGACAGAATACCAGCAGACTGCTTCTTCCCTAAATAGTTATTGCATAGTTTGGAGCTGTGCTTTGGTTTATTGTCCTGTTGTAGGAGGAAATTGGCTCCAATTAAGCGCTGACCACAGGGTATGGCATGGTGTTGCAAAATGGAGTGATAGCCTTCTTCAAGATCCCTTTTACCCTGTACAAATCTCCCACTTCACCACCAAAGCTCCCCCAGACCATCACATTGCCTCACCATGCTTGACAGATGGCGTCAAGCACTCCTCCAGCATCTTTCAATTTTTTCTGCGTCTCACGAATGTTCTTCTTTGTGTTCCGAACACCTCAAACTTAGATTTGTCTGTCTATAACACTTTTTCCAATCTTCCTCTGTCCCGTGTCTGTTCTTTTGCCCATCTTAATCTTTTATTTTTATTGGCCAGTCTGAGATATGGCTTTTCTTTGCAACTCTGCCATGAAGGCCAGCATCCCGGAGTCGCCTCTTCACTGTTGACGTTGAGACTGGTGTTTTGCGGGTACTATTTAATGATGCTGCCAGTTGAGGACTTGTGAGCCATCTGTTTCTCAAACTAGATACTCTAATGTACTTGTCCTCTTGCTCAGTTGTGCACCGGGGCCTCCCACTCCTCTTTCTATTCTGGTTCGAGGCAGTTTGCGCTGTTCTGTGAAGGGAGTAGTGCACAGCGTTGTACGAGATCTTCAGTTTCTTGGCCCTTTCTAGCATGGAATAGCCTTCATTTCTCAGAACAAGAATAGACTGACAAGTTTCAGAAGAAAGTAATTTGTTTCTGGCCATTTTGAGCCTGTTATCAAAGCCACAAATACTGATGCTCCAGATACTCAACTAGTCTAAAGAAGGCCAGTTTTATTGCTTCTTTAATCAGCACCACAGTTTTCACACATAATTGCAAAATGTTTTTCTAATGATCAATTAGCCTTTTAAAATTATAAACCTGGATTAGCTAACACAACGTGCCATTGGAACACAGGAGTGATGGTTTCTGACAATGGGCCTCTGTACACCTATGTAGATATTACATTAAAAAATCTGCAGTTTCCAACTACAATAGTCATTTACAACATTAACAATGTCTACACTGTATTTCTGATCAATTTGATGTTATATTGGCAAAAAAAGTGATTTTCTTTCAAAAACATGGACATTTCTAAGTGACCCCAAACTTTTGAACGGTAGTATAGGTATTACAGACTAGGTCAGGGACAGGTTGAAAATGTCAGTGAAGACACTTGCCAGTTGGTCAGTGCACACTCGGAGTACATGTCTTGGTAATCTGTCTGGCCCTGCGGCTTTGTGAATGTTGACCTGTTGAAAGGTCTTGTTCACATCAGCTACAGAGATGATGATCACACAGTCATCCGGAACAGCTAGTGTTCTCATGCATGCTTTAGTGTTGCTTGCCTCGAAGCGAGCATAAAAGGCATTTAGCTCACCTGGTACACTTGCGTCACTGGGCAGCTCGCAGCTGGGTTTCCCTTTATAGTCCGTAGTAGTTTGCAAGCCCTGCCACATCCGACGAGCGTCAGAACCGGTGTAGTAGGATTCAATCTTAGTCCTGTATTAAAGCTTTGCCTGTTTGATGGTTCGTCTGAGGGCATAGCGGGATTTCTTATAGGCGTCTGTATTAGTGTCCCGCCGATGAAAGCAGCAGCTTGCAGTACGCTTACTGATGCTATACATCTAGGTATCATATGCATACTTTGCAAATCACACTATCATGTACTGAGACACTTTTAGAAACAACCATGTACTCACCACATTAGCACTGACCAAAGATATCAGGCTATTAGTTTAACATTTACAACCTAGGTAGCAGTCATCATGATGACTGACTCTCGGGGCCACCCTTTTGGGGGCCCCTGCAATTCTACATATTTTGCCATGATTTATGCCCTGTTAATGATATATGAGTAAGAGTGACTAACACAATCAATGAGGGCCCCCTGGAGGTCAGGGCCCCTGGGCACCTACAGCTGGCTAGACTAATTTACCAAGGAGCCGGCCCTACTGACACGACTGTGAGAGCGGTGATGTCCGAATCATTTGGAGTCAGCGATGCTGGCACACATTACTGGCCCATTTGGACCAAGATAGGCTCAAGAAAATATTTGACTATGCTAACAGGTGCAGCCAATGTCCAGAATATATTGCAGCCATTTACTCCAGATTTACTGTACTTTCCAAACCAAACAATCAGTCTGAAAAATAATGTAAAACGATTTCAAGATGTGTGCATGTCAGATTCACTTGAGAAGCTGATGACAATGCATTCATTCTCTCGACATAGCTGTGCAAGTAAAGGCATAAATTGACTGCAGGATAACAAATGTGACATGCCCCAGAGTACAGACTACAGAGGATCAAGACTGATAGTTTG